>NC_091690.1:95861666-96175000 GCF_041296265.1 Equus caballus | reverse complement strand
TATGTGAATTTTTGTGTCTGGCTTCTTTCATTCAGCCTCACGTGTTCAAGCTTCGTCAATGTCAAAGCACGTGCCAGTACTTCTGTCCTTTTTATGGCTGAATAATCTTCCATCGTGTGAATAGACCAGGTTTTGTGTATCCATTCCTGGGTTGCGGATATCTGATTGTTTCTACCTGTGACTCTTATGGATAGTGCTGCCATGACCACTCGTGTACAAGATTTTGTTTGAATGAATGTTATATTTTTGGTGTTTTCTATGGACATTAGGGTTGCTTCAGCCACAGTTCCCAACATCGCCTGTTGCCTCCTACGCTGGCCTGCTTTACTTGCCTGCCTTCTCATCCTGTCCCCATTGGCTTTGTGTTGACATTTTCGGGCGGGCGTATCCATGTCCCCTCCATCCCTGCACTTTCTTCCAGCACAAAACTTGAACTAATTAATGAAAATGTGTCTTTTTTTTCCTTAAAAACACACCGCTACGCTAGATTTGTTTGTCTTTTCTCCCTCGATTTTGGTCACTGTCTGATAAATATTGACTATGGATGAGAGTTGTTTTCTTTTCTTCTATTTTTGACATTAAAAAATTGCACGTTTTGAAAAGATCTAAAATTGGGGCTAAAGCTTTGCCCCCTTTACAGTAAGCAGTGACTTTATGTCTGCGTCTGGGTTTAATTAGAGTTGGCAACTCTAAACTCTGAGGCAGGATACGCGGTGCTGAGATGGCATGTGTTTCTGGCGGTCCAGGAGTATAACCACCCAAATGGACAGCCGCTCCCCGGCTCCCTGACCAGGCTCCAGGTCTGTGTCTCTGGCTCCTGCCCTCACAGCCCTGGGGAGGCCTCTTCCCCTCCATCCATATCAGCGCCCCCTCTGATTTCCCCTCATTTGCCATTTAATCACTCGCTCTAATGGGATTTAACTTCTTTATGGTTGGATCTTGCCTCCCTAACTAGATTATAAAGCCTGTTCAACAGAATCTAGTTTTTTGTTTATTTTTGATCTGCTTCAGTGCAGAGCATATGCAGCATGCGTGGAATAAATATGTGAATTAGTGACTCACCAAACCAAAAAAATGCCCCTTTAAGTATACTGAACTTCTCAGTATCATTCAGTTGAACAAGTTTAAAAGTGTTCAAGTTTGTTTTTTAGTATAATACTTATCACTAGGATTAATAGCAAGGTGAAAAGAAATGTTTTGTGTTATAGTTATGGCAACTGAATTCCTTTTCAAATCTAATCAATGTACTAGCATAAGTTGGTGATTCTAAAAATGTGCATTGCAAACCAGCTGCACCAGAATTGCCTGTGGTGTTGGTTAAAGACAAAGATCCTTGAACCCTACCCCTGAATTTACACACGGATGCAGTCTGAGCGTTGAGCCCAGGAATCTGCATTTTTAAAAAAGCCTCCTTGAGTCTTATGGACTCTAAATTTTGGGAACCGTTGGGATTGTTTGAGAAGAAGTTAATATCTTTATCTGCAATAATTCAGGTAGATTGGAAGTTCCACTTAAGTTGGATACAGGGACAATAAACAGTGAAATTATTTAATGAATGATAATTTCAGCTCAATATTTGGGGAGTTAGTTTTTCTGCATGAGTCTACAAATGAATGTTACTGATGTTTTATAGATTTAACAGCATGGAATTAAAATCCTAAAAACTTAACAAATCCCAACTAACCTGAGAATTACTGTGGTGAAACCGAATAAAATCATTGCAAAACATCATTTTATGTGATTAACACTTAAGTTACTCCTAGGATGTAATTAGATAACGAAATGCTACTCCCTCTTCCAAAAGCTGAAAATGCGGCTGAAGAGCAATGACTACACCCCAGTTACAGCTGGCATTTACCCATATTTTAAAATCCTACCTCATTCATTGCTGTTGTGAGGAAGTGCTGGAATGGGGTGAGCAGAGGCTTTTCAAGGTCCTGCATTCAGGTAATGCAGACTTTTGTGTCCTAGGAGTTAAATAAACAAACCATTAATAAGTAATCCAGCAGTGCAAGGAAACCATCGCCAAGCAAAAGTGAGACCATACATTGGGTGCTGGTAGCAAGTAATTGAAATGGAACAAGTTTGTTGTATTTTGGATGCTATAAGGGAATAATTGCAAGCAATTGAGCAAGGACTCTTTGTTAGAAAAATCAGTTTTCTGGCTGCATTTTTCATCCCCATTACAATGCTTTCCTCCCTCTTGACCTTTTGACATCTTACCTTTCTTAAATATATTACTTTAGGAAGGCCCTGCTTGGGTAGTGGAGCAGTGGTGTTTTTCATATATTCTGAAAGATGTTTGCAATGTGTTTTCCGTGTGGGATTATCTTTACTTCTTCTCTATAGATTGAAAATTCACCATGTGATTTGGTAGAAGCAGAGCTGCCTTCAACCGCAAGCTAATAAAATGGAGTTGTCATTTATACAGAACTAAACATGCGCCAAGGACGAGTTTGGATGCTGTGTCCCAGCACGGCATCTAACCCTCACGGGGGCCAGCTGGCGAGGAAAGGAAAACGAGGGTATGCAGTGCAGTGCTGTGCCCTATTGAAGACCATCCAATATCTATTTTTTTCTTATTTCATACATTGTGGGGCCCCAGTGGCACTAGAAAGGGGGGCTTTTCCACTCCCACACAATTTTCTCCCTCACTTAACGGAAGATACAAGCCAAAAACATTGCAGGTGGAAGAGGGCAAGGTCTGCGCACGTTGAGTCTGGCAAAGGAAGCCTGAACTCCTGGTAGAGCTGAGAGCACATGCAGCTGGAGACAAACTCAAGGGTGAGCATCTGCGCTGCTGTTCCCGGCTCCTTGAGTCAAACAGCGTGACCTCATTATTTTGTTTCCATTTCCAATCCCAAGGCTCCAGATATACATACCCCGCGTCAAGTGTAAATACCAAAACACATTCCAGAATCAAATACATGATTTTTGGATTATCTGGGTCACTGGTCCCCTCCACTAATGTATATAATCAAGAGCTGATGATGCCCATGTGATAAGCAATCCTTTGATGAAAGACTTGGCGCTTAATTCCTTGTAGGAGTTCAGTTTTTGTTTTCACAAGTTTTAGTTTTGACAAGCTTGTTTGTGAAGACTGCCCTGTTCGGTCCTCTGGATTTTAGAATGTCGTTTGAAATGCTTAGCTATTTAAGAAAAGGAAGGCGAAGTCATGTTTCATAAAAAAAAGGGTCCAACTGGGAGTAACAACTTCAGCCAGACCAAACCACATAAAATACTAACTCTGACTGTCGAAAGGACAAGTGAGCAATCATAAAGTCGACTCCCGTCCAAACGGAGTGGCCTCTTAATCCTTTTCTCTGACATACGACTTCTATAAGGCACTCGTCAGGCCAGTTGTTAAATTCATATTTGTATGCTGACCATGAGGACTGTTTTGGCTTCCAAATTGGTCAAGTCGAACTGCTTTGAAGCTAGTAATCTGCTGAATTAGCTAACTTCTTTCATGGCATTCCAGAACAAACAGATCCCCTTTAAAAAATCCCCACTTTTGTTATTTCAGGTGGTTTGAGTCTGTTATTCTTACATAAAGATGTTAGGGTTCTTCCAAGAGAGGTTCAAAGAGAAATTTAGAAATAAAATGTTCAGCAGATTAAAGGACCTTTCGTATAATGATCATGTCACTGGGTGAAAGACGAGGTTAAAGCTGGTCGTCACTTTATTGTGTAGCCAGTCATGGTTTTTTTCTTAACTTTCATGGAAAGTCTCAAGGTAGGCCTAAGTTTAAGGAAGGGATGTCATCACTGGACAAACATCAGAATAATAATATTTATTGAATGCTTATTTTAACAACCCTGGGAAGCAGGCACTACTATTATCCCCATTTTACAGATGAGGAAACTGAGGCACAGAGGGGTTAAGATCATGTGCCTAAGGAAGACGGACAAGCTCTCAGCCTGAGGAGGCAGTGTGCCTGACGCGGAACGTGGCTGCAAGGGCATGCAGCCATGGGGTCGACGTCCAGCCGCAGTGCTCATCAGCTGAGCAACTTTCAGCACATTTCTTAGCCTCTGAGCTTCAACGTCCTTGTCTGTAAAATGGGATTATAACATCTTCAAAGGGTGGTTCTAAGGAGTAATTTTAAAAATAGTAAATAATAATAAGAATACTGAGCATTTATTGAGTGTTTACTGTGCACCAGGCATTATTCTAAGCACTTTCTTAATTTGCATTTCACCACAACTCCAGTACATAGGCACTTTTAATATTTCCATTTTTATGCTCAAGAAAACATTAGTGTAGAGAAGCTAACTTGCTAGTTAATGGTAGAACTCGGTTTCAAAATACCTAGCATCACAGCTGACAATAGGCGTTGATAATAGTAATTATGTCATTGGTACCTAGAGAAAGGGAAATGTTTGCAGGATGTCAGAGTAACAGCAATTCTTCCCTTTTCTCATGATGCCTTTACTAATAAATATTGGAGAAGGACAAGAGTAAAACAAATGCCATGTTCATGGGGCCTAAACCTATGCATCAGAGTGAAATCCAAAAAGAGGAAACTAATTTTAGCAAATTTGATTTCAACTCCATTGTGTATGATACATTAGAACCATTCTGCTTTTTTTCTCTCCTGGGGCCAGTCAAGCGGATGTGCTGAGACAAAGCATGAAGAACGAGAGGCAATCATATCTAGAAATGTAGCCACATGTTTGTGTGTAACTAGGTTTTGTCGTCACCTAATGAATTTAGTCAGTAAGAATCTTAAAATTATGTTTTGGGATGGTTTTCTTTTGCCCAATTTTATCTTTCTGGGACAGTTTTTCTTTTGCATAATTTTATCTATCATTTTTGACTATGAATAGTTGCCATGTGAGTTTACTTTTAAAATATAGTCAGTCCTCCGAGCCCCATTTCCCTTTTGCTCGCCTGTCCATGGCCCCAACACACAGACATCCCCCGCTCCACCCCCCCACAGAGTTGTACAAAGTGTAACTTTTAAAACTCCATCATTAAGCATAAAAAGGCCAAGGAATGTTTGGAACTGGTATACTGGAGCCAAAACGGTTTATCACATTCTAAAAAAGAATCTTTGGCATCAACGGAGAAACCAGAACCGATTGTAAAGCATAATTACTGCACAAACACGCAGTATGTGTGAAGCCACGATCATCCCTTTAATCTCTCAGAGCAGAGAAAACCCAGACAATGTGTCCGTTGTTTAATTCCCACGCACGCTGCTCCCATATCCTGCTGAAACACTGCTGTGTTTATACATACATTTATATAAAATGCAAGAAACACTGAAGCTCAACTTCTTGGAAATACGGTTTGAGTTCTTGAAGGAGATTCAGAGTCTTGGCTACTCACGCAGGTTAAAAGAAAGGTGAGTCACATAACTGGCTTTATGGCTCCAATTTCAACAACCAAATGGTCTCATGCAAATAAATGACTCCCTTCCACTCCCAAGCACTAACTCCCACTTCAGGAAGCCGACTCATTTTCAGGAAGGAAACCCCCTGTTTTTCACATTTGTGAAATGAATTTCCCTGCAGACTCTTAAGGCTGTCTTAGATGTTTCCCTACCACACGAGGATTTCTGTAACGCTCATAACCTTGTTTTTGGGACTCTATGACACAGTTACGCATTAATGATAATCATAACCGTGGTAGCTAAAACTAGTGGGGCCGACTATGTTCTAGGCACCTCGCAGAGCCCTTTATGAGCATAGCTCCCAGAATTTGCTCAACACCACAGCCAAGTAGATACTTTTGTTATACTCATTTTACTCGTAATTTTTTTGTCTGTATCAAATTCATTAAAACACCATTGCCCATGTCTTCAGTTTTTAGAGAAAACGTTCTTTCTTGAGAGTCATCAAAATTATTATGCTTCACATTTATTTCTGCTTAATTTTCATAAAACATTTTCATTTATTCAGTATATAGTTTTAGACTTATGTTAAGAGCTAGGAATTTCACTATACTATTTGCTGGGCCTACAGAGATCAGCGTTTTTTCCCATCCTCAAAGGTCATTGTATAGGAGGGAAGGCAAGAATGTAAACAAAAAATTATTGGATAATAAATTCAGTGATAGAAATATGCACAAGATATAGAGACGATAGAGAGAAGGAAGTGTGGGGAGGGATGGAGAACATCAGAGAAGATGAGTGAATGAGCTAATATATGAACTGGAAATTAAAGGACAGAAAGAGTTAGTCAGATGAACTCAAGGGGAAGGGCACCCTGCAGAAAAGCCACATGTCAGAAGGCAGAGGGCCTGGAGCCACCTGGTGTGTTTGATAAATAAGGACCCATCGTATAAGATGTTTCATTGGCAGTAAAGTCTGAAGTGGGAGGGAAGGAAAGCAGGCAGGTATCTGATTGTGAAGGGCCAATGAAATGATGCTCAGGGCTTTCGACTTTATTCCATAGATAATGAGCTTGTGTGGGGTTAAGCGGGTGAGAGACATGACAGGCTTATGTTTTAGAAAACTTACTTCAGTAGTCACTGTGTTAGCCTAAGCAAAAAACATTGAGCCCTTGAAGTTAGACTCCCCTGGTTTGAAATGAGAGGTAAGGGGAGATTTGAGAGATACTTAGGGGTCAAAATCAGCAAGGTTTGTCTGATGTGGGAGGCACGGGAGCGAAAAGATCCGGATGACTGAGGTTTCACAGTTGGCAGAGGCACTACTGAGGCCTACACTTGCTGTTTGTAACACTGCCCCTGTCCTCCAGAATAACAAAGGCTTAAACTCAGAGGATTACTTCTCTCCCATAAGGGAAGTCCAGAGGCAGATGATTTGGCTCCATGGGGTCAGCAGGAAGCTATGCTCCTATCTTTCTGCTTTAGCCTCTTACTGCATAGCTTCCAGCCTCAAAATTACCTCTTGTTCCAAGATGGATTCTGGAGCTCCAGTCATCACTATGTCCACGTTGTAGGACAGAAGGTGCAGGAAAGACAGAAGCACAGAGATGGGCCCCTCCCAGCTGAATCACTTTCCTTAAAGTAGTCTTCCTGGAAATCCCATACCACATTTCTATGTCATTAGCCATAACTTTGTCACATGGCTCTATTTAACTGCTAGTAAGGCTGGGAAATAAGTCATTCTGGGCAGCAATGTGCCAGATAAAAATGAGATTTTTACATAGGAGGGAGGAAGAGAGGAAGAAGTGTTCTGGGGTTGGCACCTAGGAGTATGTGGTTCATGAGACTTGGTGAAGGGTGATGCAACAAAGAGAAAATCAGGGAAGAACCTTTGCAGAGCACTGAAAAGAAACGAACAGAGGAAGGGGACCCAGAGAAGAAACGATTGCGGAGGCAGAAGCAGAATTAGAAAGAACGATGCAAAAGAAGCCAACGAGGATAGAATGAGCAAAAGTGCCCCATATTACAGATTAGTTAAGTAAGACATTAAAAAATGTCTATTGGATTTGGAAGGTGGAGGTCATCAGTGGTGGTTTTCTAAAGATCAGTTTTATCGGAGATGGACCCATTAAAGATTCAAATCAAAGGTTAGAAAGCAGAGACTTCTGTAGACGACACCTTTTAAAAACTTGGCAAGTGTGAGACAGGGCTGCAGCCGACGAGAGGCTCCGCGGGGAGCCAGTGCTCTGGAAGGTGATGGATCCCTGAACGTGTTACTGGCTGAGGAGGAGCAGCCGGTGGAGAGGCAGAGGCTGAGAAGGCGTGAGCGTTCTGATGCGGGAGCGCGTCAGAGCAGACAGTCTGGAACGGAAACTGCGAAAATTCAGGAGGGACGTTTTAAACAGAAATGGCTGAACTGACATGAAATTAAGGAATGTCCTGATGACTACAGTGACATGGAAGAAGGAACCCTGGGCAATAAACCAGCCCTGAAGCCGGCTTTCGTTCTGAGGTTTTCAGAACCCTGCAGATGCTAAGTCTTCCTTTTGATGGCTGCATGGAGTGTGGGGTCCAGGACGTAGCACCCAGGTCCTGCCCGTGCAGCGTTTCCAGGAGGAGAAACACATGGAAAGTTGGGGCTCAAAGAATGAAGACCATGGAAAAGTGGACAAGGAGGGAGGTAACAGTGGTGGAAGCAGGCAATACCGCCTGAGAATTTGTAAGACTCACTTGTTTGCACAACTCAAATAATTTAATTTTAAAGTGATCCTTGACTGATAGTGTCTTCAAGTCACTGACAAAAGCAAATATAAATCCTTTCTGAGGGAAATCAGCTCTAAATCAAGCCTCTAAGAACTACCCCAAAGTTCTAAGGGAAATTTGCAGCTCACAGTTCAAAGTCACATAGCACACGAGGCCACCGTTCCAGACTTTTGCTTCCAGCCAAGATGGTGTAACAGGGACCTGATGCAACCTCCCACCTGAAATAACTAAAAAAAAAAAAAGGAAAAAAATACATGAAACCAGTTTTTCAGACTTTGGGCATTAGGCAAGGAAAGACAGTGATCGCAAAAGGGTGGGAAACAAGCCAGGTGGGCCCTACAATTGCTCAGTTTCCACCTGGAAACTGGGAAGTGGGACCCAGGCTGAGAGCAGCAGCGGACTCGGGCGAGGAGGTGGAGCTGGACGTGCAAGGTGACGGGGGTCACGGGGCAGTGTACCGGAGAGGGCAGAGCTGCACAGAAAGAGCACTCTGGAGATCTGCACAGTGTCTCTCTCAAGGTTTAGCTAAGCACTGATCAGGCAGACCTGTGAGCAAACTACCTGAGGTGGGGAAAGAACAACCTAAAAGGGTTACAGGATCCAATCCCCAAGGCTCACCCCAGCCAGAGATGGAGACCTCAGAATCATACCATCAACAGAGCACTCAGGAGAGCTTTGCCTCAGGAGTGGACAAGACTGGTCCGAGAATAAATACTTCTGTGGTCTCACAGAGCAAAGCTTAAAAGCAAGACCAACAGAATCAAATAGTTTCCAAGTTACTGAACTGCACCCCAGAAGTTTCAAGGATATTTAATAGCCAAAACCTGAAAATAACTCAATGTCCATCATTGTACGATAAACCAATTGTTGTGTCTCACACAATGGAATACTACTCAGCAATAAAAAAGAATATACTACAGGCAGACAACATAGATGAACCTCAGCATAACTGTACTTTGTAAAAGGAGCCAGACTAAAAAGAACACGTACTGCATGATTGCATTTATGTGAAATTCTAGGAACTGCAAGCTAATCTACACTGACAGAAAGCAGTGGTCACTTGGGGACGGGGTGTTGGGACTAGCAGGGAAGTTCTTGAGGGATGATTTATAAAGAGTAGGAGAAAATTTTGGGGGTAATGGTTATGTCCATTATCCTGATTGTGGTGGTGTTTCACAGATATATGCATATGTCAAAATTTATCAAATTCTACATCTTAAATATGTGAAGTTTATTGTGTCTGAACTACACCGCAATAGTCTTAAGAAAGTTTTAAAAAAATAGACAAAGAAAGAAGGAGCCACAAGTAAGAATTATCAAAACTGATAGCTGAAATAATAAAAACGCTTACTATAGAAAGGAACTTCCTTAATTTGAGAAGGGCAACTAGAAAAACATACAGCAAATACGTTTTATGGAAAAATGTTGAAAGTATTTATTTTGAGATCGGGAGGAAGATAGAGAGGTTAGCTAGCACCTGAATCCACTGCATCTCCAGGCCGGTGAGTAAGATAAGAAAAAGAAATAAAGATCATTACTGATGCTGAACAATTCTAAAAGTTTCTACAGAGAAATCATTCTACTTATGACAGAGTTAGACAAAGTGGCTGGATATGGGATTAATAGAGAAAAGTCAGATGCACTTCTAGTCACTGGCAGCAGGTAGCTGCCTTTTTACAATATCAAAACAAAGTATAACATTCCAAGGAACATAAAGCCCTTAATGGAGAAATTATAAAACATTATTGAATATCATTAAAAACAACGTAAATGAAGAGAGATAGACCATAACCTAGAATAAAAAACCTCAACGTTGTAAAGATGCCAAGTATCTGCAGATCTATCCTTTCAGGGTGCTTTCAAACAAAATCCACACGGGTTTTGAGAGCAACTCGAAAAGGTGATTCTAAAATTTATGTGGAAGAGAAAAAGGTCAAAAATAGAACAGAAACTTGTGAAGAAGAACCAGGTGTGGAGCGGCTTGCCTTCCCAAGATTCAGGACTCATCAGAAAGCTATAATGACTAAGACATTGTATTGACCCAGAGGTAGACAAATAGATCCACGGATCAGAATAGAGTGCCTAGAAACAAACCCACTCCCGCGTGCAAGCTTGATTCACGGGAGAGTCATTGCAGATCACTGAAGAAAAGATCAGCTCTTCAAGAAATGGTGCTGGCATGATGTACGTAGACTTAAAAAATAAAACTGGATTCTGACCCTGTACCATATAGGAAAATCCATTTTCAGTGGATGAAAGACTTAACTGTGAAAGCATAAGCACAGAGCTTTTAGAAGACTATGTGATTTAACACAATCTCTTGATACAGAAGGAGTTCTTAAAACATGAAACAACAAACAAAAAGAAACGCAAATGTGTTTATAGAGGAAAAGATTGATAAATTCAACTATATTACATAACTTCAGTTCATCAAAAATACAACAAAGTTAAAAACAAATCTTAAGTGGGAGATGGTATTTGCAACTCATTTCCAACAAACGATTAGCACCTAGGAAATATAAAGGACATTTATGCATATATACGATGTAGATATCCTAGTAGAAAATGGCCAAAATATATAAACAGACACTTCATGGAAGAGGAAACACAAATGACTCATAAACTTGGGAAAGTATGCTCTGTTTCGTTAGTAACCGTGGAAATGTAAGTTAAAACCACAATGAGCTACCATGTAACATCAACAAATTGGAAAAAATTTTAAAAGTTCATTTGTCACCAAGTTAGCAAGGCCATGGAGCAACGTAACTGACACGTCCTGTTGGTGGAAGTATAAATTGAGGGCGTCCCATTGAAACACGGTTTATCATTACCTGGGAAAGCTAAAACGGGCACGTGCTTTGCAAGCCAGCAATGTTACTCCCGGGTATATGTCTGAATGCAGTTTTGATTTTTCCTGATTGGAGTCAGATCACACTGGTGGGTGAACCAGCGTTTTTTAAAAAACAAACAAACAAAAAACCTAGAGCAGAATATGAGGAAATTAAACAGAACAGAATAGAAACAGAAAACCTCAGAACACATTGCTGATAGTAAGGTTATGTGTATTTCTTTTGTTAATTTTTTGGGATTGTTAATAGTAAGCTTTTGTGTTCTGTTAATCATTTGGGGTTATGTTGTAAAATGTATTTCTTATCATAAGTTGTGTTCAAAAACTTTTGAAAGCACTGCCCAAAAGAAATTCTTAACACACAACTACAGGAGTGTCTAAATAGTATTGCTTATAATAAGAAGAAGCTGAAAACAGCTCAGCTATCCAACAACAGTAATATGATAAATTAATTGTGGATTAGTCACGTCAGGAAATAGTCTACGGAAATAAAAAGGAAGGAAGCTTGTGTGTTCGTCAAGAAATGAAACACTCAACGGAAGGGAAAACAAAGGAACTCTGGCTGCACACACCAAAAGGGGTAAATCGCCAAATGTGTAATAGTGACTAAAAGAAGTGAGTCAGAGCATATAAATCAGTATGATTATATTTACATAAAACTTAAAACTAAGCAAAGCTAAATAATACGTTGCTTAAGTCTACATACATTGGTGTTGAAACTATGAAGAAAGGCCACAGATTTCTCTTGAGTGGCAGGGGCTACAATGGAGAGGTACGAAAGCAGGGCGATATGCACACATGCGCCTGTATTTTTATTATTGTTTATCTGAATAGATATATTTATATGCCTTTGTATGCATGATATATTTCACAATTTAAAATAATTAAGATACATACAGGGGCTGGCCCCTTGGCCGGGTGGTTAAGTTCGCGCGCTCCGCTGCAGGCGGCCCAGTGTTTCGTTAGTTCGAGTCCTGGGCGCGGACATGGCACTGCTCGTCAGACCACGCTGAGGCAGCGTCCCACATGCCACAACTAGAAGAACCCACAATGAAGAATACACAACTATGTACCGGGGGGCTTTGGGGAGAAAAAGGAAAAAATAAAATCTTAAAAAAAAAAAAAAAAAGATACATACAAGCAAGGGGGAACTCAACTGGCGGAGTAAGATCCTTGCGCCGCAAAGGGATGGGCTTCGTGACACGAGCGAGCGAGCAGCCAGTTCTGGAGCAGAATGGAGGGCGCCTGCTCTTCTGAGAAGCAGGGCCCTAAGAGGGGAGGAGGAGGCAGAAGCGGGGATGCCCCCAGGGCTGTGTATGGAGCGGGAAGGTGCTGTGAGAAGCTTGAGGGAATTCGAGTCTGGGGGACTCTCTGTTCAAGACTGCAGGAGGTGAGGGGGTCTGCCCTGAATGTAGGGGCCAGTTTCGTAGAGACCTGGGGAGGGTGGCGGAGGCTGGGAAAGAAGTCACCTTTGAGGGGAGCAGGCATGCCGCTGTCGATACCCCGGAGGCGGTTCTGGGTGCATAGGCAAGGTGGTTTTTAAAATTTTGATAGTTATGAGTTTATTTTAATGCAAGCTTTTTTTTATTTTAATAGTTTTGTTTTTATTTGACTGGATATTAGGAAAAAACAATTAGCACAACCTAATTAGTATAACCTAATATTTCGTGGATGTTACTTAAAAAGCAAAAGAGCTGTTTAAAAATTGAGTTAATTTGAAGAAAAGTTGTCGGTAAATATTAGCTCAGGTGCTACTTTGATATGGCAAAACCCCCAAAGGTGGTGCTCAACAATTAAGATAGCCGGCAGGGAGCTTGGGAAAAGAGCGCTGTGCGTGGAGAGGCCAGCGAGCCGAGGCGAGCCCCAGCCCCGACTGGAAGCACAGTGTTGGCTGGCTTGGACCCCATCCTCACCGGGAGGCCCCTGGCCTTTCACCAGAGGTTGCTGGTAACGGCTGAAAAAATTGGATTTGCCAGAATCAAGATAAGCCCAACAAACTGGAGAATGAACCAATTCATTCCTGGATTTAGCAACTCCTGCACCCCTCAGGGGCTCCTGCACGTGGTGGTGGTGGTGGGCGGGCAGCAACATGCATAATTCTGAGAGTCCCATTGCATAGGCCTAAAGCAGTGAACTCTGCTCCCAACAGGTGAGAGCTGCCAGCCAGGACAGCTGGAGAAGACCCCCCTGAGGTGACACTCCCCGGGCAGGCAGGGTTGATGAGAAGTCAGCGGAGGTCACAGGACCAAAGCTCAGAGGTGTGGAAGGGCCTGCTGCGTAGAAGGTGTGAGATGACCCGAGAAAGCCTTCCCAGCTCAGGTGGATTCTGAAGAGTCTGCCTTGATGGCTGAACGTTCTAGTCACTAGAGTGCTGCATTTTTAGTCAAATTTTAATATATACCTTTTAAAGTGTGCTGTCCTTTCTGGGAGGGCTGAGGCAGGGAGCTGTTGTCATTGCTTAGGTTTGCTCGCCACCCAGTCCAGACTGTGGGTGTGGGTCACAGAATAGAGAACAGAACTTTCTTAAGAGCAGCCAAGTATCCCAACCCTGAGGCTGCCTGTGTGGGGCCTGCTAGGGGAATGTCCCGGGCAACTGGAGGCCACGGATTAATCAGGGAGGGAAAAGAGCAGGTTCCCAGAGGAGCTGACTCAGCGACAACCGTTCACCTACTCATCCATCAAACACCTGATAGTGTGCAGTAGTCCCAGGGTCCAAGTAGGATGTTAGGAATACGACTGAGGGATGCAGACATGGTCCCCCCTCAGGGAGCTTCCGTGGAAGAGACTTGCGTGAACCAGCAAACCATCACCGTTCGTTGAGGCTTTTCCACAGCTCTGGGAAGTGCCAGGACGAAAAGGGCTGAGAGGTCAGCGGCAGCGCTGGTGTTCGTTACCGGAACGTCCTTTCTCTGTTCACCGTGTCGCTTCTTCAGAGTCTCCACAGAGCCTGTGAGACTGTGATAGCTTTCACATTTGAAAAAGGGCCTCCGCAAATTGCTGCTTTCCTAGAAACATCTCAGTTTGTCCCTAATCCTAGGCGTGCCTGTGGGAATGCTAGAATGCCTTGATGGCAACATCCACAGGCTTGTCTTTAAATGTTAGCAAATATATACTAATTTGTTCAATCCATTTAAGTACTCTGAACAACAGGCTGAAGAGATAACTGGATAAGCATGGAAAACATCGTAATTAAGGGAAGAGCAAAGGACTTCAGAGTTCATACTCTGTGAGTTCCTGACATCTCAGGGTTACATCCAGTGGAGCCCGATGGCTTCCTAACCCGGAGTGGTCGAGTCCCAGAGGGGGTCGGGAGGGACCCTACCAGGTGGTGTGTGGACCTTCTGATGTTGTGCAGAAAAATGGGGACGTCTGGACCCTTAACTCTCATATGATTCTTGAGGGAGCCCCTGAAAGTCAAGAATCACTTGCATAAACCCTGTGAGAGTGCTCCCCTGGGTGCTTTCTGTGAGAATAGTCATGGGCGACTACACCATTGTCGCAGAGCACGAGGCAGTGCGGTGCGGTGCAAAGACACGGGAGGCCTGGTCTCCAGTTCCCTTGTTACCAGCCACGTGACCTTGTACAAGGCTTGGCCCATTCGAGCCTCAGTTTACTTACCTGTGAAATGGGGGGGAAAGGTACTGTTACTTTTAGATTTTGCGTTAAATGATCAGATGTAGGTGGCAAGGCTATAGAAACTTCAAGGTGCTATGCAAAGTCAAGACGCCTTAGAAGACGTTTCTTTCTGTCCCTCCGGCCTTGTTAGGTTCTTGGTCACTAGAGGGAGCTTTAGGATTCAGGGGAAAGAGAAACCAGTGACCATGTCTGTCCTTGAAAGCTTGAGGCCTCTATGTGGAATTCCTCAAAAAACTTTCGTAATTTATACATATCCAACTGGATTTTTCTGTGTTTTTTAATTCAGACAAAGGTCTGTGAAAGCAAATATGATTACAGTTCCTTGCGACACAGACTTTTCCACCCATTAACCTACAGGATTCTTCCTTCTGACGTTCTCTGTGGTAAATTTAGGTTGTGGAAAATCCTAGTATTTATATAATTTTACACTTAAAATTATTATATAATTTTATACAATTTAAAAGCAAAAAAACACAGAAAACAACTTTCCAGAAGGCCATAGAAGAAAGTACTTCTCTATGAGCCAACATGATTCACTGTGAATTCGGGGACAGGCGGCGATGGCTGGCTGAGGAGTTTGTGCCCAGGCAGGACGGGGCCGCGGTGTCTGAATTGGGCAGGCTCCAGGTCTCTCACCTGGGATTTCCTGGTGGCACTGGCTGCAGCGCCTAATTGGTGTGCTCTTCTCATGTCAGGGCTGGCAGCAGAGGAGCTTGCTCATGAGAAAGAGCCTTGACTCTTACTCCAGAGGGCCGCGAATGGTCGGAGGAGGGGGTGTGGGAGAGAGGAAGGCACTGCCCTTGCCTGTTCTGGAGTCAGAATTTCACTCACTCCCTACGTGTTTGGGGGACAACTTCTGGCCCCCGTTTAGGACTTCAGTTTCTCTCTCTGCTTCTGTCCAACGCCCCACCCCTGTTCCCCACACATACGCACCCAGGGTGGACAGCCTTTCTTCATCAAGTCTGGATCGTGAGGTGATCAGACTCAGGAAAAGCCAAGGTTTGCAGGAACACAGAGCTCTTAGATTGATCAGATTTTCAGTCTGAATTTATTGGGAGAGGGTGGAGTCTTGATATTTCTCTTCCTTGTAGCCCTGCAGATTGTATTTCAGTCCTGCAGCAAAACAGATGCCTGTGGAAAAGAGCTAACATCCTTTTTCCCGTGCATTTTCAGGGAGCAACGTAAAGACTTGATGGCTAACATCCGTTAGCAAAACTGGCCAATGACATCGTTACACACCGGTTTGCCAAGTTTTCTTAATTCTAAGATACATGCCCACAAACCCTGCCCTCCACAATGTCCCTTTTTAAAATGCATACATGTCTGTGACTTATATAAAGAAGTGTTGATCACCTCTCCTGGAAAGCTGTAATTAAATCTGGGAGGTTTCTGCAATCAATGACCTTCTTGAATGGAGGAAGTATTCTAGGAAATAATTGATTTTAGTTTTTTATATTTCTCACCCTGCCGCCACCCCCCGACCACCACATTCACGCCCTCCTGCGGGGACTGGTGCCTCAGGAGTCACCCCAGCAGGAGAGGATTTCTCTCTGCCGACAGGGAGGCGAGAGGTTGCAGGTGATGAAGGATACGGCCCTGTCCGGCTCCTTCATTGCAGTTTATGAGAAACAGCCGCCTTTCCTCGTAGGGACACTAGTGGAAGGCTTTTCTCTCCTTTCGCTGAAGTCTGGTAATGAACCAAGACTCTTCAGCTGATTTGGGTCAGAACAAGTGCTGGCTCTCCCAGCCCGTTTTAAGCATGGCTGTTACCATGTCAGCACTAGGAAATTTTGTAAAACCGTGCAAACGCTTGATCGCTGATTCCATTAGGGATGACAGTCTGAGCAATTTTCTCCACTTTTTGTTTTCCAGAGGCTGCTGTTTCTTCTGAAATCTTCCAGGGGGTGAAGGTCAGAAGGTGAGCCACAGAACCGCTGTTCCCTCGTTTCGGACTTCTCCAATTTTAAGGAACGTAAGAATCACGGAGGATCTTGTTAAAATGCAGATTCCGATTCAGCAGACCTGGGGGTGCGGGGGGAGGAGCCGTGACTCTGCCTTGCCAAAGAGCTCCCAGGTGGTCGCAGTGCTGCTGGGCTTTGGACCACCCGGAGGAGCGAGGCTCTGGTTAATTTGTATCTCTATTTCCCGTTTCAAGCTGATGCATGTTAGTATGATGAAGAATACCTTTTCTAATCTGCTCGTCAGACGCCGTTGGAAATGAAGAATGAATAAGTAATGTTTTCAAAGCCCGTGGGAAATCATGAGGCTACAGATTCTATCTTCTGAACTAACAGTCTGGTAAGCCATGCCTTCGAATTCTGATTTATCGCCAAGCAAACTATGGAGAATAGACGCGCAGTGCGCACTAGTGCAGAGGGCAGTGTTCCAGCAGGTCGGATTTTTCTCATGAGATGGCAAAGCAACTGTTTGTTTGAGGTTATTATTATTTTTTTCTTGGAAAGCATCGTGTTCTGTACTTCATTTAAGTAGGAATCGGGGGGGTACTGCAAGCAAGTTTCGGTACCAATTCCTCTGGCTCTAAACCATCTGTGTACATCCTCTTCATCATCCTTCCACGAGCCCAGCCTAATTACTGCTTATGCAAAGGGATGAATCTTCTGCAGGTGTGAAGAAATTGCAAGTTTTTCTGGAATATTCTCAGGAGAGCTGCATTTTGGAATTTCTGTGCTGAGTTTCAGGCCTTTAATCTGGTTTATTGTATGTTGCTTTGGATCTGCTATTTCCACAATTTTGGTTTTCTATGTTAAACTGGAGCTTGGTTATAATTGGAGGTCGTGCCTTCTGATTTCACAGGACTGGAAAACTGGAAGTGAATTTTAAGCTCATCGAGTCCAACTTCCTCTTTAATATCTGAATTTCTGCAAGCCCGCTTGTGCTTGAAACCCCCTTGGTGACGGGGGTCTTACCACCTTACACTCTGTCCTTGAACAGCCCGGACTGTGAGGAAGCCTTTCCTAACACTGGATCAACAGCTGTCTCCCTGGGGCTTTAGCTCACTCACCCGGGGCAGTTCCCTTGTCCTGAATAGAAAACAGACACAGTACCTATTGTTGGGCAGCTGCTTTGCTCAGGCCCAGGACTGGGGGGGTTCTTGGGGCCTCTGGCAGGTCCTCATGCAGCAGAGTGGCCTTCACCTTCAGACCTGAGGCACACACCTGGGGCGAGGCCCAGGGCTGCAGTGCAGGATGGCGTCAGCAGGGTGAACGGGGCCGTGGCTGCCCGTGAGGCCTTCCCTGCTCCGTCCCAGGGGCTTACGATTTCCTGCTCGTCTTTCTTATATTCAGCCCAACTTAAGCCTTAAATGAAATGCAGGATGAGGATTCATGCTTACTCATGAATTTTCACACAACCAGATCATGCACTAGGAATCTTAGAAATGGCTCCAATTTCCAAAATATTTATCTTTTCTTTAGTTCTCACCTAAAGCAAAAGTTTAAAGCTGGCAACGTTGGACTCCCCTCCTCCCCTCCTCCCCATTTGGAGGGCCGTTGCCCCTTCCTGTTCCATGGTCGCTGGGCGCCTGTCTCCCAGGCTGCCCCTGCAGGATGGCTCTGTGCCATGGACATTCCCCACCTCATGCTGCCCTCCCCTCCTCCAAACCTACCTGTCCTCTGTCTGAGTCTCTCAGCAGCTGGTTTATCAGATGTGACCCTGGCTGCCAATGTGTTTTGGTCCCCTTAGCAAATCCTGGGTAATTCGTGAGATAGCTCCTGCCGTATCCCCCATCCTTAGCACCAGGATTCCCTGAGGCGGTCGAACACAGGTCACCGGAGGGCCCGTAGGTGGTGGCTTTTTAGTGGGGAAGGAAAGACATCATGATAAGATCAAGGATGAGAAACTGTTTTGGTCTGCAAGCCCCTCAGCACAACTTCATACCTTGCATCTCCTTGTTACACAGTACTGGTTCTGTTCTCCACAAACAATAACAATAGCTCTTACTGCGTGTGATTATTAATTATAGCTACTTACTGTGTTCCAGGTACAGTGCCTAGGGCTTAACGCGTTTCTCATTTTACATTCATAACAACTCTTTGATGTAGGAAGAATTATTCTTGTTTTGTGATGAGCAAACTGAAGTTCAGAGACGTTAAGCAATTTGCCTAGCATCACACAGCTACTGCATTGCAGAGAGAGGGAACAAACCAAGGTCTGTGTCACTGAGGCCCATGCCCTTAACCACGCAGCCTTCTTTTCTCTGAGCAACCAATGCAGCAGAAGCCTAGGGTCAGCGAGCTTTCTCGGACAAGCCCTGCTGTGTCCACCTTGAACTCAGCCTTCCTGCTTCACCTCAGCGTGCCAAAATGACCACCTCGCTCACCCCCATCCTCTCAGCTCTCACCTCTCACTTTCTATGCTGAGAAAAGCCTCTTCTAACTTCTGCATGAATGAAGATAAAAAAAATCCTTGTTATTTAATTACAAGGATTTATTAAGGGATGGGAGGAAGGACAGTAACGCATTCCATCTGGGGCCCATTCAAAGAACTGTGCTTCTGACTATGCGTGGTTTTGTGTTCCTGAGTGTGCGTGGTTTTCTTTTCACAGGAGAGGAATAGTTCCAGCAAACTCTTTGGTGCACGAAGTGCGGCCTGTTTAACAGGAGCCAGGAGACATCTCGGTGCTGTTTCTGAGAAAGCAGGGTGGGTCCCCACCTTTAGTGGAAGGGAAACGAAGTTGCCTACAGCGTCAGCCTTGGGCAGGAGGATTTACAGTGTGCCTGGATTTGTTACATTTTTTTCTTTTAAAACGACATCCCCATGAAAGTCTCCTTTTGGGAGTTTGGGAGTTGCGCCTGGCGGAAGCAACTACTCTGATAAATAGATTTTAAGACAAAATGCATTATTAGGCATAAAGAAGGTCATTTCATAACCTACCACAGACAATTCACCACGTGCGTGTACGGAATAATATGGCCTCAAATATATTTAAAGCAGAAATCGATTGATTTATAAAGAGAAATTTGAAAATCTATATGTACAGATTTTTACAAACATATCTCTCAGTAATCGATAGAGTAAAAGGTCAGAAATTAGTAAAGATATTGAAGGTTTGAACAATCCAATTAACTAGCTTGATCTAGTCTACAGATATATAACCCAACAGCTGATCGCTTGCTGGACCACGAAGGAAATCTCCTCCACAATAGCAAAGACTCAGCAACATACAGGATGTGTTCTCTGACCAGAGGCTAATAAAATATGAACTTGAAAAGAAAAAGATACTTGAAATTATATTTTGGGAAATTAGAGAGACGGAAAGACACTTCTAAAGACTGTTTGGACAATGCAACAGTCAAACTAGAATAAGTTATGCTGCCGTAATGCACAGACCTGAAATCCCTCAATATCTTAAAACAATGGAGGTTTATTTCCCATTCAGGGTACATTTCCAGTGTAATCAGCTGGGAGCTCGGTCCCACATTTTCGTCACTCTGGGACCTGATGGAGCTTCCACCACTGGGCATTACCAGATAGTACGTAGCTCTTAAAGTTTTCTGCCCCAAAATGACAGACATCATTTCCACTCATACGATGTTGTCCAGAGCACGTCTATTGCCATGGCTGACTTCAAGTAGGAGGGGACCTGACCAGAAAGAGGAGAACTGGACACGTCAGTGACCAGCACCAAAGATGATCACGAAGAGGAAATAATCAAGAAAGCGGGGAAACATTTACACTTAAAGAATAATGAAAATGTAACATTAAAACTTGTAGGATGTAGCTAAAGCGGTAGAGTAAAATTTACAACCCTAAGTGATTATATTAGAAAGAGGAGACGGACAATTACAGACCTAACCGTTTATTCAAGAAAGTAAAGTATCCTAAAAATAGCGGAAAAAAGAAAATAATTAAGAGATACATTGATGAAACAGTCACAGAAACCAAAACACAATATAGAGAAATGGAAAAAAATAAAACTGCTGACTGGTCGGGCTCCTTAGAAGCAGACTCTGAGATGAGGATAAGTGTGTCCCAGAGCTATTAATCTACCCTTGATTAAAAAGTGTTCTCTCTCCTCACGCTGGAGCAGCGTGTGAGGGGGCCGTGAAAGCCAGTCAGGGAAAAGGAAGCCACGAAGAGGTACAGCTTCAGACCAGCTCCCGCGGTGGGCTTCTGAAGTATGAACTACACTTTCGAGCCGTCCCACCGAGGGTGGGGCTTCCACGCTGCCACAGCTGTCGGTTATTGGCCAAGGGTGAACTGGAGTGGGTGTGAATTCCCAGACACTTGGCTCTCTCTTGGGCAAAGTGGCTCCAGTAGCCTGAGGACAGTCCTCTGAAGAAGAGTTTTAGATGCTGGACACTGGAAGCAGAAGCACGCTGAATCTGGAAGAGGGGTAGAAGGACCTTAGGGAATCTGGGTGGGGCACAGGTGCACTCCAGTGGATTCTTTGGGAGAAAAAAAACCTAATAAAATAGATGAACATTTAGTAAAGCTTTTCTTAAAAAAAGACTCAGCATTCACAAACAGAAATGAAAAAAGAGTCATAGTTACAGATATAATAAAGATAAACAAGAAGATAGTATTATGCCAATAAATTTTAAAAAACAGAAATGATCAGTATCCTAAAAAAAGTATGACTTATCAAAACTATCCCAAGGAATGGGAACAAGAGTGCAAACTTCGCCATTAAAGAAATGGAATCAGTTGAAAGTTTACAGCCTGGTCCTCCATAGGACTAGATGAGTTTGGCTAAACAGTCAAGGAACAGATAATTGCCTGCTGATGCCAATTTTATCGAAGAGTAGAAGATAGAGGAACAGTTTTCAACTCACACGAGGAGAGTGTAAGAAAGGAAGATTACACACCAGTCACATTGATGAATATATGTGCATAAATAGACAAAATACTAGAAAATTCATGAATGTATTAAAGTAAAATTGGATTTTTCATAGGAATATATAGTTTGACATTAAAACTATTAAAGGAGAAAAACCATTTGATAAAATATCATTGATAAAATTCCGTTATGATACCATTTGATAAAATTGAATACCTTTTCACAATTAAAAACTCTCTCAGCCAACTCTTAGCAAATAGGAATAGAAGGAACCTTGCTTAGTTACTAAAGGGTGTATACTAAAAATCTACGGCAAACATTTTTTTTTTTTTTTGCTGGGAAAGATTCACCCTGAGCTAACATCTGTTGCCAACCTTCCTGTCTGTTTCTTCTTTTTCTTTTTTTCCCTCCCCAAAGCCTCAGTACACAGCTGCATGTTCTAGTTGTAAGTCCTTCTCGTTCTTCTGTGAGAGCTGCTGCACAGCACGGCTACTGACCGACGAGTGGTGTGGTTCTGCGCCCGGGAACCGAACCCGGGCCACCAAAGCAGAGCATGCTGAACTTAAACCACTAGGCCGTTGCTCTACAGCAAACATTTTTAAGAATGACTGTTAAAATCTTTTTCTTTAAAGTCAGGAACAAGACAAAGACTCTTGGGGGGAAAGTAAAGGTTAAAGAAATAGAGAAATACATTATGTTCATTGATGTGATGACTCAGTATCAAGAAGAGACTCAATTCCCCCAAATTAACTTGCAAATTATGACAAAATCTCAATAGAGTTTTTCTTGGAACTTAATCAGGTTATCCTAAAAGTGATATGAAAGGGCAAAGGTCAATATCAAAAAAGAAGAGAGACAAGATAGGCGGGGAAGGGTGTAGAATCGTTCTACCAGATATAAACTTATTGTAAAGCTGGAGTAATTAAGATTGTGTGGTGCTGTGACAGGAATAGACAGAACAGAGCCCTGGAGCCAACCCACACTGATATGGAAACATGACACATGAGGAATGTGACATGACCAGTGTGGAAAGGTTGGTGGTATTGGGAACAAGTGACACTAGGAAAACTGGTTATGTGTTTAGAAAAAAATATATTCCTACTTCACTTCTTAATCCAAAATAAATTCCAGGGGCCGGCCCGGTGGCGCAGAGGTTAAGTTCAAACGTTCTGCTTCTCGGCGGCCCAGGGTTTGCTGGTTCGGATCCCAGGTGCGGACATGGCACCACTTGGCACGCCATGCTGTGGTAGGCGTCCCACATATAAAGTAGAGGAAGATGGGCACGGATGTTAGCTCAGGGCCAGGCTTCCTCAGCAAAAAGAGGAGGACTGGAAGTAGTTAGCTGAGGGCTAATCTCCCTCAAAAAAAAAAAAAAAACAGCAACAAAAATATAAATTCCAGAGAAATTATACACCCAAATATGCAAATTGAATATTTAAGCCTTGTAGAAGAAAATACAGGAGAAATATTTTTACAATTTGAGGGATTCTTATAATTTTTAAATAATGTTTTGATTTTTTGATTTCTAAACAAGAGAAAGAACAAATGAGAAGATTGATAAATATAACTCCATTAAAATAAAAATAAAACTTCTGGACGCTAATAGCCATCACTGTTTGTGAGGATTAAATATCTGAATACGTGGAAAGCAGTGAAGCTGTACCACGTGTCTGAGCACCCAGCAAGCACTACTTTGTATTTGCTATTCTCTCTTCTTTTATAGGGTATTCTCCCCCATGATAAGTACAGTAAAGCTGCTTTCACCATGTATTTTTTCTGCTTAAGACACACGTGTTCTAGATATCTGGCAAATGATTAACCAAAGGAAGAGAATATTATCTGAAAAACAATACGAAAATGAGTATTTCATTCTTGGGCAAACCTGGCAATTGTTTTAATACGGGAATCTCTGCCATGGGAACTAGTCTTCCTTTGTACGAACTCTGGAGCTTGTGGTCTTTTCTTGGTGATGTTCACGTGGAGCAGATTCCTTCTGGTGACTTGCTTCGTGTGCCCAAGAATGCAGCTACTGGCGTCTCATAGCATTGTAACTGCTGGCGGCCCCCAGCGGGTCTGAGACTCTGCTCCTGCTGGGGACTGAATTGGTTAGTGTGGAAACCAGGGGCCGTCTCCCCCACTCACTCCTAACCCTAGCTTGTCATTTCTCTTCTCCCTCTGGGTCCTTCCACATTCATCTCTTAAGGCTGCTGAAATAAACAAGCGAACTTGTGTTCTTGCTTCTGTGTTAGACCGCACCCAGATATTGGCGTCATCAGAAGAGAAACATCTGCAGAAGCTCTGGAGGTCTTACATATTCATCATTTGACAGATAAAAATCGGAAGATTCTGGCTTATGTTGATCATGAAGGTGAATGGTGGTCTTTTTTTTCTTGTATAAGTCATTCCTCAAAATGGTATTATTTCTGGCCCCTTGTCTGAGTGTCTGCAGTTCCAAAAGGCCTCTCTCTAAAGCCAATCGCCCTGCATTACAAATAACCCATTGCCACGCACCCTTCAGCAGCAGCTAGAGCTGTTTCTGCTTCAACCCAGAGCACAGTTCAGAAGGTCAGACGTGACCACAGCATCTCCTGTTATTCCAGGGCTCACATGTGTTTGCCTTGGCGCCATTTCCCTGGCATTTGGTTTCCGTTATTTTTCCATGGGTTTGGCTTGCAGGAATCAAAGAAGCATATTTTTGAAAATAAGCGAAGTTTGTAGAGATGAAGTATTCCGCACTGGTGGTGACTGGACCCAGGGCGAGGGAAGGCACGCCTCCTGGTTTGTGTTCAGTAGCGCGGCCCTGACCCTGCACATGGCCAAGGTGGGGACCGGCCAAGGCGAGGGCGGCCCCCCTCCGGGAGGCTGGCCGGCGCCTCCCTGCTCGCTCAGCTGTCTCGGTTCACAGTGCCTACTGAGGCCTGAGCTCAACCCTCCAGAGAGGGGAGGGCCTCCCTGACGAAACGTTCCCATTTCAGCCTCGGTCACAGCTGATTGTCGTCCATGGGAAGACTGGCCCTTCGCCATGGTTGTTTCTGTTCCTGCCGGGAGCTCTCTGCAGAATGCGTCTGGGAAACAGGGTTCACTCTGTGCGAGAGACAGCTAAGCTGCTGCTGATGGCGGAGGCCTCAGGGCCAGGTCCCATCAGCCTGTGGGCTGGCCGGGGCCACCTTGCAATTCCAAACTGCCCACACCTGGGCTCCACCCCAAGAGGCTGTGCTTTCAGTGGTCTGCAGAGTCCCCTGGGCTTTGGACATAGTAAAAGGCCCCCAGATGATGTGGGAACCACTGATGGGGTGGAGAGCTCAGACTTTGAAGCTGCACAGCTCTGGTTTGAGTCCCACCTGCAACATTTAGTAGCTGTGTGACTTTGACCAAGCCTTGACAACTTTCTGAGCCTCAGCTTTCTCGTCTTCACTGTGGGGATGTGGTTGTCACGGAGAATGGGTGGAAACATGCCACGTTTTAACATACGACAGTGTTGCCCCGGGAGGCAGAGACCATGTGCCGAGCCGGCTCGCTGGTCCCTGAGCATGCTCTGGAGAGGAGGGCACGGGAGTTCGGAGAGGGCTGTGGAGTCGTGTCGGCCTGGGTTTGAATCCTGGCTCCGCTCTTTGGCCTTGGGCAGGCGTGTTTCCCTCTGAGCCTTCACTCTCCTTGTTGATAAAATGAGGATTTGTTCTTACCATTTGGAGTTGATATGAAAATTAAGTGACACGGTACACACTTCTAGCATTTAGGTTGAACTACATGAAATTACATTTTTTATACGTTAAAAATGGTAGATTATCAGCAATCTTAGATGTTTAACCTAATATTATGTCTTTAAAAATGTTAGTAATAACTATTATTATTACTATTAATCGGTATGACCTTGAGGGACTGACTTTACTTCAGAAGGTCTCAGTTTTGTCGTCCATAAAATGCACACGTTAAGATTTTGTCTCCCTCGTAGAATTGTTACAAGGCTTAAACGAGACGATGTTTGTGAAATCGCTTTGAAGATGATAAAGCATGAGGAAGTCATGATAACTCAAAAAACGTTCTTGGCAACTGGGCATCTGCTGTGCATAAGGTAACTTTATTCTGGGGAAGCTAGCGGAGTGCGTCTGCCCAGTGTGGAACTTGGGAAGGGAACCGAGCCACGGAGAGAATCCCTCGCCTCTGGGATCAGACAGGAGATGCAGCGTCATGCCTCTGCTGGGGTCAGCAGTGCTCCAGCATCATGGGGACCAGAAGCCAGAAGCCGGTGGCTGCTGCCAAGGGCAGACCTGCGAGGTCCTGACGGCGGGGCTTCACGCACCGCCGGTGGAGGACTCACGGACACTTTGGGAATGCCTACCGCCAGCTGGCCTCTGCCCGTGTTCTCTTCATGCGTTATCTCAGCTGGTCCTTTGCGAGGGTCCCAATTTTTCACAGGGGAAGAAGTTCGTGTCCCGGTACGTCACAGGTGAGGAAAGGGAGGCCCAGAGAAATTAAATAATGTGCCCAAGTCACACAGGCGTAATAATAAAAGACATCCAACAAATGATGATTGTGAAAAATGCCTGTGGCAATGAATAAGTTCAAAGTCATCGCCAATTATAACAAATAACAAAATATTGGCTCTAGAGCTCTTTGGTGCTCTTCTACTCCTTACTTTTAATATAGACTTTTTAACCAGAGCGTAAACATCCCTTGTAGAAAATGTCTCGTGGCTTATACTGAGGACTGATTACCCACAGTTTTTGATTCTTGACCCCATTTTCATCCCTGACACTCTGGGTGGCCTTGAGTGGGAAAAACAGCTTCCCCATATCTATCGTTTCTCCACCTATGGTGTGGGTCTAATAAGGCCTCCCTTGAAAGCATGTTGTGGAGGCGAATTATCATCAAGTCATTTTTGTGTGTGTGCCTCTGATGCGGACTAGAAACCCAAAGGGCCACCCAGACTTCAGCCCTGTGGTCAGGTCTTGGCTTCTCTTGGACAGAGACTAGAGCATCGCTTCTTGGTGGGCTTCCAAGCCTCTCGCTGTCTGCTCCTGGTACGGGGCAGGGCCAGGGCTCTGTGTTCACATGCAGCATTACTTGGAGTAGGTTACTGTAAGTCCCCTGTGGTCAAGGAGTAAGCGATACCGTTTATTATAGGGTTACTTGGGAAACATTTTCAACTAATAGGGATCATAAGGCAGGGACAATGTCACTCGATATGCTTGTGATCCAATAGGGAAAATCCTGTTCCTCTAGGGAAAACACAGAGGACTGACGTTCTCTCAGAGCAGAGACAGCAGCTCCCGTGGATTCTAGAGCCTCGCCTCTCCAAGTGTCGTCCACAGTATGGCAGCACAGGTATCCCCTGGGGGCTTGTCAGAAATGCAGCTCTCAGGCCCCCTCCGGGACTACTGAGTCAGAGTCTACCATCTAACTAAAGCCCCAGGTGGTGGAAGGCTCGGGAAAGCTCCAGAAGCAGCACCCCATGTGGAACTGAGCGGTGCTGACACCGCATGCAGTGGGGCCGGGATTCCAGGCGAGTTTCAGACTCTGGAGCTCCCGTTCTGCTGTCTCTGTGGCTCTGCCTCCTCTCGGGCGGTGCACTTAAGGTTTGAGTCATTGCTGAGAAGCAGTCTGTCCTTCCAGTAAGAATTCTGACCATGGCTCCCACAGTGGGTACGCACTCCACAGCAGAGGAAACTTCTGGATAAAAGCAGCTTTTATCATAGTGTTTGTAATCTTATTACATTTTGATTTGCTGCCTTTTTTTAAAAAAGAAAAAAAGCTCAAGGTATTTCCTTACTTGAAAAAAACAGTGAGAGAGAGAGAGAAGAGGAAGGGAGAGAGTAGAGAAAGAAAAGAGAGAAGGAAAAAAGAGGAGAAAGGAAAGAGAAAGCAAGCATTTGAAGAAACCAAATGTTTCATGCTATAGTAATCCATCCTGGTTGTGGGGTAAATCCATTTTTTGTTAACTTTTAAGAGATGATATTTTATTTCAAACTTTTTAAAATGGAAATCTTTTTGAAAGAATTGAATAGTTGAAAGAGTATACCACAACAATTTCTTCCTTTTCTTTCTTCCTTTGAACCTATTTCCTTTTACAGACTATTAAGATGACCAAACCAGGATGAGATACCCAATAAATCTTCATATCATTGTGACTAGGTTTTGATTGTCATTCTCATATAGCTGTTACATTTATTGCTTTTTAAGATAACTTGTTATACAGCCAGAATGATCTTTGAAAAATGCAAACTTCAACTCCTGGAGAATTACCTCATCTGGGCATTTGATCATCAATTGCTGTTATCATGAAAAGACAAACAGCCATGGAAGTACACAATGTCACCTAAGAAATAGTCTTACTGGAAGATAGAAGCTTAATGTCATTGAGATTCCATATCTAACTACCAGTGCACACGTAATGTGGAGGTGACTTAACTATCCATGGGGGCCTTCTGGAATGCTTGCTCTTGGCTCACTCTGTCTTAGAACCCAGCTGCCATCCTTCGAGAGGCTGGACTCACGTGGAGAAGCTACATGTAGGCACTTCGGTTGACAACTCCAGCTGGGCTCCCAGCTGACACTTGTCGTCAGCTGTCAGAATGGGCCATCTTGATGTCCAGCTGATGCATGACTACAACTGCATCAGAGACCCCAAAAAAGACCCACCCAGCTGATTCCGGTCATCCCACAGAACCAAGAGAGTTAATAAAAGTGTTTTGAGGCACTAAGTTATGGGATGATTTGTTAAGTAGTGTTATGGACTGAATGCGTCCCCCCACCAAATTCATATTTTGAAGCCCTAACCCCTCAATGTAATGGTATTAGGAGGTGGGACCTTTAGGTGATAATTAGGGTTAGATGAGGTCATGAAGGTGGGGCCCCCATGATGGGATTAGTGACCTTACAGGAAGAGGAAGAGAGACTAGAGCTCATTCTTTCTCTGCCATGTGAGGACACAGCAAGAAGGCGGCCACCTGCCAGACTGGAAGTGGGCACTCACCAGGAACTGAATCTGTCGGCACCTTGATCTTGGACTTCCCAGCCTCCAGAACTGCGAGAAATAAATGTGTGTCATTTAAGCTGCCCGGTCGGCGGTATTTTGTTACGGCAGCCCGAGCTGACTACGACAAGGCAGCACTAATCAGGGCAGCATGCAGGGCTCCATCTGCTGAGGGAGAGGCATAGAGAGCAGGTGAAAACCATCCCAGGTTTTGGGCTTGGGAGAGAGTGTGGGTGATGGTGTTATTCACTGAACTCAGAAGCCTAGGATGAGGAGCAGTTTGGGGATGGGGGGGGGGGGGCGGGCAGGAAGAAATAAATGTTTTTCATGACTAACCTAGTAATATGCATTAATTTAAAAAATTTTGGAATGTACAAAAAAGTTAAAGAAAGATAATAATCACTCATAATCCTACCACACAGAGCTAACCACTCTCCTCATCTATTGTAGTTCCCTCCCATATTGTTTGTTTTGTGTTTTTTACAAAATTGCAGGGGCAGTTTTCCCCAAACTGTCTTTAAACATACGGATCTGGCAACCTTATTGGAGAGGATTTATTTAACACAAGATCTTGGACCAAAAAAATCCAACATGAACCTCTAGCTGCAGCTCTGGCTTCCTTCTGTGAAATTTCAAATAAAAATAAATGAAATAAATGTGACTGTTGGGAATTATTTGTTTTGGAAAAACAGCTTATTGTTTTCACCAGGCCTAAATCTTCAGGGAAATTCTGGACATTTGTCCCTGTGACGGAATTCCTGGCCTGTGACTCAAGGGGCAGATGAGGTTATGCTTTTAGTGCTTCAGGAAACAAAATTCACCAGATAATTATTTGTCTATAATCTAACTGGAAAGACTAAAATGAACCGGACACATTCAGGGAAACGATATAAATTTCTGGTTGTGCTATGGCCTATTTATTCATTCATTTATTCTTTTATTCTTCAAGAAATATTTTTTTAACACCTACCTACCATGTACCAGATCCTGCATAAGTTCCAGAGATCCAATGGTAAACAAAATAGTTAATTCCCTCCTGTCCAGTGAGGGAGACCATTAGTAAGCAAATAGTTTCACAAATACATACATAAATACTATGACAAAAAGTCCATCAACAATAGCTATTAAATGCCTTCTATGTATCCATCCTTTTGCTTAGTGTCATGGGAGCTGCCAAGAGGGCTAAGATGGCATTTGTCCTCAACATCATTCTCATCCACGTGGAGAAGCATGTGCTCTCTGCAGTGATGAAGAACCATAAGTGTTCGTCTATATAGTACAGATTTGGTGTGATGGAAGATGAGAAAAGGAAGCAGCCAATATTGGAGCAAACAAATTTTTAATTTGCAAAAGTAATAGATAATAAATATATAATGTGGTAAAACACATTCAAATAGTGCATGAATAGTAAGTCTGCTTCCTACCCCAACCTCTAGACGTGACAGGTGTTAATAGTTTCTTGTGTATTCTTCTAGAACTTTTTCATGCGTTCTTGAGATCGTAAATATTTCGTATGCATTATCCTTTTGTTTGTTTAAATAACTTTGATACATAATCTCCATTGCTTCTGTTAACCACAGGAGATATTAAAAAATTATAAAGCTAATATTTGCACAGATTTAGAAAACACAAATAATATAAAAATATCTTCAGTGAAAGTCAAAGTCTGTTCTTAGAAGTAACCGTTGTTGATTGTTTATTGTATTTCTTTCTTAAAAAAACTGTACCCATATGCCATCACATAATTAGACAGAAAGACTCTTGGTTCACCAACTCATATATTCAAGCAATAAAACTTTCCTGGTTGGTGTTTACTAATTCAACTTTTTCTGGGCCATCACTTTCTGTGGGGAGTAGAACTAAATTTCAGTCAACTTGGGGACCTGCCACTTTCCTCAATGTTGTCCTTAAATTCTGAGTGAGCTTACAAAGTACCAAGGTGGTGGGGCCTTCATCTGGTGCAATTTGGTTGGTCTTCCATGCACCTTGACTATTGTCGAGGTGTTCTCTTTTCCTATCTGCCTCACCCCTTTGGGTCAGTGCTATTTGCAACATCTTGTATGCTTCTCTGGGCCACGGGGCAAGTCTGGAAGGGGTCTACCTGCCTGGACACACCCCCAGTGCCATTGTCTCTTGGAGTATTCCTATCTCTCTCCAAAGAGTCTGGGATGCCTCCTTGAGACCCTCTACAGGAAAGAAGGCCCCCTTCCCTCTGGGGCCCACAGGACCCTTCCTATGTCGTTAATTTTTGCTTGTCTCTCATCCCTGTGCTTCACCCTCACCTGGAGGCATCTTTTTCACAACTTGTGGCTGGGGGTTGAGAGATCTCCCTCCAAAACAATTATTCTTTCCAGCTAAACTCTAAATCTTCCCTTAATGGTTTAAGTTTTTGGAAATCAAAGCCAAGAAGAGACCTAAAGATGATTTCTACTTCTCTGCACTATCTCATCCCTTCTCAAAGACAATGATCATGGAGATCACGATTACTGGACTGGTGACAGCTGGAGATGATGAAACATAAAGTAAGGACAGAAACTATTAATATTAAAAAAAATCTTGTCCTAACACATAGCCCAAATCTCAGCTTGGTAACTTGCCTTTAAGTCCATTTCTGGAGTTTGTGTTGTCAAGTGAACCCAAGTAAGGACAGTGGCTGTAAAAAAGTGGATGGCAAGAGAGCTTGGAGCCCTGGGTTCCTGTCTCTGCCATGCTCACTACCAGCCCTGCGACCTCAGGCAAGTGTCTCCCCCATCAGACTGCAACTTCATCAATGGAAAGATGAGCAGGTTAGATGACACTGAACTGAACAGGAAACATCATTGTGCTCATGTTAAGGTAAGTATTATTGTGTATGGCATTTTAGAGTGTGTGTATGTGTGTGTGTTTAGTGGGTCACTGTGTAAAATGTATTTCTCACGTGAGGCATGATCAACAAGTTTGAAAGTCACTGGACTAGAGGCCTCTGCAAGGGTCTGAGTAGTTGGCCAACAATTGTGAGATTTTTGTTGTGGAGGACCGCCTGGTGCTACAGGCAGTGGGGATGGAGCTGCTTCTTCCCACTTGTGCCAAAGGAACCACTTAACCCTTAGTTATTGTCTTCTCTAGCCTAACAATTTAGCCTATTTTCATTCTCGCTGTCTTATTTCTCTCTGCTTTTCTCTTTCCCTCTTCCCTTTCTTTCTCCTTCCTTTGCCCTGACTTTCCTCTCAATCTGTCCCCCTGTGTTTCCGCCTTTCTTCCTCCCCTCGTCCTCCCTTCCCTTTCACCACGTGCCTTTTGGTACAGATTTGATTGGCATGCTTTCCCTCATGCCAGCACTAAAGATATCTAAGATATCAGTAAGCCTTTAAAACAAAGGCTGTAGACCCTTTCTACTCAAATTGTGGCCCATTGGCCAGCAGCCTCAGCATCACCCAAGAGCTTGTTAGAATGCAGAATCTCAGGCCCTGCCCCAGACTTCCTGAAACAGTCTGCACTTTAACAAGACTCTATGTGATTCTTATGCACATTCCAGTATAAGAAGCACTGCTCTAGCATTGGTCATCTCCTTTAATTAAACAGGCCTTTGAAAATGTGTCCTCAGACCCTTAAACCCAATTATTCACAGATGCTTCCCATCAGCATGGTCACAGAAGGCGCTCCACTCCCTTGGAAACTGGAGTGAAAGGTGGGGCAGGTGTGGAGATGTGGGGGTTTGGATTCCTACGTGGGGAGGTGGTGGCTTTCCCTGAGACTCTGGACAAAGGACAGTTAGTCATGGAGGCAAATGTCTAGCTGTTCTGATAAACATCAGGTCTTTTCTTGTTTGTCAAGGAATGGTAGGTGATGTGGTTTGTGGTTTCAGGGCTTGCAGTGTGTTGTCAGACGCCAGCCTGAGGATGCATTGGTTGGTTTCAGTTGGCTCAGAAAGGGGCATCGTTCTATTTGTTTTCCTTCCCTGGGAAACATGGAATGAGCTGGAGGTCATCTACTGAGAATGCATCTGTTACAAGAATGGTGGCAAGTCCTGGATTTCCTGGGACAGTCCCAGGTTAACACTTGCTTCCCAGAAAAATTAATAGTGGCCACTTTCACATTCAAATGTGTCTCAATTTGAACAGTAAATTGTGGTCACACTGGTTATAATAGGTTCTGGGGGTAAGCAGACCCCTCTTAGGAACTGGGTAAAAATGAATCTAATGAGCTGGAGGGATACACACCCCTGATTCTATTTGTTGCCAAGGCCCAAGGCCAGGAAAAAGATTCCCCCTTAATCAACGCCCCTGATACTGGATATCTGAGTGCATTTTGGTCACCTGGAGTGTTTTGGGTAATTCACAGATGGGCACCTGTTCTAAGATCATACCTTGTCATCTTGGTCTAACCTCTGACTTCTCCAGCGTCGGTTGTCTTTCTGGTTATGTTGCCTCTGCCCAGGACCAGATCATGTTTTCAACTCCCTGAACTTCTGTTGTCACCAGTGACACAATAAAAAGTGTAAATCTATGAATCTTCCTCGGCTTCTTTGGTCTTTGTGTCTCCTGATTCATATTCGGGCTAGAAGAGATGGTGCTCCAAAGAGCTGAAATACCTTCACTCTAGACTGGAAGTAGGAGGCTAATTAATAAGTGCCAGCAAAGAGGCAAAACATTTTTAGGCCAAATTATTGCATTGGAATTCTGAAACTGAAACTAGATTTGACATCAGATGGTTAAGAGTGGGAAAATGGAGCGTCCTCAAGACACAAGCTTACAAGGACTCCCCAGCATATTCATTCTCAGTTTTTCCCAATGCTTTTCAAGGGCCATAAAGCACATCACATGATCCAAAGCTCCAGGCCCTGTAGCTCCTCCTTGCCCTTGGCTCCTGAGTATTTAGGGTGGGGCTCAGAAAATGCTGTTTCTCCTCCTGCTCCACCCAGAAGCTGCTAAGCCAACATTCTGGTGGTGCTAATAAAATTTCAGAGCTGAGTTTTGTTTGTCAGTCCTGGGGCAGGCCCTGGCAGATCTGGGGTGAGGGAGCACAAACAGGTGGGCTCCCAGGATGTCTACAGTCGGCTGGAACGCATTGTGATGCTGTCTCAGGGAGCTGGTATTTATTTTCCCAGTCATGCTTCGTCCTGCGAGGTGTGAGATTTCTTGAAAACCTTCGTGGCTCACGACCCCAGGAGAGCTCAGATTCCACTCCCCCATGTCCTCAACCCCAGCTGCCTTGCTCTCAGAAGAGAAAATAGCAAAATCTCTTCGAGTGATCACTTGTCAAAAAGTACGTCTCTGCTCAATTTGGGGAGAGCACTTTATCAGCTCCGAAGTGCCACATAGCTGAGAGGAGGGACCGTCACTGAGAGGAGTTTGATTGTGGTGGGTGATTTTCTGCAAATGTTTTCAATTGACAAAACAGGGCTCGTCTTTCAAAATGGCCCCATGTAGGCTCGCCTCCTTCTTCCACATGTGTTTCCAGGGCTCAGAGAGTGTTTGGCGTCACCTTCAGGGCCAGCTTAGGGGACACAGGAGAGATTCGGTCTCCGTTTCACCTCATTTTTGACCTAAACACCCCTGTCAGGTTTGGTCTGCAGGCTCATTCATCAGACTTGGTACAAAACGCCAATTGGCTTTTCCAGAAATCCAAACCTGCCATTATTGAGGAGATCCAATGGAATATACTCAGACTTTTCTGGCACGCTCCAAAGAGGAGTTTTAGAAATTCACTGAATTACTGTTATGTCTTTGGGACAAGGGTTTAGCTTTAGGAGGTGACCAGTGTGGAAATCAATACTTATTTGGAATGCACACACACAGAGCAATAAATATATTCCAAAGAGCTCAATCAGGTCACCTGCTGCCATTTCCCTCCTGTATTAATACACAGTTTTTGTTTATCTGTTGTTTTTATTTGTTTGTTTTGGCTGAGTAGCCAGTAAGTAGCCAGTAATTTGTTCATTAACTTATTTATTTATTAATAAATAAATTTGTTCATTCCTTCGGTCAAAATCTGCTTGGCATTTGACTTTCTGTAGCAAAAAGACATGGTCCCTGGCTTCATTCAAATTGCAGAAACAGTTGAACATTAATCAAAGAATCACTTAAATACACGGAAAAACACCCAAACAAAATCCACTGTGGTAAGTGCTGTGGAGGAGAGGAGCCTACACGGAGCTAAGAGAGAGGCTAGAGGAGCATTCCACTGGTCAGGGAGCATGTGAAGGAGGAGAGCAGTGACTGGAGAAGGGGAGAGGAGTGGAGGGCTTTCCAGCTAGAAAGGACAGCTTATGTCAAAGCCCCGTCGCAGGAGGGATGATGGAGAGCTGGAGGAGCAGAAAGAAGTCCAGTGTGGCTGTTGCTCAGAGCACGGCAGGAAATGAGGATGGAGATGTCAGCAATGGGAAGACCACATGGCACCTGAAAGGTAGGGGGACCGTGTAAATTATCGTCCAAACTCAAACACTGGTGAGAGTGAGACGAAAGGTCACCAAAATAGGCATAAATTCCAACCATCCTGGGCAAACCAGGACAGATGCTCCCCTGACTTAAAGACCACACTGGGGATTTTGGTCTTCATCCTAAAAGCAATGCTAAGCAGGGTTTAAGGTTGGGGATGAAATGACGACATGATCATATTTGCATTTTGAAAAGATCTTTTTCGTTGTACTGTGGAGACAGGAATAGTGGTCATTTCCTAAATGCCAAGAGTCCTGATTTGATTTGGATAAATCTTCTTTACGCTCCAACCTCCTTTCTCTGCTCCCCTCCCAGTGCTCAGCACACATCTGTGCAGCAGCTGCAGAACTGGGATTCCAGAGGCTCTGGCTAATTTGTAGAATGATGGGGACGGTGCCTGGCGATGGAGCGTTCCTGTTAGCACTGCTCATGTTCGCATTGTAAGCTTGATGCCTTCCACATGCTCCCATTTTACTCTGATCCTCTAGGGACCAGGCCAATAATTAACTCTTTGGAGGAATTTGGCCCAACCTAGTGTCTTTCATTGCTAACATTTTCAGAAAAACAGGGCTTATGCGTGGAGATCAATGGGAACAATGTCTTGAACCCGCAGGGGCTTTGTTCACATGCTGATGTCTCTTCTGGAATCTCTTCTCTGTCTCTTGTACAATCACAGAGTTGGAAGAGGCTGTAAGAGGTCGGAATCCCTTCTATGGCCTATTGGGGAGTGGTCGTCCGGCTCTGACTGACTCTTCTGGGTACCCTGGACACACTCCTTCCTAGGATCTGCCTTGGCTTTACTCATTCTGTCTCCATTGCCACCACTCTGGTCCGAGCCACTGTCTTCTCTCATTTGGACCTCTGCAGTGGCCTCATAACAGGTCTCCTTTCTTCTCCTTCAGCCTCTCATCCTCCACCCCGCAGCAGAGTGACCTTTTAAGACAAAAGTCAGTCACGTCAGTCCCTGCTGAGGCCTGAACAGTTTCTCATCGCCTTTGGATTCAATCCACGCTCCTCACAGTGCCCGCAAAGTCCTGCCTCCGCCTCTCTCCGACCTCCTTTCCCCTTCTCCTCTCACATGCTCTGCTCCATCATCACTCGCCTTGTTCCATTTTCTCAGGCACAAGAAGCTCTTTTTTTGCCCCAGAGCTGTTGCCTGGAACTCTCTTTCCTTTTCTTCTTATATAACAGGCTCCTTCTCATTCTTTAGATCTCCGTTGAAGTGTCACCTACACAGAAAGGCCATCACTTTACAGTGGGTCCCTCTTACTCATCTTTCTCTCAGGCCCTTTTATTGTCTGTAACACATAATTCATAATCTTTTATTCATTTATTTGATTGTTTGTTTTGCTTCAGCCTCTCTGGCTAAAATGTGACCACCCAGAGCGGGGGGCAGCGGTGGGGGTGGACCACGATTGTCTCATTCGCTGCTGTGTCCTCAGCACCTAGCACTGTGCTGGCACATGGCAGGTGTGCTCAACAATATTTACAGAATAGGTGAACAAGTGACAGTGGGCAACTTTTTGTTTCACAGCTCCACTTGCTCTGAAGTAATGTCCTAATTTGGCCTTACAGTCATGGTTACTTTTTATTACACTTCTCTTTGGAATTCCTGTTTCATAATGAAGACCCCCACCTGCCCCCAGATATTTGAAGACTATCATCTTGTACGTTCTAAGACCTCTTTCCTCTAGGAAAACACTCCCAGTTCTTTCAACTCTTAGCCTGTGAAATGCCATCTTATTTGAGTCACCCTAGTGTTCTTTCAGCCCACGGCACTCTTTTTGGTTCAGAATCTGTCATCTACCATAGTGGTTATGCCTCCCATCTCCTGGGCCACTTACGCATTTGGTAAACATGCTAGCCCAGCCCTCCGCCAAATCACAAGTAAATATGTTGAATGCCCCTAGAGAGAGTCCTTTCTCCAGGCAGTGGTAACTTAATGAGCCCGTGGAAAAAATTAGAGGCCCTTGCATTAAACAGAAAGCAAAAAGTTGAATGCTTCAACCAGAAACAAATTTTTCTGTAGCTGTCTAGATGACATTTCCAATTGGATGCATTGCCTGCTTCATACACTCAATATATGTGAAAAGAAACTTACAAATTACGGTACATAATAGTAGGTGGCCATTTAAAAGGTGGTTTTGAAGACCACGTAACAACACAGACTAACGATTCTGCTGTGATAGACAGTAAATGAAAAAGGCACAATGAAAATTATATTGTGAACAAATTTTCTTCTTTATTTTGAAATATGTGGTTTTCACATTTATAATGAAAAACATACATATATGTGAAGACTTTACTTACATTCTTCTTATGTGAAGACTTTAATTACATTCTTCTTCTAAAAACCAGTGCCTTCTACTAAGGAACCTCCCTCTCTCACAGAAACGGGGATTAGGAGATGTTCTGTAGGTAGTGGAAGGCAGACAATCTTCTCGGGATTGGGAGAGTCACGCCCCTTCTATCTTAATCACTTGGCTTAAAAAAGTATGTTTGCATCTCATTTTCTAAGTTTGTGGTTTCTCTCTTTTGAATGATATAGGCACTTTTTCTATGAGCTTATTTTTAGGAAAGAATGTGAAATGGATAAGGCTTTTTCTTTTATTTCCCCTTTTCCTTTACCTTTTCTCTGTCCTCAAGTAACGACTTCATATGGTCCCCACCACAGCCACCCCTGTGAGTCCCAGCCCTCTGCTTTGGCACTCCTGACCCATCCTGAGTACTATCTCCTCGTAGCATCTATCATCTCATTACTGGTATTTCCTCGACTCCAAGAGTGATATTGATCATTATAAACGTCTATAAAGTTCAGAAAAATATAAAGAAGAAAGGAAACATCACTCGTTACTCAATCACCCAGAAAAGGCTCCTCTATTTAAAAAAAGAGTAGACCAGAAATCCACTAGGTTTAAGAAATTTATGAGTGGTAATGCCTGAGTCTTTCCTTCCCCTGTGGTAACTCTTTTTCATTCTAAACTACTAGTCTTTAAATCCCTGGATTTCAAGGAGTGGATTATCAGTGGACATTTTATTCACTGTATTGGGGCTGCCAGAGCATTTTTTTAGGAAGAGGAGGCTGTTTGCCTTCTTCCAAGGAAACCAGTAAGGCAGCCACTTACTCCACCTTCTTGGAAATGGACCCCTTCTCTTCAAGATCCCATGTGGAGAAGATGCAACTTAATACTCTTCCTCTATTTCTTTATTCAATTATCCATCTCAGGCCCCACTCCCTACTCCTAGGCAGCTCTCCAACTCCCACTGCTGTTTATTAGGGACAGGCCACCCAGCTAGGCTAAGTCTTCTCTGAATTCCTCTTTTACTTTATTGTCTCTTCCACTTGCCTTTTTCCAGCCTTGCATTTATTTTAGTTATTTCTTATAAAGAAGGTCTGCCTTTCATCCAGACATGACTCTGAGGACCAAGTCTGTGCCATACACAGGAAAATCCCATTTAATCAGAATGCTTGAGGACCTTGGTGCATTTTACTGAAAATGTATACTCAAAACTAATCAGAAGTTTTCCCCCAAAATATATCCAAGGCAACTGATTCTGCTTTCACATCTCCATAATAAAGACTAGAGAATATGATGACATTTTTCATACTTTTTGAAGTATTTGCAGTTTTAGCATTCTGGAAAGGATTCTTATTGTTAAGATTTAACTGTTGAAACAAGAATATAAGATCCAAGGTAGCATTATTTCTCTCATTCTTTATTCCTAAGACTTGACCTTTAGTCATCAACAGAGCTTGAAGTGTCCAAGTCAACGATGAAAAGAATGATGAAAGATGACATCAGAGAAGCAAGAGCATCTCAAGGTCACGGCAAGACCTCCTCATGTGATCAGGAGAAACAGCAGGGCAACAGTCCCAGATCAGGGAGGTCGATGCATTGAGCTTCCAAGGAAGAGTATAAGTCATGTGCATCCTTTCAGGGGTACACAACCTCGCAGGGTGCGGGTGGAGTGGTGCATTGTGGTGCTGGGCCCCAGAGACTCAACTCTTGACTAAAGGCAGAAACTCATTTCATTGTAGTTTTTTTTCTAACGTCTATTCATTCATTCTCTTTTGAACTCCTCTGGGCATATGATTGAGAAGCTACTGTTGAACACGTAATGAGTGAAAATATGGGATAAAGATTCAGAGTCTGACACATAGAAAGCATTCAACAAATACTTGGTGGCTGGATAAATTAGCACGGGGATTTGAACCTTGCTTTGGTCTCTAATTTCTTGAGTGGTCTTGGGAAGCTGTTTAACCTCTCTAAGACCCAGTTTCTCTTCTGTAAAACGGAGAGGCAAGTACCTTCCCTATGGAATTGCCATGAGGATTAAATGAACTAACGCATGTAAACCACAGAGTACAGTGAACAGTAACAATAATATCAATATTCCCCATAATAATTGTCATTATTGCTATTGATATGCAAGGCCAGTAAATTAAGACTCCTTCTAGTTATATTTTGATGTATTGAAGTTTTCATTATGCATACATCTCCTCCATTGTCACAGCCTAGTTGCCCAGGACATGTCTGAGTACACTGCAGGGCCTTAGTAAATCCTTGTAGCTGTACCTTCCAAAGACAAAATTAGAATCTCTTCCTTTCGTTCTTTTCCTTGTCCTTCAGGCCATACAGCTTCCCTCGTTATTCACTGGATTATTGCAGTGAATCTGATTAATGGTGGCAAAAATGTTTCATGTATGATGAACACCAGATAACTTCTGTAATGCTGAAATTGCCCTTTATGTCATGGCTGTATTTCTGGGGAGGAAATGCTTAACGATTTCAAGAGGTTGATCTGTGCCAGCTGGAAGAAATGACCTCGAGTGGCCTGGTGGAATCTGGAGAACAAGGAAGAGGGTTCCTTGAGAGAAAAGGATCGAGCTCGGCGGAAACATCCTAATCCACAACGTCCTGTCTCCATTCTGTACTTGTTCTTGCAATGAGCCATACCTCCTGGTATTCATGCTCTTGTGTTGTCCCCATCCCCCTGCCTTGATTCTGGTTTTGGCTAAGTGACTTGCTCCAGCCAATGGCATATGAATAAATATGATGGAGGCAGAGGCTTGATGAACACTTGCATGTGGAGCGTGTCTTCTAGGAATGCTTCCTCTCGGGATCCAGGCTCCATGCTGTAGCAATGCTCAGCATAGACCACTGAATGCTGAGAGGTCAGGCGGAAAGATCCTGGAGGATGAAAACCAGCTTAGACGTTCCTGCCTCAGCTGAACTCACAGCTAAGTGCAGAACTGGAGTGACCTCGGCCTCAGCAACGCTCTAAGGAGCAGAGGAGCCTCCCAGTTAAGCTCGGTCAACCCACAGACTTGTGAAATATAATAATACATTGTTATTTTAAGCCACTAAATTTTGGGTGGCTTGTTTATGTAACAATAGATAATGGATACATAGTTTCTTTCCTCCCTTTCTCCAGGACCCACGGGCAGATCAAACGGAAGCATCCTCCGGGATATCTCCAACAAACATCTTTGTGTTCACAATAGTCAGCCCATGCTTAGCCCGAGAAGAGACTATTCATCTCCTCAGCTGCCTTCATTTTACAAATGCAAATACTGAGGCTCAAAGAGAGTAAGAAACTTGTCCAAAATCACTTGTCTACGTCTCCTGATTCAGTATCCAATATTCCTTCTGTGAAGAACCATCAGAACATCTTTAGTTTCAAAGGAAATTTCAAACCAAAATCATGTCATAATCTCCAACTTATGTATAAACGCTTCTTATCTACTCACACAACAATCTCTGTTGACTGGCCATGATTCTTTCTAATTTGAAATAATAATCTAAATGCCTCGTGAGACTCATGCTGTCCTTGGAAATTAATAGCTAATTTAGCCCAGGGAATAAAGTGCTGGCAAAAATACAAATCGATATCTTCAAGAAGGAATAGAGAAGTCATACTGATATTCAGAAGGAATAGAAAAATAATCTGTACTGATTCTTGCTAGAAGTTACACTGGGCCTTTAGGAGTACAAATAATGCCTCGCGTAGCTCCACAACCCACGCGTTCAGCGCCGATCTTTGTGTAGACACTATGGTGGATGCTGGGAGCTACAGTGAATGAGACAGTCTTTGTCCTCAAAAGCATTTGACACAAAGATTAAGTCGCTTGTTCAAGCTCACAGACTTAGTTAGTGTTAGATCTGGGGCTATGTCTGAGGGCTGGTCACCCTAGTGACTGCCAACCAGATGCCCAATGGCCCTCGATTTGTTGGGCATGTTTAATTTTAGGTGACCTTTTCTTTGGGCCTCTGTCTCCCTTTAAGATTAGAGTCGTGATTTCCGAGGGCTTTGCCGTAGTTCACTCTTTCTGAGACTCCCCTTTGTATGTCAAGGACAGCTTTCTTACAGACTAAATTCGGCTCTTCTGTCTCTCATTCGCTGGGGCAGGGTTTGATCCGTGCTATAGTGTTGTAGTTGCATTCTTAAGAAGCCTTTTTATAAAAAGAAATCACTTTAGAAGTAATTATTTCAAAGGGAAAATATGGGATTTGGGGCTGGAGCATTCAGACTCACAATAATAGACTAATTTTGCCTGCAGTCATCTCAACAATACTGCTGTTTTCATAGCTTTGAGTCTATAGGTATAAAGCTAAATATCCCTGGGCAAATCCAGCCTTGATTACATCTAGCTTTTGATCAAGAGAAATGGCCTTTGTTTTTCAATCCTCACCAAGACTATTGTTGGCACAAGTCTTCTTAGCCATTTTTTATCACATTTTTCACCATTGTTGGATAAACATATCCCAAAGTCACTCAAACAAAGAGGTTGACAGCAAATTTTTTCTCTTTGTCTGATATAATGTTAGTTCTAGCATTACATCCATCTACGTAATGAAAATCATGTGTCCCATTATTTATTCGACAAATATTCTTTGAGGTCTACGTAGTCAGGCACTGAGCGAGGCCCTGGGGGGATGGTGGTGAGCAAGATAGACAAGTCCCTTTGCCAGGGAGCTTGCATGCCAGTCAAGGAGATGGTTCACAAACAGATAAATACACCAGATGATGTCATCCAGTGTAAGTGGTGTGGAGAAAAATCAGATAGAGTCAGAGAAGGACCAGTAGCTGCACCCTGCTGAGCCTTGGGATCATTGAAGGGACTTGGGATTTTATTCTGAGTGTGATGGAAGCCAGCAGAAGTTTTTGAGAGGGGAATGACGTAGTATGATTAACATTTTAGAAGGCCTACTCTGGCTGCTGTGGAACAGATTATAGAAGGTGAAAAGGGATAGCTGGGGAAAAGGGAGGAGGCTGTTGCAGCCTGGATTCCTCCATACAGCTGAGCCCAAGGCATGGGCTTGCGTGTAGGTAGTCTGTTTTGGGAAGTGATCCAAGGAAAGCAGTGGGTGACTGGGAAGTGTCGGACAAGAAGGAAGGCAAAGTCAACCCAGGGGTGTGGAAAATGCTGATAAATTCTGTAGGCAACTGGGCCTGTATCCCACTGGGGACCTCTAAGAGGCCAGGTGGGAACACACCTCTGACTTGTTCAGTTGCTGTCCCACTGGTCCAGGGCAACCCCTGGGTGTTAACTCTCTTTCACCAGCAGGTGTGTGCATGAGGCAGAATGACTGAGTAGTTCCCACAAACACCCCCATTCCAAGCAGCAGGGACAGAGGCAGGAGCTCTGTGGAGCAACTGAGGCGCCGTGAGGGTGGCTTAGACCCAGGAGGCATCTGAGAGAGAATCTAATGCAGTGAAGGATGATGGGAGCTGCAATTTGGATGGCAGTGATGAGGCAGTGAGAAGTGCACCCATCTGTGGGCTGTAGCCAAATTACTTAGTGAAAATTTGCATTGGAATAGAAATATCTATTTTCACAGTGAAACAGACCGCCGATTTCACACCCCCTTCCCTCTGGGATTTTATCTCCACTTCATCGTCCTGCTCTCTTTCCCACTCACACAACTACCCATTGTCTAGACGTCAAAGCTTACCATTTAAAGCAAAGAAATTGACGAATGAAGATTTAATAACCTGTAAACAAGTCTCTTTCACCTTATATGTCTTTTGTGTTTAACAAACTTGATCGATGGGAGAAGCAAACGAAGGTGAAGTCATGGGAACAAACTCGAACTTGTTGTATATTTGGACAGGAAAATGCACTTCAGTTTAGACAAATGTCTGAAAGGGTAGAAAACTTATGGACAATTTCAAAAATGTTTAAAAGTTAAAAAACAAAAGATTATCCTCCATTGGTCATGGTTGTTCAAGTTTCTTATATCATGCTAACCCAAGGCCAGAAATACAATTTTCATGGCATGAAACTCAACATTGTGAAAAATAATATGCATTGGGGTGTTTCTCAGGAAAAGAAAAACATCTGTAGCTTGTTAGAAAACATCTCCTATGGATGAAGGTGCCTAGGAGAGTGATTCTGGAGAAGAGCAGTCCAGGGAATGTCGCCAAGGCCACGGTGAGGAGGTCGGGTGGGCAGGCGCTGTGGCTTCCGCGGTTGCCGCGCGTCCCCTGTGATGAGTTTTAGGATGTGCTCACAGAAGTGTTGTCTCCCTTGCCTACGACTTGGTTCTTCTGGATTTTCATCCTTCTCTACGGTCACCGCAAGCTTTCTGTTTAACCTCACATGTGCAAAGTGACAATACTGCTACCACTACAAATTCCTGTTTAATGAGTCCTCTTTTGTGTGAGCTCTGTGTCACGCCCTATACATACATATGCATTGATAAAGAACGAACTCTTTCTTAGCAAATGAAGGCAGAATTTTTTTTTTGTGGAGAGACATCTTTTGCAGAAAAGTTTCTTCAACCCACTGAGGTGTGGAAGGAAGCCTGCAGGGCCTTGGGGTGGACGGCGGGATATCGGGCTATTCCCAGGTTTAAAAATAAGGAGGACTCTTTGTGTTAGCAAGCGAGGTAAAAGGGAGATGATGGAGGGTCCAAGAACGGATGGATGTAGAGGGTGAGGGAAGAGGAGACCCCCTTGGCCAGAAGCAGGAGGAATCACTCGGGAATAAAGCTTGTCTAATGGGGCCTCTCTGAAGTGACTCATTTGTGCTCCTCGAGCTGTGAGCCCCCCTGCTGACAAATCTTTACTGGAGTTATGAGTCATGGTTTGCAGTGGAAGGGCTGTGTGGTTTCAAGGCAGACTTGGAGCTGACACATTCAGGCTTTGCAGATACAGAGGAGAAAAGCTAACAACTGGGTTATGCTCAAGAGGCAATGGAGTGAGTGGTTAAGAATTTCAATTTGAATCCTAGCTCTACCATGTTTTAGTTTTTCTCCATTTACCCTTCCTTGTCTGTTTGCAGCCTTACACTTTGCCCTGGAGGCTGACCTCTACGTTCTATGTCACTTGGTCTCCCCGACCCCTGACTTCCAGTAGAGTTTGATCAGTGGGATGGGAGGTGCCGACAGAAGATTAGAGGATGGGAGAAAAGAGAGATCAGAGATTAGTCCCCTCTCTCCTTTCCTGCCCAGCTGTGGTTTTGGCAGTGGATGTGTTTCTCTGTCTATGGCCGTCTCTCCCATGTGTATAGCTCTCTCCTGGTTTCAGCTACATCAGTCTCTCCTCTTGTCCCTTCAGGCCTAGAGGTGAGAATGACTTTCCGCTGGGCAAGTACCTCGGATCCGTACTTGGAACTATATTGTTGCCTTAATTCTGCCCATACGTTTATTAAATGTTCTCTTCCCCTTTGAAGGTGCCCACCCACCTGGATGACCTTGTGCAAGTTACTTAACTGTTTTGTGCCTCTGTTTTCACATGTGCAAAATGCGCTGGTATTAGTATATACCACATGGGACTGACTGTGAGGCGATTAAACAAATTAACACATATGATGTACTTTGCATATAATACGTAATATAGCAACAGTAAACAATTATATTACTTATTATATAACAAGTAAATAGTTTCTCACTTAATCCTTAAAACCACTTTATAATGTAGATATTATTTTCCTTATTTTACATATGGAGGAACTAAGACCTAGTGCAGTTTAGGTAACAGAGTTGAGATTCAAAACCCAGACCGGATTTAGAAGCTATCGTTCACCTCATTGCACACAGCGAGATTTCCCGCCTAGGTAAAGAAGAGAGAACAAATAGCAAGATTAGGAGCTAGCAAAAAGCATACTAAAATACTCTAGTGATGATGGAGTATTTGGTAAATTTGTTTTTAAAGAAATCAATCTCCTAGAAGAGATCTTGGACAGTAAAAAGAACATTTTTCAATGTCATGCCAATCATGCCATGAAATATGGCTTTTGTCCCCTCAAACAGAGCTTGTCACTTCTATTTTTATTTTTTAAGCCAATTGAATTTTCCCTTGGCCTCTATGCCTCTCCCTTTTAGTCTGCTTTTGTGTCTCCAAGCCTCGATTCTGGTAAAGGACTATTTTCTTCTTCTTTATCGCCCGCTGAAAAGACCTGAAGTCCTGTGATTAATGATTAATGAAACAATTCTCACTCTCATTTTCCAAGGTAGAACTTCTGTACTGAAAGTAGGATGGAAAAGTGAAACTGGAAGGCCTCAGTTTCACCTTACACCTTCATTTAAAAACCTGACTCTTTGGGGCTGGCCCCGTGGCCGAGTGGTTAAGTTCGCGCGCTCCGCTGCAGGCGGCCCAGTGTTTCGTTGGTTCGAATCCTGGGCGCGGACATGGCACTGCTCATCAAGCCACGCTGAGGCAGCGTCCCACATGCCACAACTAGAAGAACCCACAACGAAGAATACACAACTATGTACCGGGGGGCTTTGGGGAGAAAAAGGAAAAAATAAAAAATCTTTAAAAAAAAAAACAAAAAACCTGACTCTTCCCTAAGAGGAGACAAGGAGACAAGGAATTTAATCGAACTGGATTTGCCTGAGCGATGATACAGCATCTCCTAAAACTTCTTTTGAAGGAAATAAATTCCTTTTGCCTTCCACAGCTTGGGGAAAGTATGCTCTTTAAGACTGAAAACAAAACGATGGGCTCCAGACAAAGATAAACTGGTAAAACATGAGTGCCAACTTCTAGTCAACGGTCTCCTTTGTGGGAGCTGGACCAGAAGGAGGATGTGCAGAGAAGTCGTGTCAGAAAGGAGATTGGCCAGAGGTATCACGAATGATGGTTCTAGACCTCAACAAGATGGCTGAATAAGGTGTCCTTCATTCATATCCCCCCTGAGTAAAAGTTAGGCATCCATCCACAGACAAAAGTGGGAACTGTGGGATCCAGCACCATATGCCAAGGGGCCTAGGAGGAGAACGGCCCACTCGTGCATTGGGTAATAGGCACAGAGACCTCAGTCCCAGCTGTGGACCCTGCAGGGGTCCCTGAACTTGCTGCAGCTCCTCTCGGCCGTAGCACGGGAGCCCCGGAGAACACTTGTAGACAATCACTCAGGGACGAGAGCCTTTGTGGATGCTCCAGAGTGCAGCAGAGAAGTTCCAGCACACCGCTGGAGCAAGAAAAATATGGGTTCGGATGCATCGAAGAGGGTAAGAGGCACAGTTTGACTTTACTTGTGTCACCCCTCCCCGCAAGACCACACAGCCAAGTGCCAAGAGAGCCCTTCTCTATAGTGATTTCTCCTGTGGGGAAAGTGAGATCGTGTAAGTGAGCACCCGGCTTCCCCAACGGTGCTTCCTTCGTGGTCCAGGGAGGATCAGTAGAGCAGATTTGCAAGATTTATTTCCTTTTGTCTTAGAAATCTATTTAACCAGTACTTTTTCCCTTCCCCAAACTGTAGGAGCTCTACAATCAGAAACAGTCATTGTCAGTGTGGTTTTCATCATCGTCATCCTCCTCCTCGTTATCACAATGGGAGAGCAGGAGCAAGCACCACTCATCGAGTGTTCCTCTGTATCGGCCACCACGGCCAACACTGCCCGTAGTCTCTCTCATTGACCCTTTACAAGGAAGGGTCATAGTAAGCAATGTATTATTCACTCACATTTAATAGGTTTTAGGAAACTGAGGCTTGGAATCACATAGTAACATGGAGCTGGAATTCACACCCATGTCTATTTAAATCCTGAGTTTTGTATTCTTCGCCACTTCTCTACAGGGTCTTAATATAGCTTAAACACAGAGAAGAACATTGAAAGAGGTAAAAGGAGACTATCAATCCAATTCACTCCCCTCTTAGAACGAAGTGGAGAGAGCCCTGGAAGACTTAGTCAATTCTTCGGGGTTGATCTCAGTGTCACCCTGGTCCCTAACCCTTGCAACCTGAGCTTGCCGACACACACAAGCTCTCTCTTTCCTCATCCACCCAGTAGTGAAACTCAGGCCTTTCCCGGGTTTATGCAAATGCTCCCCTCACCCCCGCCCAAAGCCATGTGTGTATTTACTAGATTTTCCTGAAATTTGTGAGATGTGGTTGGGGGATACAAGGACAGTTTATATAGTCAAAGAGCAAAGAACTTCACACTGAACATCAGGTATCCGTGTTCCCAGACACTCTCCCCCAAGCCCCAGGACCCTGCACTGGGTGCTCCGAGCCTCTCCTGGTCCATTTGACCTTCTGCCCTGGATTAGCCCCCAAACTCTACGGGGTTCTTATTCTATTAAGTACAGCCATTCAGTTTTCTCCAGCTTCAAGCTCTGCTTATGGTTACCTTTGTGAACCAAATCCATCAAGATGCTCAACACAGCAAAAGTGCTTTCTCTCTGAGAGACTCCACCTCCCCAGGAAGAGAAGGCAGAAATTTCCCGTCCTACCCTCTCTACAGCCACCGCCCTGGAGACACTGGGCTCATTCGCAAGGACCAAGCTGAGCCTTGGATCAATGCTCATGGTAACCCCACCCCCACAGCTTTCCTGACAGCCTGAGTCAAGAAGATTCCCTGGAGACTAATTTTCCCAGGTCTGGGTTTCTGCCACCTGCTACTTCTGGGCGAGGCTGGGGTTTCTGGAACCAGGGGACTGCTTGGGGCTTCTGGGCTCCTGAGAGGGCATTTGGTACCCTGTAAGAACTGTTCATTAAAGTAGTCTAGCCATGGAAACTTTGACCCACTGGGGGAGGTCAGAGATGGAAGACTGTAGACTCAGAGACAGTGGGGCCAGCCCGTTTGGCAAGGCAGTAGCAAGGGGACAGAGGGAAGATATGGCCCCTGGAGCTCTGAGGCCAGTTGCTGGTGGTCAGGAAGGCCCCGTGAGGGTTCTACAAAAAATAATGACCGCAGCTAAGCCATTTGAGGGTTCAATTTGAGCTGAAATTCCAGATTTTGCTTTTCTTTTTTCTCTCTCACTCTTGAGGTTCGGCTCACTGCTTTCTCCTCCCTCCTGAGGTCCTGTTGACACATGAGTGTTATTAAGGCTTCTGGAGGGTGGGGTGAGGGGTGATCTTGTCACAAAGGAAGGCTAATTGTCTGGAACTCCCCCTCCACCCCCTCCAGCTGGCCTGAATCTCTTTGGTTTTTAGTTCTTCCTAAAGGGTCTTGGCATGGGTGGCCTGCCTCTCTTTTCAAAATAATTAAAACCAAAGGAATTCAAATTTGGTCCTTTTCTTGCTGTCAATGCTGTTTTCCCCTAGTTTGCAAGGGAGGCAGAAGCAGGGTGCTATTGGGACATTTTGGCTCCCTACCTGAACCTGAACCCAGGGAACTCCTCCTTCAGAGTGCGTTCAGGCTGTGACATCCCCTAAAGCAGGAATGGCAAATTCTGGGCATACATGAGGCTCTTCCCACTCCCAGATTTGTGGCAGAAATTGCCAATGAACCAAGGCATTTTTCGTCTAGCTGAGCGTGGGCAGAGTCTAGTCTATATCCTTCTTAATGCAACTCTCCCAGCAGCTCCCACCAGTAATCAAGGCTGGCTGAAGCTTTGGAATCTCTTGGACATCCTTATCCTTACCCTAAATTGCTCTGAGGTCCAGAAGGCATTGCCTTCTTGGTAGGGTCCCAGCCAAAGGCAAGGAATTGGATAAATTGTAGGTTTGCTTCCGAATCCGAAAGAAGCTCCCTCATAGGCCTTCAGTCCTCTTGTACCTTCTTTCTCCTCTCCCCCATCATCTACCTCTACACTTCTTCTTCTTCCAAATGCACTCTAGCTGCCCAGGGAAGGCACTCTGCTTTCCAAGGCACCCACTTACTGATGAAAGGGGCCACCTAAACCAAATCAGACCCCCTCCACCAGAAATTTATACCACTCACAGCGATTCTTAAGTTAAAATGAAAACTATGTTACCTAGCAGAAACTGAGCTGCCTAGAGCTTTTGGAATGTTGAGCAGGTGACAGCAGAGTGGTTAAGACTCAGGTACTAGGACAGATAGAGCCAGACTCAAATTGCAGCTGGCTCACTTCCTGGCTGGATGGCCTTTGAGAAGTGAAGTGAAACTCTTTGAACGTACATTTCCTCCACAGTGACATACAGACAGTCCCAACTTACGATGTTTTGACTTGATGATGTCACGTGATGGTTCCAAAGTGATACGCATTTAGTAGAAACCGTACTCCGAGTTTTGAATTGTCCTCTTTTCCCAGGCTAGCGATATGCCCTGCTATCCTCTCTGGTGACACTGGTCAGCAGCCACGAGGGCAGTTCCCAGGCTGCCCCATGATCATGAGGGTGAACAACTGACACACTTACAACCCTTCTGTGCTCATCCCACCATTCTTTTTTCACTTTCAGTACAGTATTCAACAAATTACCTGAGATATTTGATACGCTCTTATAAAACAGGCTTATGTTAGATGATTTTGTCCAACTGTAGGTTCATGTCAGTGTTCTGAGCATTGAAGGGAGGCGAGGCTAAGCTATGATGTTCCATAGGCTGGGTGCATTAAATGCATTTTTGATTTATGATATTTGCAATTTATGATGGGTTTATCAAGATGGAACCATGCCACCCATCTGTCGGTTACTACACTGTGGCAGCTGCTGAGGGGGTGATGCTGAGAGCTATGCCAGCGGTATTTCAAATACCAGCAGGGTCACCCATGGTAGGCAGGTTTTGGTGGAGCTTTCAGACTAGACAGATTAGGAAAAAGGATCTGGCCACCCATTTCTGAAAAAATTGGCCATGAAAACTCTATGAATAGCAGCAGAGCATCATCTGATAAGGCCCAGAAGGTGAGAGGATGGCACCAAAAGACAGGGCAGCATTCTGCTCTGCTGTCCACAGGGTTGCTAGGAGTTGGAATCCACTCAATGTTACTAACAACAACAAAACCCCAGCATGGGCCAAGAAGATCTTTAATAATAAGTCCTTATCTCATGGTGTGTTGTGAGGATAAAATGAGTTTATGCTTGTAAGTTACTTGGCACAGTTTGGCAAACTCTGGGCACATATGAGCCCCCTTTCACCCCCAAACTTGTGGCAGACATTATTAATGGACTGAGACACTCAAAAATTTGTGCTGATTGGATCTTCTACTTATTGACCACTTGACGAAGAGGTGATATTAGTCGTCAAAGGCCACACAGCTAATAAAGGACGGAACTGAGCTTTGATTCTGTGTCTGTTGGACTTCAAAGACCATGTTCTTAACCACTTTGATGTCTCCTAGAGACCTCAGACAAGCCACCCTGATCTTCTGCTTCCTGGAGGGAGAAGTCGTTTTCTCATCTGTCTAATGGAGGTAATATAATCTATCTCATTGACTTACTGTAAGGATTGAGACAGTACTTGTGGTATAGGGCTTGATCTGTTGTAAACATGTAGTATCTCACATTTATCATCATCATCATCATCATCATCATTGTCATTATGATTTTTCTGAATCTCGCCCTTTTCCCCAGTGCCTAGCACTGTGGTTGGCACATCGCAGGTGTTCAGTACGTGCGAGTAGCTCTGTTGGGCCACTCATGGTATTGTTACTTTAGTAAGAGAGGAGGAACAAATGACTGTTGGGACTGAGAACTCTGGCTGACCTTCTGGCATCCTCATAAACAATTCCAGGAAACCTCTTTCTAGCTACCTTGGGAAAAGCCTGGAGAAGCAGCTCAGCCAGGCCAGGACGAGAAGCTCTTCCCAGTCCTCGCGGGATCTTGGCTGCTTGCGGCTGTCCTGTAGGGGCTGGCCTTCTAGACGGCCAGTAAGACAAGACCTGTTCTTATGCTCATGCGGGAACAGCTCCTGGGCCTCCAGTGCATGGAAAGGGCAGATGATAGGGTCACGTAGGAAGGGAGATCTCAACTGTTGTGCCCCAGTCTTTAATACCCAACGCCTGGAATACATCTCTCCTGTTGAGATTGTTACGAGAGGTGTGTTTTGTCACCCAGAGTTCTGAGAAAAGCAGAATCCCCTTGGCTTTGGCCTGAACTGTGCTCAGACAAATGCTAATATTAGATTGGTTATCCAGATTACTACACTTCCTTGTCTCCAGTGGGGAATCAGTGATCCCCACAGGCTCCTTTAATCTCTTAGTGGCCATTTCCTTCTGAAAAACGTTAGTGCCAGTGATGGCAATTTTCTCTCTCTCTTGGGTCAGTGATGGTGTTCCACCCTGCTTCCAGTCTGCGCGTGTCTGGTTCACCTCTTTTTCGAAAACTAATTTTTAACCCTTTTATTTCCAAATAATTGCAGATTTACAGAAAACTTGCAAAGATAGCTCCCGTATGCCTTCGCCCAGCTTCCGGGGCGTCGCACGCAATCACAGCACACTTGTCAAACTAAGAAATTAATGTCGGGACCATGCTATTAAATAAGCTACAGACTTTTTGGGACTTTACCAGTTTTCCCACTAGTGTCCCTTTTTTTTTTGTTCTGTGACTCAATCCAGGATTTCATATTGTTGTAAATTGTCATGTTTCCTTAGTCCCCTCTGATCTGCGACAGTTTCTGAGTTTTTCTTTGTTTTTCATGACATTGACAAATATTTTGCAGTATGTATTTCTATTTGGATTTTTCTGATGCACCAATTTATTTAAGTAAACTTCTTTATTTTACAGTAGTTTGGGATTTACAAAAATTGCAAAGATAGCACATAGAGTTCCACATACCCTACACTATAAGAAATAGTATTTCTTATGATTAGCAGCTTACATTATTTGGAGTATTTGTTACAATTAATAAACCAATATTGATACATGATTATGAACTAAACTCCATGGTTTATTCAGATTTCCTGAGTTTTTACCTAACATCTTTTTCTGTTCCAGGATCCCATGCAGGATATTAAATTACTCCTCTGGTTTGTCGAAGTTTCTCAGACTTCCCTCGTTCTTGATAACCTTGATATTTCGAGGAGTCAGGTATTTTGTAGACTGTCCCTCAGTTGGGATTTGTCTGACGTTTTTCTCATGATTAGACTGGGGTTATGGTTTCTTGGGAGGAACACTATAGTGGTAAAATACCAATCTTATCACACCTTGTAAAGGATACATACATCAACATCATTTATGACTGTTGACATTGACCTCGATACCTTGGCTGAGGTAGCACTTGTCAGGTTTCCCCAGCCCCGCCCCTTCTCTACTGAACTCTTCAAGAGAAAGTGACTCTGCACAGCCCACATCTAAGGAGGGGGGAGCCATGCTACTCCTCCTTGAGGGCAGAGTATCTACATACATTATCTGGAATTCCTCTGCATGTAAGATTTGTCTTATCTCTCCTATAGATTTGTTTAATCATTCTGTATCAGTATGGACTCAATGTTTATTTTATACTTTGGGTTATAATCCAATATTTATTTACTTATTTTGTTGCTCAAATCCTTCCAACTTTTCAGTCACTGGGAGCTGTGCCACTTGGCGCCTAGATCCCTGTGACATAGCTCCATCATTTTGTTTATTTATTTATTTTCCGGAGCATTCCTTTCTTCCTGGCACTACAAGATGCTTCAGGCTCATCTTATATAATTCCTGCCCCACTTCTAAAAAGAGCCATTTCTCCAAACCTTGGTTCCTTTTATTGAAAAATGGTCATAGAAACCAAGATCTGGATGCTAGGCAAGCTCATTGCTATTGGAGTGTTGTTGCTTCTAGGCCCTCTTAGCTCACTGAGCAAGGAAATATACGTGTGTAGTAACCACGTATCTATTAATAGTTCTATATGTAACTATCTGTATCCATATTAAGCCAAATATGAATTTATACTGATGTCTCCAATTCTAATCCAGGCTCCTCTCTTAGCTTATTTATAACTCTCTCTTCAGTAGTAAGAAACCTGAATTCTACCATCTGCCATTCATTTATTTAATTGTGAATTCTAGTATACATGTATAGTGGTTTGAGATTTGTTAACCTATATTCCTATGGGGAACAATTTTATCAACTAGGGTGCAGCACTATGTACAGTTACTTTTCCCCTCAGTCTTACAGACTCCACTCATTTTGTCACTTGGTGAACTCTCTCCCCGTCCCCTTCACTGAGGTTTGTTTCATGTACTTGCAGTTCAGTTAGACTCTTTTGTCACATTCTGTACTCCGTCTGGGGTTCCCCTGACCTCCTAAATGATTTATTTTTAATTTTCACATATGAAAGTTTACTTTCTGTGCTGAAAAGTTTTATGGATCTTGACAAATACATAGTACTGTCCATTTTTCTACTTGCTGTTTCAGTGTACTTTTCAGGAGTTTTTTAAAAAAAATTACTTTTGTACAAATATAAGAAGCATCAGAGATTCTATTTAACTCATTAATTACTAAAGGAAACTAAGCTTTTTAAACCAGTCCAAAGAGCATTTCAGAATCTAGGTATCCAGAATTAGGTTAAGAGCGCTAAATTAGGTATAAAACTGGTTATTGTCTAACAGAACCATAAGCCATACATTCTGAGATTACCTGTTCCACGAGAAAGAAATTATTTCTAACTCAACCACAGAAAAACGTACAAGCTAACTTCTGCCCCAACAGGGCTGTAAAACAGCTCAGACAATAGATTGTCAAGAAGAGCATTGCACTCGGAGAACATCTAGCCATTTCTTTTCAATTTTTAGGATGCTGAGTTGGTGACAATTGAATTTGAGGGATCTAACAAAAGTACATAAGTGGAAATAGGCCAAAAATTGGCAAAGGGATAAATTTAAGAGAGAAAAGTAAAGATAGAACAAATCCAGGGGTAAAGTTAGACTCAGAAATTTATAGCTGAAAATTTTGTACAACTTCTGAGGATGGCAAATTCAAATATGAGCTTTCTAGCTCCCAAAGCAAAGAGGGAGCTAGGAGACTCCTAAGATTTGTCATGTTCATAGATGGTTCTGAAATACACAGACTTTGGATGTGAGTTTTCATTAGGACAAAAAAAAAAAAAGTGTTGGTTAAATTGTTGGCAGAAACTTCTGTAGCTTCAGAGCTGAAACTTGTGGGACTAGAGAAGACCTCAGAGAAAGTCCAAGGGTTCTTGGACTTTTTCGTCAAAGATGCTCTCTCGGGTGCTTCCAGCCAGAGCCCTTTGCTGATGAGACCAAGACCATGGGTCCAAATCTGCCATTAGCCAAACAAGGGAGAGCTCTCTGATGTTGCCTACCATAATGTGTCTGGCTAGATTAATTTTCTATAAATATCATTCGAAGAGGTGGTAAGGTTGTATTCATGGTGACAGAATTCTAAATCCACACCAAACTGCCCATCCCTAGAGCTGGTCCTCTAATGCCCTGAAAGACACATACCCGAGGGCTGGGAGACCAAGAGTTATTGAGAGCTCTGTAGGCAAGGAACCGGGCTCAGAACAGAATCGAATAGGAGGTCGACCAGGTAGGAATCAGAAGCCTGCTCTTAGCCTGATGCTGCTTCTAGATTGTTTTGACGTTTTCTTGATTAATCTCCCCATTGTGTTTCTGAATTTTAGGTAAAGGTCCTTTTGTTTATTTATTTGTGTGTTTTTTTAAACCGAGGTATAATTGACATATACCATTATATTAGTTTCAGGTGTACAACATAATGATTCGATATTTGTATATGTTGTGAAATGATCATCACAATAAGTCTAGTTGACATTTTTACCATACATGGTTACAAACAAAAGTTTTTTTCTTGTGATGAGGACTTTTAAGATCTACTCTCTTAGCAACTTTCAAACATGCTACACAGTATTAGTAGCTATGATGAGGATTTTAGGCTGGTTATTTTTAAAACTACAGATGAGAAGCAGGCTCCGAGGACTGGAATTTTGCTTGCCCTTTTGAGAGACATTTGCATTTGTGAAGGAAGGGGGATGACATTGTAGGGACCTGAAATTGGCCACCCCAAGATATGTCTCTTTGGCATTGGGATTGTTTTGGGGCTGATTGCTTTTGACAAACTGGGACAGGGAAGGAGGCTCTGAGGAATGGAACTTGCCCTTGTTGGGACACATTTACATTTGTAAGGTAAATCTCTATCTGTAAAAGGTGTCTCCCTCTCTGTACCAGGAAGAAGAAGAGAGATGAACTTATCCCTAGAAACTCTTAATGGGGAAGGCAAGAACTTAAGTTGGTTGCTGTCTGGCAATCTCATGTAACTGATTTAGGGTGGTGGCTTCTGACCTTTACTTAATCCGATTTGATTCTTGTCTAAAAGTCATGGGATCACCCAACGACCAGATCCCACCTGCACTGATACCATTTTAACTTTTTTTCATGTTCTTTCCTTTGTCTTGTAAAGAAATGATTCACACACCCATGCCTTATAAAATTAGCCCTAACCCTCAAATCGGGGCAGCAGCAGGAGCTCTGACTGCCCGTGGGTCCTGTCCCCACGCACCAGCTCTCACTGCCCATGGGTCCTGTCCCCATGCCAGCAGGGGCAGCAGCAGCTGCTCTGCCTGCCCATGGGCCCTGTCCCCATGCCAGCGGGGGGAGCAAAAGCGGCGGCAGCAGACTCTGACTGCCCATGGGCCCTGTCCCCATGCTATTCCATACTATTCTCTAAATAAAAGAGCACTACTGCCAGATCTTGAGAGTCCAAGAAATCTTTCTTTCGACTCCTCGGCTCACCGACCCCGCATCAGCTAGAGTCACCATGCCGTACAGTACAACCCCAGGGCCTATTTATTTAAAACTGGAAGTTTGTACCTAGGTAATGTTTCTTTTGAAATGTCCAACCTTTGTTCCTTTGTCTGCGTTTAGGCTGTAAAGATAGGGACATACTGAGTCTCCATAGGTGGCATCAGAAGGATGCTGAGAGAAATCCTAGAGGGAGGAAAATATCAGAAGTCACTTGTGTGGCTGGGTCTTCCCAGAGCTGCACTTCCCAGGAGCACATCTCTGCTCTGGTTTTTGAAGGAAAAGTTGTCGGTTGGTTCTTTTTTTTTTTTTTTTTTAGATTTTTTTATTTTTTTCCTTTTTCTCCCCAAAGCCCCTCAGTACGTAGTTGTATATTCTTCGTTGTGGGTCCTTCTAGTTGCGGCATGTGGGACGCTGCCTCAGCGTGGTTTGATGAGCAGTGCCATGTCCGCGCCCAGGATTCGAACCAACGAAACACTGGGCCGCCTGCAGCGGAGCGCGCGAACTTAACCACTCGGCCACGGGGCCAGCCCCTGTCGGTTGGTTCTTTTAAGGGCGATCCCCTTACTGGGTGTTTCTGTAGAGCTGGAGTTGAGATCCTGTTTGCCTGAATCCTCATCTCTCAGTCAAGAAGGAGCACTGTGGGATTTCTTCCCCACACAGGATTAACGGAAAATGGCTTTTCTCTTTGAAAGGGTGTTGGAAATACAATCCCTTCACTGGTCTCAAGTTCAGGCAGATCATTTCCAAGCTAAGTGTTTTTACGGAACTGTTTTCGTTTTCCCACTGAGGTCACTGCTCTGCCTCCAGGGAGGCCTCCCGCACAGGGAGCCTCACACCATCCCTCTCAGCCCTGGAGATCCTATCTGGCTGCCCTGGCGCGTGTCCCAAGCCTGAGATGTGGTGAGAGCAGATATGGCTCCTCTTTGTCTCACCCGCAAAGATGTGAATCTCAGCACGCCGATGACAGTTTTGTGGTTTACAGATGGTGAGAAATGCTCATGCAACCAAAGGAGAACTCGTTTTAGCTAAGGATGCTGTTTAAACCCCAGATGCTGGATTTAAAGCTGCAAAAACTTTGAGGAATTTTCCATTTTCATCAGTATTTCTTTATTATAAATTACCAGAACGATTAGCTTCTGGAACATTCTGAAGGCCAAGGTAACCATGCCTTTCAAAGGCGAGAAAATTCTAAACATCACAAAAATCCCCTGTCAGATGCATGCTCAAATACTACTTTTTCATTATTTACATCATCACCACAAAAAACAACGAAACTGCCTATAGCTGCCTAAAGACGTCTCCTTCATATTTCCTGGGATTTTACTTACAAAAGGTATTTCTGGGTTAAGAAATCTTCTCTCTAACATTATAAATTATCCTCTAAATACAGGCATGTGACACATCAGTTGATGAGGATTTTAGCCTGGTTAATTTTAAAAAACTGCAGATGAGAAGCAGGCTCTGAGGACTGGAATTTGCTTGCTCTTTGAGAGATATTTGCATTTGTGAAGGAAGGGGGGATGACCTTGTAGGGACCTGAAATTGGCCACCCCAGGATATGTCTCTTTGGCGTCGGGATTGTTTGAGGCTGATTGCTTTTGATAAACTGGGACCTGGAAGGAGGCTCTGGGGAATGGAACTTGCCCTTGTTGGGACACATTTACATTTGTAAGGTAAATCTCTATCTGTAAAAGGTGCCTCCCTCTCTGTACCAGGAAGGAGAAGGGAGATGACCTTGTTCCTAGAAACTCTTAATGGGGAAGGCAAGAACTTAAGTTGGTTGCTGTCTGGCAATCTCATGTAACTGATTTAGGGTGGTGGCTTCTAACCTTTCTAACCTTTACTTAATCCGATTTGATTCTTGTCTAAAAATCATGGGATCACCCAATGACCAGACCCCACCTACACTGATACCATTTTAACTTTTTTTCATGTTCTTTCCTTTGTCTTGTAAAGAGATGACTCACATACCCATGCCTTATAAAATTAGCCCTAACCCTCAACTCTGGGCAGCAGCAGGAGCTCTGACTGCCCGTGGGTCCTGTCCCCATGCTATTCCACACTATTCTCTAAATAAAAGAGCACTACTGCCAGATCTTGAGAGTCCAAGAAATCTTTCTTTCAACTCCTTGGCTCACCGACCCCGCATCATCAGTCATTCACACTTTGGTGTCTCTTATTTATATAAGGTGTTGTTTCCCTAACATCCTTCTGATCTGCCCCTGAGGAAGTGGACATTTTATTGGAAAGGAGTGAGAACAGGGGCAGGAAGGACTTAAGTTGGGGAACACCGGATCATATCTAAAGATCCCTCAGCCTTAAGACTTTTCCCTAGCTCAAAATATCCTTTCCTTAAAAATTTGTCTTGCATTTAAGCCAATCTAGAGTATAATATGGGGCTATATTAATGCACACCTGAGGACAGTCACCCAATATAAACTCACAGGGTCTCAAATATTCGATTTAGGTAGAGACGAGAGAGCAGTTCCCAGTGAATGGCTTATTGTTCTATGTCTGTCTCCCGTGGATGACATTTGACCCATTGTAACATATCCTCACTTATCCATTTATTCATTCATTCCCAAGCAGGTTTAAGTTATGGTTTGAAAACTGCAAACAAGAGAGGCTGACTTTGACTATTTTTAATTAAAAAGGGGATGTGTTGGAAGATTAACAGGGAACTGAAGGACAAAAGCGTGGTGGCTTGCAGGCATGACCACACTTTTCCACCCCTCTCTGTGCCCGCTCCTTTGCAGTATGACTTTGCAGCTCTTCCCAGCAAGGAGCAGAGCCTAGTTAGCATCTCCTTGAATCTGGGCTGGTCCAGTGACTTGCTTTGGCCAATAGAATGAAGTGGAAATGCTTATGTGCCAAGTCTGAGCCTGGCCTCAGCAAGCTTTGTATGCTTTCACTCTATCTCCTGGAACGCTACCCAGCTGCGTGTGAATAAGTTCAAGCCAGACTGCTGGAAGATGAAACACCAAGTAGAAGAGAGATAATCCCAGCTGAGGCCACCCTAGACCAGCCAGCCTCCGGTCCACTGACAGCTGATCTCAGACGCACGTGTGAACGCTTCCAAGACCAGGAGAAACGCCCAATGTAGCCAAGCCCACAGTGCTCACCTCCAGAATTTTGAGACAAATGGATATTTTATGCTACCTAATGTTGGGATTATTTGTTACACAACAACAGCTCATTGGTATGAAAGCCTTGAAGAGTAGAATCCAGGAGCTGGGGCACTTGAGGCTCATCCAGAGAGCTGCCAACAGATGTCACAGCTCTAGTTGCCTTTCATTCTTTTTTGAACGGTGCCCATTCCCAGGTGGAAGAATTTGATTGGTCCCTGTTGGGTTACGTGTCCTCTTTTAGGATGGCAGTGGAGTCCTCTGGTTTAGCAGCCTTGCCTGAACCATAAGGAGCAGAGAAAGGACAGTTCTTTAAAGGAAGGGGGTGGGCAGCAGCTGCATTTTCCAAGAAAAGGGAAGAGGAGGTCCTGGGTAGACAAAATGCATGTCCACTATCTGCGTTTATTCTGTGTACTCACTGCAGGAGGAGAAAGCCCCTCACTGTCAGCAGGGAAGTCTTGGTCTAATGGAAGAGTCCAGCAAGCAACGGTGTGCTCAGTGCTGTCACCCGGGGGCCACAGAGAGCAGGGCAAGGACACTTACTCCAGACTCACTACCAGGAAAAGATTCTTGGTGGAGACTCCATTGGAACTGAGTTCTGTGAGCTAGATATGAGCTCGGGGAGGAGGCAGGAGTGGCGAGCAGCACTGAGGTCCTTCCAGGCCCTTGAGTAGCATGAGTGAGAACCTAGAGTGAGTTTTAAGCTGTCACCAGGGGCCAAAATGATACCATGCATATGCCTGGTATGGCCCACCCAACTCCTTAAAAAAAATTCCACTCATAGATTCCACCAGTTTCTATTGTTTTATCGCCTTCTGTTATAGGGAGCCTTGCACTCCTGCTGAGGAATGTGTACTTTCTTCTATAAACAATGGAGAGCTACTGCAGGGATCTGAGCCAGGGGGGCAGTCGTGCTCAGATTTGTGTTTCAAAAAAATTGTTCTGGCAATGAGCAGAAGGAAGGTGGCAAGGGGCAAGAAAGGAGGCAGGGAGACCAATTAGGCAGCTACTGCTGTTTGCTAGATGAGAAGCAATGGCTTCAACTAAGGGGAATGGGCTGAGGAAATGGTGAGGACGGGATGGATCTCTCTATGATATCCTCAAGGGGTACCTGGAGATATCAGTTGCTTCTTTCTTTAAAACCACTGTGGTCCCCTTAGAGTAAAGTCATAATTTAAAAGAACTTTGGATCTGATAACAGATCTTCCTCTATGTGAAATAAGATACACCTGTCCTGCAGAAATTGGTGATAAGTTTAAGTCTACGTGACGCCGAAACACAAACCGCCCCCTTGGTCTAACTTGTAAAATTAACAGCTCTCCGTGGACCCACTCAACTTGCCAGAAAGCTATGCAGTTTCCACACTCACTTAGAGTCTCAGTGTGAGATGGAGGGCTGTCAAAGGCCAGTGCTGAACTAGAACCAGATGGGAGAAGATTCTTGCCAGAGGCCATCATACAAACCTCTGGCTTTTCAGTGATCAGGGGCTGAATGTCCAGAGAAAGTGCATCTGATACCTTAGTCACAACTGCATCAACTGAAATTGCAATGCAAGGAGGTGTCTGCCTCGTGAGGGATGATGGAACACTGCTGAGAGGTCCTCGCTAGCCTTCTAGGGGGGAGGCGGGGAAAGGGGTGGCATCCTTGCTCCAAGGGGTTTGGACAGAAAGCAAAGAAAAGATTGATTTGAGGTTTCCTCCTTTTGTATGAGAGAACAGGCTTGGAGAATAGATGCAGATCTCTAGGATGTGTACGAGACGGGAGGGAAAAGAAAAAATACAAATATATTGAGGAGAGAAGTGCATTTTTATTAGTTAGTACTTTAAAAAAAAAACCCTGCTATTCAACATGCGTCAGTAATTCAAGCAGTAAGTTACATGTCTGTTATAAGCATGAAAAGTCACAGCAGAGCATACGACACTTTTACTCTGGTTGGGAAGCCCAGAATTTTGCATGAAAAAAATGCTGGGATTAATACAAGGAATAAAGACTAATAGCAACGGAACCTACTGGTGTCGGCGAAAGGAGGAGGCACTTAAGGAAGGCAACTTGGCAATGAAATCCAATTTTAGACTTTATTTTTATCTCCAAATGATGCCACTGAATGGCAGAGCTTCCCTGATGTGATTGAAGGAAGCGTTCATCCGTCCCAGAGCGTCAGCTGTGGTCTCCTTACAGGCTGCAGGTCCTACACAGCGTGCGCTCAGTACATTACTTGTTTTCACAAATCTTGAAATTATATCATCAATTGCACAATTTTATTGTATTGTGGTTTTGCAGGTATATGTATGATTTGTTAAATGAAACATTTAAAGTAGATCACACGTTTTATAATTCTGTTTTTCCACTTTTCTCTTATTATTTTAATTTTTTAGGAAACCAGGCAGCTCCAGAAAACGGAAGTGACTCGTTCCTCTCTTGACAGTGCAGAGCTCCTGATTGCGATGTGGGAAATGATGGGGCACGGTCTGATTAATTGCCAAATAATGGTGATTACTTTCTGTCGTAGACCTCTTATGAGCCAGATACCTTACCCATATCCTTTAAAATTAAAAAAAAAAAAACTAAAGTAAATGCATTTATAGCAGAAACTATAAAAAAATCAGATGAGGAAGAAAACAAGTTACCTGTGACACTGCGGGAAATGCCATCGCTGGAGACCCCTGTAAAAGGCAACCACAGTGTCTCAGAGCCACGACAGCAGCGGGCTGGATGAGGGGCCACGCTGCTTTGCTTTGCTCGGTCGGGCTGAGGGCATGGGAGAAATGAGGAAGACACTCTTTAAGGAATGGAGTCGAGAGAGGCCTCTGGAGTACCCGGCACTGCTCACTGGCAAGGGAGCGTGATTCCGAGGTGCGAGCGAGGGCAGGGCCTCCCAGAATAGCCCCTGGAGGCTCTCTGAGTGACTGGCTCTGCGGGAAGCTGGCTACCCTCCAGGAAGTGCCCGAGCCTGTTCTTTCACACTTTCTCTCTCCCTGGTGCGATGCCCACGGCTCTTCCCAGCCATCAGCCCCGTCTTGCTCACCCCAAATGAGGAGAGTCTGGGTATGAGAGCTCTGCTGACTCCTCCGGCCGGGGATGCAGAGCCCGGCCAGCTGTGCTGCTGCTCAGACGCAAAGTCCGAGCGTCTGGTCTCTCCTCCCATTGTGTCCCTCTGCTGACCGGGTTATTGTATTTTCATTACGTTCTTCTCTGCCTCCGTCCTGCCAAAGGTCTGGGGAAAGTGTTTCGCGCCTGGGGAAGACATCTCCTTTCCCTGAAGAGTTCCCAGGAGGGGGATAACTTAAAGGCCGTGAGATGCTGTGTTTGAAGCAGGACTTCATGAGCGCGCGTACTCTGACTTCTGGAGGCCCCAGCGCCCAGCATACCCAACATACTAGCTGCACCCATATCCTCGTTAAATAGACTTCTTTGTCTTAAGAATTTTTGTAAGGACTTTTACATTTGAGCTTTAGAAATTATTTGGCACTATGTTACTCAATATATGATTTGTTGTGAGTTCCTGACAATTACTGAGTGTACTTCAGGGAATTTGTGAAGGGAGGAAATTGACCCTGTAGGTTGCATTCGATGGAATGAAGTCTTCGTGAAGGCTGAATGTAATGGGATGGAGCTGGCATGCTGGTCCACTTTGTAGACATTTAATTAGACATTTATTACTTTTAATTTTTATTGTTTTCTTTTTGTAGATTTGGAGCCAATAGCTGTGTTTCTACCTGAGTCTCATACACTTTTCTAGGTCCCCAAAAAACCCTTCGCTCTGGGATCTCACTGCCCTGGGGAGGTCCTGGTACAATATCGGGTCTCCAACATTTTGGCCTCAGGACCCTTTTACACTCTTAAAAATTATTGAGGGCCCCAAAGAGCTTTTTTTTTATTTAAAAAATGTTGGTTATAGCTACAAATATTTATTGTACTAGAAATTACAACTGAGAAATTTAAAAATTGCTTATCTAATTTAAAATAACAGTAATGAACTGATTACATGTTACATAATTAACATTTTTATGGTAAGTAACTATATTTTCCCAAAAACCTCAGTGAGAAAAGTGGCATTTTCACAAATCTTTTTCACGTTTGACTTAAGGGAGCACAGATTCTCCTAACTTCTTCTGCACTCAAGGTCTTGCCGTATATTGTCTTGCCTGCAGGATAGGAAAAAACTTAGCCTCATGCAGATATGTAGTCGGAAAAGTGAAATGCATTTTAATAGACTTTTTTGATATTAAATCAAGACTCGATGGCCAGTTTCTGAAAAGTTAGCTATAATGTGGAATCTGAAAACTTATCACTGAAATTTTCGTTGTACACTACCCTAAAATCTATGGGCAATTTTGCACGTTGAGTCACTGTTTCACCTGTGCACGACTCTGTAACAAGATGCATGGGACCTTTGGAAAATATTGGCTCACTCAGTTACGAGGATCATCCAAGTGTTGACACATTTCTTTATACCATATCAAGATGTCGCATTATTAACGCTACCACTGATCTTATCAGAAAAGTCTTTATTCAGAAGCTGGCAAGTCTCGTTTTCCCAAAATTCTAATTTCCACTTGAAAGCTCGAGTGTTCCCATTGGCGACAGACATTGTTGTTTTCCTTCTCTTAACGGGTTCTCTTAATTAATTATCGAGAACACGTCTCCAATTACCTGAGTCTGCAGGCCCACGAGTTTCCATTCGTTCTTTCAAGTACAACGGTAGTCCTGGAGAGGAGCGTTCAGTGTGACCCCTCGGACAATGGGGCAGGTGCCTTTTCTTGGGATGACTGCGGTGCGTGGACACGCGTGCCAGCGCATCACGCCTCCTTCCTTCTTCCTCGCGCAGTCTCAAGGGTTGAGATGTAATGAACTTAATACTTACTCTGCTTCATCGAAGGCAAGCTTCAGTGAAGCGGCGTTTTCCAGGCTGGGAGCCAGGGGCGGGAGCGCGGAGTCCGCAGTGCTGTCTGTGCGCGGCCTCGCGTCGGGCGCGTCTGCACCGCGGCTTCTCCCGCTTTCCTTCCGCCCCATCCCTGCAAACGGACGCACACTGGAAAAGGAAGAGCGTCGCAGTGTCATTGTGAACGTTGTTTTGACCTTGCGGAGCCCCTGCCAGTGTCTTGGGTACCCGGACAGGCCACGGACCTCCCTTTGACAACCGCTGTGATGCTCAGCCACGGTACAAGCACCCAAGACGTGCAGGGAAATATTATGTAAAATTCAACCAATTGTAGCTAAAACCAGGTTTTCTTTGCCTTTCTAAGCATCATTTTTTCTTTTTAAAAGTAGGGGTTAATATGACTTACCTCATAGGGTGTTTGTGGAGGTTACATGAAGCAGAGTGCGCAGGATGCTCAGCACAGTGGTGGGCACATCATAAATGGGGGATAAATACAAAGTGTTATTATTAAGAAGTCATAGAAGTATAAGCCTGATTAATAATGGCTCATAGACAGCCTTTCCTGGAGGGCCCCAGCAGCCCCCCTGGCATTCCTGCTCCGTGTCCCCTGCACGGCTCTCCTGCTGGGCCTCTTCACAGGCCCCTCTTGCCCCTTTGTCTTCACCCTCAGGCTGGGGCTGCTGCTGCTGGCGATTCCCTCCTGTCTACTCTGGAGAAAGGCCTCCGCCAGGCACTGCCCCTGGTTTGAGGGCCTCGGAAAGCTGCAGTCATGTTTTTTTTTCAGCTCTTGCAATCTAGTCTAGACTCTCTGGGGAGCTGGAGGATGTAATTACAGCTTGAAACACTTTGCATGCACCAGCAACTCATCCGTCCCGAGAGGTCAGTGAATCTGATGATTAACTCGCCCAGAGAAGCTGCAAGTAACCCCTAGAGGCCCAGGGTCACCTCGACCACACAGCACCCTGCACTCAAAACCACTGTCTCCACTGGGTTGAGTTCAAGCCAAAGCAGCACATGTGCCCTGTGCCCCCTGAACACCCACCTGTGCACTGTGCTGCGCTGGCTGTCGCACGGGCTGTGCTCTGCGGGCCGCCCCACACTCCTTCCTGCTTTCCTCTGACCTCCTCCGGCCGGAGAGGCTGACCTGTATCCACAGCATCATCAGGCTCTTTGACCCCAGGCCTCCAGCCAGACTCTGTCTAGGGAAGGGGCCGGCAGCAGGAGATCGGAGCATCAGAGGAGAGACTGGCTGGTGCTCTGGCTCCTAGCTGGTTCTTCTCCGGCCTCAGCTTCTGTCTGGCGACCCCTCTTCCACCATTACGACCGGCTCTAGCTCTCACCACAATCTGGTAACGCCATTTTCTCCCCTGTCCCTTCCAGGGTGGTAATGGCCTCCCTCCGCACCTAGTCCCTGGCACATCAGCACCCCTGCATGCTCTCGTCCTGCCTGCCCTCTCTGCTGTGAAGAGTGCCCGCACTACAGCCTTTCCACGGAAGCCTTGGAGTGGCTGTCTGCTCCCTGGCTGGCTCCTGACCCACACGGGCAGCATCCTGCCCCGGAGAAGCTCACGGTCTAGACAAGTTATCCCAAACCAGCCTCACCGCTGTTAACTCCAAGAACCAGCTCCACCATTATGTGCCAAATATTTCTGCTTAACTGGCCTCAGTTTTTTACCAGGCATCGATTCAGGTGAAAAAGAGACTTTCTTTTTCATTTAAATGATTTAATTAGTTCAATCCAAATTAATTAATTAAAATTGAGGTATAATTGACTATAATATATAACAAAAGAAACATTTTATCACCACCTAAATATAGAGTATTCTTGCTCCAGAGAGAAGACAAGGATAAGACAAACAGTATTAGACCTTAGTTCAGCGTATTGTAGTTAAGAGCACGCACTCAGATCCTCCCCCCAGGTTGCAATCCTGGTTCTCCCACTTTCCAGCTGCGTGACCATGAGTGAGTCACATAAACTCTCTGCGCCTCAGTTTCTTCATCTGTAAACTGGGAGTCTTGATTCTCTCTACTTCATAGGCTCGTGAGGAGGAATTGAATTAATTTATGTAAATATAGGTAAAGCCCTTAAAACACTGCCAGGCACACAGAAAGGACTACAGGAGCTCAGCGGCCGTTGTTTTGATGATGATGGTGACGGTGATGGAATGACCTGACTCAGGCGCAGAGCTGGAGCGTTATTAGCAAGGGGGTCAGGACACATTAGCCCCAGACTGAGGCTTTCTCCCAGGCTTAAGCAGAGTTTGGAAAGAACCGAAAACAGTAGCTTCCTTTTCTTGTGGTTCAGTGTCATTTGTTTGTCTGTGTACTGTCTACAAGTACTGAGGTACCTCAAAAGTTGTCGGCAGGTACCACACGTGGAATGCCGCCCACACACAGGGAAACAAACTGTTCTGTTGTGGCAGACAAACACAAAGCACAGTGTGCGAGGCGCGCAGAGAAATGAGCGGCAGGCGCGGGTGGAGCGGTGGCGGGAGGCTGTTGGCCAGGTCTATCGGTCTGAGCTGGGCTTGGAAAAGGGCAGACGGTGGGGCTCCCGGGGGTGGAGGGAATAGCCTGTTCCAGGGCAGGTGGATAACTTAGCATGGTGTGTTCAGGAAAGGCCAACATTGGTGAAGAAATACCAGCTCCCTAACGACAAGAGGCAGCAATGGCTTGTGAAGATCTCTCTGGAGAAGCTGCTGTCAGAGTGGGGTTCTCAGAGCTGCTGCATCAACAAGGCTTGGGAACTTGTCAGAAGCACAAATGATCCGGCTCTCAGACCTGCTGACTCAGGCACTCTGGAAGTGGGGCCCTCCCTTCAATTTGGGGCTTGACAAGCACTCCAGGTGGTTCTTATGCATGCTAGAGTTTGAGAACCGCTGGCCTAGAGGACGGTGGGACAGCATTAGCAATAACCGAGCATGAGATTTGCGCACAGTAAGAGCCATTCATTGAGCGCTTTCTTTGAGCCAGGTACCTCTTCTCTCTCCTGTAATCCTCACAACAACCCTGACAGGTAGATATACTATTATGCCCATTTTACAACTGAGCAAATTGAGGCTTGGGTTGAAGTTTGGTAACCGTTTGTTCCCAAGGCAATAGAGCCTAGAATAATGAAGTCATTGGGTGGTGGGAAGAAAGGCAGAAGATGGGTTCAAACTGATTGTCAGAAAGGTGTCTAGAGCAGCATTGTCCAATAGAACTTTCCATGATGGTGACAATGTTCTGCATCTGCACGGTCTGATACGACAGCCACCAGCCACGTGTAGTTAGCGAGTTGACTAATGTGACAAAGGAAGTGAATTTTAAATTTCATTTAATTTTAAGGAATTTAAATATAAATAGCCACAGGGGGATAGTGGCTACCATCTCAGTGCAGGTTTAATGTCCCAGAGCAAGTAAGTTCAGGGGCAGGACTTGACCCCAGGTCTGTCTGATCCCCAAAGCCATGGGCTTGCCCACTGTCGCTCCTCACGTACAGCCTCTCTGGCTCAGTGTCTGAGAAGGTCTGGGATCTCTTCCTGGTCGGGTCCTTGGGAGGTTTACCTCTCTGACCCAGGATGGCTCTCTGCTCACCCTATCCTTTGCTGATCAGAGTTTGCCAGTGGTTGGAGGAAAGGCAGAGAAAGGAGCCACAACAAGCTAGCCGCAAAATGTTCCCCAAGGTACAGAGGAGAGCTGACTGGTGACCTTCAGAGCAAAGAGACTGCATGCTGACCCTGTCCTTCCTGAGCCTTTCCTCTGCCCTTGCTGGCCCTTATGTCAGTATTAGACGTGGGGTGGCCCAACCAGAGACTCCAGGAGGTCTCCTGGAAAAGGTACTTTTTAAACTAAATTCCAGAACTAGAGCACATTCTATGTTTTTACTTGCTTGATTCTCCATGGAGCTGATGAAACATTGAGAACTCCTGTTCGCGGGAATTCTTGGCCTCATCAGCCCAATAAACTGTTCAAGTCCGCCCTCTGCCTTTTGTCCCACCGTCCAATGACCTCATTATTCCAGACCAGGGGTTGGCAACGTTTTTCTGTACCGAGCCAGGTAGTAAATATTTTCGCCTTTGTGAGCCATGGAAGGTCTCTGCTTCATAGTCTTCTTTGTGTCTTTTTTTCTAAAGACAACCCTTTAAAAATGTAAACACCATTCTTAACTCTCAGGCAGGATTTGGCCCACCAGCCAGGGTTTGCTCCCTGTTCTAGGCTCTCTTGCCTTCTGAACAAATGTTTATCAAACTTCAGGGGGCACGAGGATATTCTTGGCGAGTTTGCTGAAACCAGATTCCCATGCTGCTCCGAGATTTTGACTTCAGTGGGGTTGGGCCTGGGTGTAGGAATTGTGTGGTTTCACAAACATTCTAACGACCTTCTAATGCAAATGGACTATGGTCCACCTTTTGGGGAAACCTGTTAGAGGTGGAAGGTCACTGAGAGCTCATTCAGTGACCAGGCCCATCAATGGACAGGTCAGGGGTCTGAGGTCCAGGGAAGGGAAGCATCCGTCCTGTCCTGAGGGTTTCTGAGTTAAGGCCCCGGGGAGAGAGAGCAGGAGGAGGACGATGCCAAAGGCAGAGCAAGGGGACTGGGTCCTCGGTGGTTTGATTTAGCTGCGGGGAACAAGTGTCCTTGGAAGGTGGCCCTACTGCCGCACTTTCAACCAAACCCCCTTTTTCCTTCAGCCAGCAGGAGTCAGAGTCTGTGCTGCTGGCAGTTGGAAGCACCTCCCTGATACAGCCCCCTCTTCCTACTAGCCTTCTTTGACGCACCCCTTTAGAGAGAACTGTCTTTGAAGGAATACTCCCGAGGCATCATCCAAAGGTTTAATCCTCTAGATGGCAGGCCTGTGTGACGAGCTGGGCAGGTCCCACACGCCTCCCTGCCCCAGAAGGCGGCGTGGGCGGAGCTGAAAGTGGGCCAGGTCCAGAACTGGGACATTTGGCTTCTCTTCTGCTTCTGCCATCATACAGCTGTTTGAAATGGGCACATGACTCCACTTCTCGGGGCCTAGCTTTCTCATCTGGAAACGGAGGGCGGTTTAAAGAGCCTCTTTTTAGGCCCCTTTTGTTCTAGATACACCATTGCATTCTAGAGTCAACACTGGCCTCCTTGACTTCCACAACTCTAGCCTCTCCTCTCCCTCTTCTTTCCTTCCTTCTCTCCCTCCTTCCTTCCTTCTTCTCTTTCTCTCTTCCCCCCCTCCCCCTTTTCTTTCTTTCCTGAGAAGAAACGCAAAAATCTGAGAGCACTCACTTTGGCCCAGTCTACGGTTTTCCAGCAGAAATTGTATGCCCGAGGGGCTCACATACGCTGGCGTTTGGATCAACAGCCCTTCAGGGTTTTTCTACGGAACTCGAACATTTCCTTCCAGGTTTGAAGAATGGAGCTAATTGACACAACATGGATTTTGATCAGGTGGAAAACGTTTCTTTTCATTTGGTAAAAAGGCCTCAGGCTGGTCAGCTGATCAGGAACAACAATAAAAATAAAATGCACTCGCTGCCTCTCAGTTTGAGGGCTGGTGGAGTGAACCCCCAGTGCCCAGGAGCCCGGAGAGCGGCTGCCTCGTCCTGGCGGCTTTCCTCTTCTCCCGAGGGAGGCCATTCCGTAGTTCCGCCTTGACACGTTGTGACAGGAGCCAGGGAGGCCGCGGTGGTTAGAGCTCACACTCAACGTGAAATCATTTGTGTTTGAGTTTTAATAACGCTTTGTTCTTTTTTCTTTTAAATCCTAAAGCATGACATGTTCAAAGCAGAAAATGGAGTAAAACAGAAAACACGCAAAGGAGAGGAGGAGAGACACGAATCTCCAGGAATCCCGCGGCCCAAGACGACCATGTGTGGGGTCTTCACTGCTGTGTTTCCACAGCCTCTTGTCTAGTCACCAAAGTGATATATGATCGATGCTCCAGCCAACATGGGGAGAGAAACCCACCCCTGCAGGCCCCACTGCTGGCCGCTTGTCCGTGCTGGCCTTGTCCCAGGCCCAGAGTTCCTGTCCCTGAACGGAAGGTGCGGGCCTGGCAGAGAGGCGCAGCAGATTCGGTGGAGAGCTCCGGAGCGACGCCTCCAGGCTGGCCCCCAGGAGGGTCTGCGCACGGGAACACCAGCTCCTCTGCGGAGCACACAGTCCCCCGCCCCCCCCAGTGGCAGAATTTCAACCGAGGCTGGGACTCTGCTACCAGGGCCTTTTCACACTGGTTCCAACGCCAGCTCTACTCACAGGCCGCCAGCCATCCGGCCTCAAACAGTGTTGTTTCACTTGCAGAGTTAGCTTCTGATGCCATAATATAATTGGCTGTCTTTCTCCCCAAACCAGTTCCCTTTTTCTGTCTTTCTTGCTTCTGCCAGAAACACCATCACTCTTGCTAATGCCCAGGCTCCATTTCCCTTGGCCCCATCTTTTCTGCCTAGAAAAGATCCTGCCTGTTTTCTTACCAGGTATGTGATAAGGAGCAGTGGGAGAAACACTCCATTGGCTTTGGAGTCAATTTGTCTTGGAATTAAATTCTGCTCCTGCCACTTACCAGCATGTGAGGTGGGTGAATTAATTAATCTCCTTGAGCCTCTATTTCAGGCTCTGTAAAAGGTGATAGTAGCCATTACATATTGTTTATTATGTGCAGAACACTCTTCTTACTGCTTTGTTATACTGAATTATTTAATTTAAGAAATTGGCCCAGAGAGGTTAAACCACTTGCCCTGGGTCACACAGCTAAGTGGCCAAGTCAGGGTTCAGACTCTGATTGTCTGCTCCCAATCATTCCTCTACTTACCCCTCCAGTGGGAGGAAAATTTACTCCAAAGGGTGTCATGAGGATTGAATGTGAATTTATGTTTAGTGCCAGAGCAGAGCTTCATCAATCTACGTGCTTCACATTTCTTTTTTAAAGAAATTTTTTAGATTCTTAGAAAATTATCCTTTCTAAATTTTATTATCCTGGTCCTTCCTTTTTTTTGCAAGGCGTAGGAATTGCAAAATCTGGAATTTTAAGAATGCAAATGGTCTATAAATTTTTAATGACGAGGTCGTGAATACAATTGTATAGCGTGCATTTACCAGCTTCCCAGGACTCTGCTAAGCCCGCCCATGAAAGGTCTTCGTGAGTGCTCATGGTAGCCTTGAGGCCCGCGCTGTTGGGCCTCGCCCAGGGATGCTGGGACCTGTGTGGTGTGGTTAGGGAACCCAGCCAAGGTCACACAGGTCCTGACGGAGCCAAGGTTCAAACTGACGCTGCTTCGTTTCTCACTTGGGAGCCTGAACTCTTTATCCCTTTTGCTAAAAGATGTCATTCTATGTGTTAATGCTGGTGAAGATTAAATGAGTTAATATAAAGAGCTTTGAACAGTGCTGGGCACGTGGTACTTGATAAACGTCGCTGTTATCTGGAAACTTTTTCCCTTCCCCCAGCCAATTTTGTGCCTCAGTGGCCCGGGCAGTGGCCTTGGTCACGAGATAAGGGTGTGGCAGAGCTGCTGCCAGGTGGAGGGTGGCAGGGATTCCCCAGGCTTCATAGGAGCAGAGGGGGTTGGTTTGCAATCCTGGAGTGGATTGGGGCTAGAGGTCTGGAAGCCGGGACTTTCTCCGTGGCCGGTGGCTGTGAGAGATGCATATTGCGTCGTTCTTTCTATTTTTTGTGACAGAGCAGAGCAGAGGCTTTTTTTTGGTTCAAACGGGAGTCAGGGGCAAGGCCGAGCAGAGAAGCAGAGCAGCTGTCAGGAGAATTCAGGCTGGAGCAGGCTCAGGGCCCAGGGAGAGGGGGGACACAGCGAAACGGGACATCTGCTGGCCAGCCACGGCCCCGTGCCGCCCTCCCTGGCCCAGTTGCTTAGGAGAAGGAAGGAAACCAGCCTTTTCCCACTGCCATTGTGTCCCTGACAGGTTCGTCAATCAGCTCGGCTCATCCTCAGCCTCTCACGCTGGCTGTCGCTCCTCTTTGACGGGAGAGGAAGAGGAAGGGGAAGAGGAAGAGGAGCTTCAAGGGGAGGGGCAGGGCCAGCCGAGGTGGGCCTCCAGAGCCCCTGCTCCTTTCACGCCAGAGAGCTGTCCCCGGCCGGCCTGTGTCCCAGAGAATCAACGCCAGGGAGGCAGGAATCCACCAGCGGCGGGAGCTCCTGGCACTCAGGGCCTGGAGAAAGGCGAGGGTCGAGCCCAGGACTCCTGCCTGGGCCTGTGTCCCTCGCCGACCCCTGCCTTTCACCTTCCTGTCCCCGGACCCTGGACAGACCCTTGGCCTGCAGGGGCGGCCTGTCCCCGTGCCAGCGCAGCGGGCTCGGCTCTCACAACAATAGCTGGAAGGGCCTCTTGGAGCAAGTACTTCCTGAAGTGCCCAGAACAGCCACTGTCCCTGCGGCTCAGGAACAATCACAGCTCATGCCAGCTTCCGTGCTCCCATCGGGGCCTCGGCAGAGCCTGGGCCTGCGGCTGTGGCTCACACTCCAGGGGGCAGGCCCCAGCTGCTCTAAGCCTCAGGGGTCCAGGGCAGGCCTGGGGACATGTGGCTGTTTGTTCCCGTGGAAGCCAGAGGAAAACCCCTGGATTCTCACTTTCCTTTCCCCTTCCTGTAAACCAACTGCCTCGTCCTTGATCTTTGTACTTCTGTCGTCTTTCTTCAGGCTTTGTAAACAAAGAGGGAGAAGAGGAAAAAAAGAGCCAAAAGGAAAATATAAATTCTGGAATCAGACGATACACTCAATTATTCCTTCAGCAACATCGAGTGAGGCCTGCTGTGTGCCAAGAACAATGGGGTACGAAAAAAAGAGTGAGTTGGTCTCCACTCACTTACGTATTTATCTACTCACGTCATAATAAGGCTAGAGCTCCCGCCGGGTTCCAGGCATTGTGGTTGTGGCGATGCCTGGGTGGCTTGGGCCCTGCCTGCTGGGGGACGGAGCCAGTGGCCCAGCAGCTGAAACGCAGCAGCTGATGTGGTGAGTGCCCGGATGGGAAGTACAGGAGGATGAGGGGCAAGCCAGGAGGGCAGCGGGCCCCGTCCGGAGGCCTGGAGGATGGCAGGAGGGAGCGCAGGGAAGATGAAGCTGGGCTGTGGGGTGGAAGAAGGTACAGGAAGAGAGAGAGGCTCTCGTGAGGGCTGCAGGGGAAGAGGGATGCAGGTTTGACAGAAGCGGACGAGGTCCAGGTGGCCAGAGTGCGAGAGGAATAATGGCCTCTGGTGTCACGATGCCAGCCTGCCTGGGTCCTCACGGGGCCACTTATTGCTGTGTCTTCGGCCAAGCTATCAACCTTTCTGGAACTCACTTCTCTGGTCTGTAAAGTGAAAAGGATGAGAGTAACAGTGCCTCCTCCACAGGTCGTGGTGAAGATGACAGCGAGCCAATGCATGTGGAGCGCTGCGACGCCCCTGCCGGCAGTAGGTGCTGTGGATTGTCGCTATGATTGGGGCGGGGGCGGACAGGAAGCCTGCAGAGAGGAGCAATCCGTCACCTGTAGGAGCTCCGACTGTGGACAGGCGCCAGCAAACTGAGCAGAGGCGGAAAGACCGGGCTCCTGCCTGCGGGGAACCAACAGTATCCAGTTGTTGCTAAGAACTTGGAATCCGAGAGACCTGGGTTCCAATCTCATCTCATCTGTGTGACCTTGGACAAGTTATTTGTCCTCGTTGAGCTCCACTGTTCTCATCTATAAAATGGGCGTAAAGACAGCACATTCATTTCAGGGACGCGGGAGGCCTGACTGAGATGATCCTCGTAAATAGCCGAGAAGACACAGCCCTGGAAAAGAGGTAGCTGCTAAGACCGTTGGTAAAAAGCGAAAGAGGGGGAGCCTTTTATAACAAGCAGGAGGAGGATGTCCTCGGACCCTCTGGCTCACCTCTTGGTGGCGTCCCATTGCTCTAGAATGAAGATGTACTTAGCCCCCTGGCTCTCCTTTACTCCATCTGTCCTGTTGGTATGTACACGGCCTAGAAGCTTCTGATCACAGGAGGGACATCGTTTACTAGAGGAAGGCTTCCCCGCCGCCAGATGTGGTCAAGCGCATGTACCCCTGCTTCACAGCTCACAGCTCCCTTCGTTTTCGGTAGTGTCTGTCACCCCCTCTGAACTGTAAGCCCCTGTGGAGCCAGAGGTCGTTCTCTTTTACTTATTGTATTTCTGGCACTTAGTGTGGTCCCTGTAACAGGAAACCAGTAAACATTTACTAAATGGGTGAATAAACAAGCTGAAGATTGAACTCTTAGGAAAGGAGCAGGGGAGCCCATTCCCGAGGCCCGAGCCCCACTCCGACAGGCCACTTTCCCCAGGTCCCTCTGCCCTCTCGGGCCGAGCAGCGGGTGCCGAGACCTGCTCCCCTGCCGGACAGCGGTGTGACCGACATCACGCGGCAGTGAACTGCAGGGCTGATTAAGGGCTGATGTAGAGGCTGAAACCTCTGGCAGCGTTCATTTCCCTCAGATTTTACCATGACTCAAAGCATGGGACTTATTCTAAGAGAGCTTTCAGAGAGTCCCCACACCCAGCGGTGGACACCTTAGAAGGAGGGCGCAGGGAGGGGAGGGTCCCTGGGTGAGGGATTAGGGCCCCATCAGGTTTGCAGAGGCACATGGAGACGAGACGTCAGCCTGGGCTTGTTTCTCTGACAGAACCGAGATGCTTTTCACCAGAAAGTTTCCAAGAGCTTTTAAGGGGAGAGGTTAATGTTGTAGGTTTATAAATAAATGGACGTTTGTGGGGACTTCACTGAGGTTCGTGTAGCAAGGCGAATGCGGGGGGGGGGGGGGGCCTTACGCCTTGCGTCAACACCGTAATTGCTTCGTCTGCCTCTTGGTTCAGGGAGTAGACGGAGGGAGCCGCCTGGGTGAGGACTCAATTGGGAGGCCTTTCTTTCTAACCCGAGCCTGGCCTCCGGGGAGCTGTGTGACCCAGGGTGTGATCATAAGTGCGCTCTGCCTCAGTTCCTTCGCTTGTCCCGTGAGGCTGAGAAGAGCCTCGTCAGAGTGTGGTCACACTGGCTCGTGGAACGGTCTCTAGGCTTCTTTGAGCACTTCCTGGGTCAGCACTTGTATGAGCTCTGTGGCTCCTCAAGCGACCTAGGAGCTGGATTTCCATCAGTGCCCCATTTCAGAGAGGAGGACCCCGAGACACAGGAAAGCTAAGTACCTTGCCCAAGGTCACACAGCTGGTAAGTGGCAGAGCTAGGATTTGAACCTAGGCTGCCTGGCTCTGGAATCAGTTTTAATGACTGTGCTATGCCATACTGTCTTTCTAGGAGGGGGGACATGGGTTGGGAAGGGCTTTAAGAAGAGTAAAGCCCACTTGTTTGCTAGCTGGCCAGGATTCCAGCAGGGTCCTTGGTTGGGGGGAGAAGGGTGAGGTGGCTGCCTGGGAGAGACATTATGTCTCTGTGGTGACTGCCCCTCCAGGGGGTGAGGCTGACCTTCTCATGGCTAGTGTTGGGGAGTGAGAGTGCCGAGACCCTGGGATGGGAGACAGGTGTGGACACGAACCCAGGCTTGGCCCCTTGAGGTGTGGCGGTCGGGGTAGATGACTCATCTGAGTTTCCCAGCTCCCCAGAACACTGGCGCTGTCGAGCTCGTAGGGTGTCGTATGGATTACGGGAGAAAAGGGCTGGCACAGAGCCGGGGCTCCACGAGTATCCTGCCTCGTCTTTTTATCATGGTCCCAAGAAGATGGATTGATTTAGTGTCCATCACACCTGAAACTATTTGGGATATGTTTATTCTCTGGGTTGTTCAGAAAAATTGCATTATACAGTGAGAGTGTTTTTCAGGTCAGGGTAATGGAGAGTTTTCAGGTTCTCTTAGACACTCACATTTGTCTGGCAAAGAGCAACTTCCTTGTCCTTTTGTCTGAGGCAGAGAACCATCTCCTGCGAGGTGTTAGCCATTCCAGTGGTGAGCTGGAATGGATGTGACATGTGGGACTGCCGGATCCCACACCCTTTTTCTGGGTACTGTTTCAGTGCCAGGTGTCTGAACCCAGGGCTTTGGTTGTTCATCCAGGAAGCCAGTTGGCTGGGTGGAGGGCTGTGGCCTTGGTTGGGGGTCTTGAGGACCTGACGAGTGCTTTCTCTCAAGGAAGCAGGAAACCAGCAGAGCTGGCAGATAAACCCGAGCCAGAGTCCGTGGTGGCGACTTGGAGTCCTCTGCTGGAGAGTCGAGATGCAGAGTCCGTGGGTCGGAGGAGGGGGATTGTGCCTGAAAACCGAAAAGCTGGACTGGAGCTGGAGAAGGTGAAGGTCCCAGTGAGGAAGGTTCTAGATAAGCGCAGGTGGATACGTATGACCCGAATTTATGGAAGAGAGGGTCCATGGTGTTTGAGAGTGCTGAGTGTTAGTTATAAGTAGGGGGTGGAGATGGGGCTCAGGTGATGTACTCAGCATTGGAAGACAGCCAGAAAAATCCTGGCATTCCCTGGCCACGCCAGCCTGGGGGCAAACATTCGGGCGGGGGTATCACATGGTAACAGGAGGGAAAACTGAGCTGGTTCCCAGCGCCCACCTAAGTGATGATGAGAATATTTGCAGGCATTGAGCACTGACGGTGGGTCGGGGCTGTGACGACGCGTTCTCCGATAATCTCCGCAGCAAGCTTGTAATATGAGAAATCTATTTCCTCAATCTTATAGATGAAGAACCTGGGGTCAGGAATATGGACTGATGAATGGTCAGTCAAATGCTTAGAAAACAGGAGGGCTGGGCCGGCGACTCCTGACTCTTTGGCTTCCTCTCTTGCACGTTTTCTGGGCTCCTGAGCTTCCTCCATCCACATCCCTTCTTTTCCCTGGTAGGGTTCTAGAGGCTCTTTGGTCTAATTGGCAACCAGAACATTTTGCTGGCTGTTGCCATTTTTCCCACCCGCGGGTTCTTAACCAAGAGATGGTATGCTTTCTCTCCCCTGCCGACTTGTGCCACCTGATCCTGAGGAGGGCTTCCTCCTCCAGAGTGAGGATTTCAGGAAGGGGCAAGTTGCATGAGGTTGGGCCAGAGGACCCTTGTGCAGCACGGTGCAGGGTCCTTCATAAACATGGCCTGTCTGCTGACAATGGCATTTCAGGACAGAGCCTCGAGGCTGGAACTTTCTCCTCCCATTGATTGATGTCCCTACCCATTGAGAAGTCTTTCTCATGGACAGCTATCTACCCGTGTCCCACAGCATTTATCCCAGGATTCTGGAGGAAGCCTGGCTGTCCCAGTCTCCTTGCAACGTTTTCCTCAAGGTCTTGTGGGTTGTTATGCAAACAGAACACATCAGAAAGTGCTCTAATGGCCACTGAGAGGTGGGAGGGAAGATTAGACTCCCTTTTATTGGACAGAAAGTGTAAGACTTGGTCCATGTCCTCAAAGTGTTGATATTGTCATGGACACAGATGGATAGAACATCAGAAACATCCCTCTAGTCAGTCCTGTCTCCCATCCTCTTTTTTTTTCTGCTGAGGAAGATTCGCGCTGAGCTAACATCTACTACCAATCTTCCTCTATTTTTCTTGGTATGTGAGCTACCACCACAGCATGGCCACTGACAGACCAGTGGTGGAGGTCCATGCTGGGAACTGAACCTGGATTGCTGAAGTGGAGCATGCCGAACTTAACCACTAGGCTACTGGGGCTGGCCCCCACATCCTCTTTTTCAAGTTTAGGGTCCTGAAGGCCAGTTTTGGTATTTGTCTGGTCGTAGAAGGTGGTCCCTCCCCTCTGCCTCATTCACTCAATATATATTACTTGAGGTGCTTACAATGTGTCAGGGAATATTGTAGATGCTCGTGATATGAAATGAACCCTGCTTTCACAGACCTTGCAATCCAGTGGGAGTTACTGATGTGAGAATACGCAACTGCCAGTATGATAAGAACTCTCATCCAGGAAGTAGCAGGTGTTAAAGGCCCTCCTAAACGGAGCACCACTTAATGAGATCCGGGAAGACTTCCTGGAAGAAGTTACACTAAACTATGTCCACACTTGTGAGGAGTTGGTAAGGAGTGAAACTTTCCATGAATTGTGTCAGGAAAGCTTGAACATTTCCTTACTCCAAAAGCAGTAGTCACATTCACTATATAAGTTGGGACTGAGCACAAGTTCCAAAAAAGGATGAAAAATTCTAATTAAGACTCACGTCTAAAGTTAAAAAAGGTGAGGGCTCCTCTCTCCCATCTCGCTCACCCTCAGCGCTGGGGAGACAGATCCACCTGAGAATGGTTAAATTCTTCAAGTCCTGATTGACACTGACAAACCAGACGGTGTTTAAAAGGGGGTCACCCAAAGGTGGAGAGACTGGAAGGCTTGTTGCACAAGGAATGGGTTGTATTTTGAAGGGGACACAGCAAGGCAGAAGCAGAGCCACGGGAAGCCTGTCGTCTTGCCGGGGACAGGGTGGACCTCCATCCTCCTCGCCCTCGTTACACACGCACGCTCCAGCTGGAATGCCCTCAGTGGTGACTCAGAGTCATTGAGAACACGACCACTTGAGCAGTGCGAAGATTAGACAGCCACCAGCTGAGAGTCTGTTGTGTTGAAGTGGCGCTGGGTGGGATGCCGTCTCTCCGGAGAGCGGGGCAGGGCATGACTTGCCAGACGAGGGTTCACAGAATGTTTAGACTGTGACTCATGAAGGTCCCAGATGAATAAATAGCTCTCTTTCTGCTGTGACCGTTGATGGGGCTGGTGACAGCTTACCTTTGCAGTTGCCAAGGAGAATCTGACTTTGAGTTTTGACAAGTTCAACTTTCCTAACCAGCCAGGCCCTCCAGAGACCACCATGAACAAAGACCTGGCCAAATGTAGAGGACAATGAAGCAATGGGATATTTAGAGGCATGAAATCAGAAGAGCATACATCTCCTCCCAGCCCAGGAAGAGCCATCGCTGGGAAGAGAGGATTGGAGGAAGAAAATTTTCTGCTTCGAGGATTGGGGGAACATTATCTTGGGTCTTTGTGTGGCTAGTTGGCCATAGACTACCACTTTCTTAACTGTCTTCGAGCTTCTCAATTCTAGTGAGAAGGAAAGTAGTTCTCTTTCTGGAAATCACTATGTAATTTAGGATATATTTGGCTATAAGTAACAAAAAAACCTGACTGATAGCAGCCTAGGCAGTAAAGATGTCTGATTATCTCACAGAAGAAGAAGTCTAGGGGTAAGTAGTCTAAGGTGAAAACAGCAGCTCAATAATGTTATCAAGATCCTAGGCACTTTTCCATCCTTCCACTTTTCCATCCTCCATATGGATGTTGATCATTGATTCTTCTCCTGGTTGCCTCATGGTTGCAAGATGGTTGCCACACCTCCAGACATCATAACAGTATTCAAAAATAGAAAGGTGGCTAGGGGTAAGGGTGTGGAATGGCAAAGTATCTGTTTCCTAGAGTGGATATGCCATTTTATCAATGAAGGAACAAAAATATCTCAGGAGCCCTCCCAAGCTGACTTACACTTATGTCTAATTGACTAGAATATTATTGATCAGAAATGGGTCACATGTCCACCCCTGGCTGCAAAGGAGTCTGGGAAAATGAGTGTCTAACAAATGTTAATGGAATAGTAATGACTGACTTCAAACAATCACGATCCAACCCCCACGGGGCTGGACACCTCGCTGGAGTGACGAACTGTTGTTCTGTCGTCAAGGAAGAAGTTTGCTGGGGGCAGGGAATGGTCTCTGCCCTCTCCTCAGACAGCTAGTTAAACGTTACACTGTGAAGGCTCATCATGAATACAAAACAAAAAACCAGGGATAAAAGTGCAGATTTGCAGAATTTTCGAGAAGGGAAGGTCTATAGAGACTGTCAGCATGTGCTAATAGAGGTTTGCAGAGGAAAAATCACAAGTCACTTAACACGCCTTTTGTCGTACTCCTCCTTCGAGTCCCAGGTCCTCACCCGCTTTGTGAACCTCCCCACCCGCTCGGGGCAGAGGCAGCCAGTAGGCCCTCCTTACTTCCATTGCACTTTGCACACGCCTTGATTATAGGAATCACCGTGCTGAACTCAGAGTCAAGAGGAATCTACTGTGTCCTTCCTCTGTTCTGGCCCTGGGCTTGTTAGCTCTCTGCTTCAGTTCAGGAGAGACCTCCCATGGCTTCCCATTGCCATCAGGTCGTGGGCGTTCATGGAAGGGAAACTCAGGTGAATTTCATGGCTTCTCATTGCCATCAGGTCATGGGCGTTCGTGGAAGGGAAACTCAGGTGAATTTCTAACTGACCTCACCAGATCCCCGTGATCACCCGGCTTATTCTCCAGTCTCACCTCTCCCCCCGGCCCTCCCTGTGGATCCTGCATGTCATTCATTCTCAATGCGGGGAAACTGCCCATTTCTTCTCTCTGCACCTCCACGCTGCTGTGCTGCTGCAGAGAATGCTCTTCTTTTTCTTCTGTGCCTGGCTAGCTTCTGTTCATCCTTCAGGACTCAACTTAGACGTTGTTTCCCTTGGACCGTCTGTCCTGGCCCCAGGACTGGATCACGTGGTGTTTGTCTGTGCTCTTTCACACTCTGCATATCACAGGCATCGCTAGTCACTGTGGCGTGACTCCTGGGTTTCCCCAGCCGTGGGACCAGGTTGTGGTCACCCCTTCATTGCCAATGCCTGGTGTGTGTCTGATCCATCTCGGTAGATTTTTGTTGGATGGCTGAGCAACAAAAGTCTTTCCTCGAACACTGAGAGCTGGATCGTGGGGCAGAGCCGGCAGTCGCAGCCCTGGTCTGCAGGAGACCTCGTAGCCCTCACTTGGGGTGTGGTGGAGTAAGCGCTGGAGGCCCGAGGGGAAAGCCCATTTCCTTGCCTTTTCCAGCTCCAAGAGGTAACATTTCTTGGCTTATGGCCCGCCCTCCATCTTCAGAATTCGCCGGGTTGCATCCCTGGACCTTCTCTCTGACCGCAGCTGGGAAGCGGCTTCACGTTCAGGGCCCTGTGTGCTGACACGGGCGCTGGGATAATCCTGGGCGGTCTCCCCATCTCCAGGTCCTGAACTTAGTCATATTGGTGCCGTCCCTTTTGCCATGTCAAGCAACATACTCACAGGCTCTGGGGGTTAGAACAATGACATCTTTGGGAGGGCCATTGTTCTGCCTACCGCAGCGGGGAGGAAAGTGGGGTGGGTAGCAGCCGACCTCTGGCTTTTCCTTTGGGGGCAGCCCTTGCCCTCAGCAGTCCCTGGAGCCCGGGAGCAGAGTCGGAGACCTCCATGGTCTCCAAGGTCTCTTCTGGCTTTAACGACTGGGCTGCAGAGTTCCGGGACCCTGTCACCTCTCCATCTCTCCATTTTCCCAACTGCACACGGGGGATAGCAGGTCTGTCTCCCTGATGGGCCTGTGCTGAGGTTAGAGGAAACAACTGTGCCAAGCGCTCAGCCTGGTGCTGGGCACGTGTCAGTGTCCAGCAGGTTTCAGCTCTTGTCATTATTAGGGTCCCTTCCCATTCTAACGTCTGGCTCCATCAACCCAATTCGAAATGTATCCACAGCGGACGGGATGAGAAACTGATGTTCCTGGGTCATTTAGCCACCACACTGAAATTTTTTAAAAGTTTCATTTATTTTACCTCAAAAACAAAACATATTTTTGTGCCTCTAGGATAAGAAACTTTTTTGTTCTTTTGAGTATCTGGGAAAAGTGGAGAATATGGTGGGTCCCAGTGAGAAGGAAGAGGCTGGGTGATGGCAGGGGTCTGCTTACCCCAGCAGGCATTGTGCACGCTCTGGTGTTTATTCTGGAACCTGTAAACAGGGCTGAGGGTGCGGCTGTGAGACAGTTTACGAAACACAAACACCTGGGAGGTTTACCAAGTATCAGGCTTGAACTTTATAGCTTCTGGAAGAAGCACTATATTCCACATGACAATAAAAAATCTGGTCTTCTAAAGGTACACGGCCCTCACGTCACTTACGAAGCAGCTAATCCACAGGAATGTTCGCGGGAGGGGCGGCTCCTGACTCCTCACAGTGGCTTCTCTGAGGTGGGGCCAATGGGCGCAGATGCCACTAACTGTCAGTGTCCTTGTCCTCCCGGATTTAGTCATTCCACATCAGGGGTTCTACCTAAACTCGAAATGTGGAAAAAGCCTTGTGCACAAAGATGCTAATTGCAGCTGTATTCGTGATAGTCCTCATGGAAAGCTCCTTAAACTATCCGTGTTAGAAGAAAGCCTTAGTAAATCATGGCACATCCGAATGATGGAACAGGAGGCAGCCCGTGCTTACGAGGAGCTTCAACTAACACGAGAAACTGCTGGGAGCATGTTAACCGAAAGGATAAAGATGTGGATACACATTTGTGTATGCGGTCTGATCTCTGTGTTCTCGGGAAATATCTCACTAAGTTACTCGTGCTGCATCCCAGATGTTTGGAGAATGGAAAAGGACTCCCCCTGCTTCTTACTACTGTTTTCCTCTATTTTCCATCTTTACAGTGAATGGACAGTGACGAGTTTGACCCCCTGGGTGTGGAGTCAGACCACCTGCGTTTGCACCTGCTGCCGACAGACCTGCTCCTCACCTCTCTGAATCCCAGTGTTCTCGTCTGTCACGGGGAGCAGGACTCGTTCCCAGCTTGCAGGTTGGCTGTGCGCACTCAGGAGATAACCTTGTGACGGGCTTGACACAGCACTTTGTACACACTGGGTGCTCCAGAGATGCCAGGTGGGATTGGTATTTTCAGGTGACAAAACTAACTCCAACAAAAGTAAAAACTTTGCGAGAGGAATAAACAGTCAGCTCTTCTACTTTTAGTTCACTTAAAGACTTACCTCGAAGGATTATTTAACAGGCTTTCTTGCTTCTAGTCCTTAATCACCTATGGTATTTCAGGAAACAGCTAAATGGTCAGTAGCTAAGAGCTTTTTGAATGAGAATACTCAGTTCTTCTATTTGGAGAAAGATCTAAGACCTCGGCTTTCTCTTCATCGGTGCACAACGCCTGTTCTTCTGCTTTCTTTAAGAGTCCACTCCCATCCCTCAACACTTTGGGGAGGTCTTCATAGGTGCTCATCTGTGTCTCCACCAACCATGTATTGGTTTGGCTGCACGTTAAGGAAAACTGACCCGAGCAGTGGAAACAAGTGTATTAACGATTTATTGCTGCATGACAAACTGCCACACACGTAGTGGCTTAAAACCACATGCATTTATTGTTTCACAGTTTCCTTGGGTCAGGAGTCTAGGCATGGCTGAGCCGTGTCTCTGCTCAGGGCCTCACAAAGCTGCAATGAAGGTGTCGGCTGGGCTGCATTCTCATCTGGAGGCTCGGCTGGGGAGGAATCTCCTTCCAGGTTCACTCAGGTTGTGGCAGAATGTTTCCTTGTGGCGGTAGGACTAGGGACCCTGGCTTCTTGCTGACTGGAGGCCACCCTCATCTCCTAAAGGCTGACCCCAGTCCCTGGAAGCCCCCTTCCTGCAGTTTGCAGGGGCCACCTGCAGTTCCTTGCCAGGTGGACTTTTCCACCGGGGACGCTCACTGTGTTAAGTCAGCGAGGACAGTCTCCAGAGCAAGTCTGCTGACAAGGTGAAGACTTACACAATGTAATGCAATCACAGGGCTGACAGCCCCTGGTCTTTGCCATATTCTGTTGGTTAGAACAAAGTCACAGGTCCCATTCATCTTCAAGGGGAATGGCTCCCACAAAGACGTGCCCACCAGTAGATGGGAGTCACGGGGGCCACCACCAAGTCTGCCCACCACAACAAGGAGGGGGGTTGTTTTCTCATGGTAGTAAGAAGCCCCAGTGCCGGGCATATAACAGCATCTCAATCAGCATGGACTCCTGTCTCCTTCACCCCTTTTCCTGCCTTGCCCACCTCTGGGTTGACCACTCTGAGCACGACAGCCTCCCGAGGGCCAGCGCCCTGACCCATGGGGGTGCTGCAAGTGGAGCTGGAGGAAAGTGGACGAGAGAGGAAGGGAAGAGCCTGGAGGAGCCCCGCCCGGGCGCTGACAACGGCAGCACCCTTGTTTGCTCTGGGAGGAGCAGCCTGGAAACTTTTTATGAGATTCCAGAAGCAGCAAGGTCATCCATTTTATGGCCATCCCGCTTCGTTTGTAAATCCAGCCTTTGAATGAGAATGTTTGGGCTCCTTGACAAGAGCAAGGCTGATGCTGGCTCCTTTGGAAGAGGGGACAATAAAATAAATAAAAGGTCTTCCATTCCACACGGCTGCAAGGCACTCCCTATAACTTTAGACTCTCCAACAAAGAACAGCCCTGTGTCGGTGGACCTTCAGAGACGGAGTTGCAGGCTGTCCCCAGGCCGGGTGGGTGGCCCTGGGATGTGCTTTGTCAGCTCGGGTGGAGCAGCGTGCATTGGCTGTCGTGCCAATATCTGGGGATAAGCTCCCGGTCGGCCTGTGTGCCATGATAAAGTCAAGGCTGGCGAGGAGAGCCCCGTCCTCACCAGCCTCTCTGTGTTCTTGTATATAGGAACCAGCTCCTTCAGGGACTCCTGGGCCTCTGTCTCTCATTGCTCACTGGCCCGTGGCTGGCTTTTACTGCCATTGACTATTGACTCGGCTGGGCTCAGGAAACGGGCAGCCCCCGTTGTCTGGCCAGCTGCCAGGGCCAGCTCCGACTGCAGCTGGCCATGGGGACAGGGCCACCCTCTCTTTGGGTTTCTTCTCTTTGGGCCACAAGGCACGAAGGCAGAGCAGCCTGCGTGTCTGCTTGTGGGGACTTGGGGAGAGCATGGCGAGGGGAGGCAGAAAGTGGGAGAGAGGCGGGAAGACATTTTTCATAAAGGGACAAAATTCTCCTTTAAAAGTACAATTCCTGACACCGAACACACTTTTAATAAATATTTGTTGAATGAAGAAATGAGTGATTTTATTCATTTAACTAATATTTATTGAATGCCACAATGCAAAACTTGATAAGATTCATATTCTGCCCGGGGACCCCTGGCAGCTCAGCGTCCGTCCCCAAGGCCAGCAAATTGAAGCGGTGTTCCCTGAAGACATGGGAAGGCTCTAGAGAAACGACTCCCCTGTTGAGGAATTTAGGGGATCCCCTCCATGGAATGGCAGGTCCCTGCCAGATCTCCCTAAGAGGAAGCCTGCTGGTTGGTTCCAGACTCGCCAGGGTACACAGAGCTCCCCTGGTGATTGCCTTCTTTGCAGACATTGACAATTAGGCTTCTCAAGACAGGTGAACAACATTTGCAACATAAATGAATGAATGGTATTTCCACTTACTAAATTCCTGGCCTGTGAAAGTCTTGCTTTGGGACTGTCAGAGTTGGGGGCTCCTTGGGAGCCAGAGAGCTCATTTGCCTGTGAGACTCACAGAGCCTGAAAGATTTCAAAGTTGGGTTTTTTACATTGTCTAGAAATACGCTGACAGGATTGAAAGAGGAAGATGTTCCATCTACATCTTTAAACTTATGTCGCGTTACTGAACCACAATGCCTGAATCATGGGGTGAATTAATATGTTACATAAATCCTGCAATTAATCTTCGAATAGCATAATTATATTGCTTGTATTTTTGAGCATTAAAAGTGTAACTTTGTTAAATATAAGCATGCAAATTTTTAAGGTGTTTTGACATGTTTTTTTAATTTGCTGTGAACCTCAAGGACTAGAAATGGCCTGGACAGCTGACTCGTCTGGGGTGGAGTCTGAGCGTACCCTGAAGCATCCTTGTACATTTGAAGCTGTTTCCTGGATGATTCTCTCTCACCATGGCATGTGAGTTTTACTAGTTTATCACTCAGAAGTCCTCGTATGTGAGGCCATGAGAAACCTTCATGTTGGACAGAGCTAACAATTTGGGCAACTTCATCAGCCTGCTGAGGAGAAAGCATTGGCTGCCTGCAGTATTCTCTTGGAGCAATTTCTACATGGTAAGAGAAGTCCTAGGTAGTAAAGACATGGATTTAAAACTGTATTAAAATGTAGGAAACGAGACATCTAGGGGGGTCAGAGAGGTGGTGGGTGGAATAACAGTGCCTATCAGAAGCCCTGGCTCTTTCCTGAAACTTCCTGCCCGTCTACGCTGAAGGCCATCGCTAAAGATTTCCAAGTGGACTTTTGCAGGCTTCCCCTTCATTACTGCCGGTCAGTTACAATCCTACCCATTGTCAAGGTCCATCTGAATGCTCCATTTTCTGTGAAGTTCTGCTTGAATGCCCAGTTAGAAGTAAACACTCTTTTCCCCACGTGCTCATAGTGCCCTTAATTAGTTCTTTCAATCTCTCTGTCTTTCCCATCTGTCTATTTATCTCTCCCTATTTGTTTATTTAATCTGTGCTTCACTCTCTGCTGGGCACTAGTATTTGTACCATGCTTCATAGTTCACACAGTGACTTCATGTGCATTTTCTCATTTAATTCTCAGCAACTCGATGACACTAAGAATAGAGACACAGAGGCCCAGAAACATGAGGTTGTCAGTAGATTGGCTTCATAAATTGTGACTACAAATCATACAAAATTGTGTGAGAGATCTAAAATTCAGAAGCTGGTGAATGCAGGATTCTGTTAAGAGTTAGACAGGAAAGACATTCACAAAGCTTCGGATTCTATTGCATTAAAAAGTCTCTGACATTAGATGCAAGAGACATGTAGCGACCTCAAGAGCCAAAGAAAAAGCATGATGTAATCAAGAGATCAGGCAGAGCTGGACCTGCGGACATCTGTGAGGCAGAATCAGGGGTGGTGTATGACTTGGGTCCTGGGATGTGACCAGGCCCCTTTTGAAGTTACAGAATCATTGACATAACCTCTAGTTCAGCATGTCACATCAAGGTTACCAAAATCTCTGATCGCTAGTAATTCCAAGAATGCTGGGTGGCAACTCCCCATACTTCTTGGAATGATTTAATGGTTTTCTTAGTTTTTGTAGAAAACACCGCCCAGGAAGCCTAGATTTCCAAATCTCGTGTCCAGCCACAAGGCTCTGCACAAGGGGACTTCAGGGATGATGGCAGTCTTTCTCACTGGGCAGGCATCTTTCATTTCCTGGAAATTTTAGATTATAAGTACATGTTTAAAATAATCAAAACTATAGTAGAAATACTTTTGTATCAAGAAAGAGACAGGCTCTATTTGATATTTCTATATACTTGTAATGTTAAAGAAGATTTGGCCTGTTAAAATGATCTTCTTATAATTCTAATTTAAAATGTATGATTGACAAATTAAAGTGTAAATTCATGTCAACAACATTTATAATCATAATTTATTAGATTAACTATTTGGGAACATTTGTTGCTCAGACAATTGATGTGCTTAAAATGAAAATTGAGGGGCCGGCCCGGTGGCTCAGCAGTTTGGTTTGCACGTTCCACTTCTCGGCGGCCCTGGGTTCCCTGGTTCGGATCCCAGGGTGCGGACGTGGCACCAGTTGGCAAGCCTTGCTGTGGTAGGCGTCTCACATATAAAGTAGAGGAAGATGGGCACGGATGTTAGCTCAGGGCCAGTCTTCCTTAGCAAAAAGAGGAGGATTAGCAGCAGATGTTAGCTCAGGGCTAATCTTCCTAAAAAAAAAAAAAAACAAAAGAAAATTGAATTTCTAAGTGAGCTTAAGCTATTCGAAGGAATTCAATTACCTAAGTTTGCAAATGTAACCAAACATTGGTTAAAGTCCCTTCGGAAGTGACTAAAACAAGTGGTGGTGAAAATTTGCTCCACTTATAAACAGAAAAATAAGATCTGTAAGCAGAGTGTAACACTCAAGGAGAAAGTATATTTTTAAATGCATGTTTTTAGTAAATCGAGTATTAACTTAAAAATCCAAGATAAACTGCTCGATAGTCTTTTCGGTTCATGAACTCACTTTCAGGGTCAAAATAAGCTCAGAGATGACGTGTCCAAGGTCACAGGGCTAGTCAATGGCAAACCCCAGCGAGGGTCCAGCTCCTGTATCTTTCCCTGGAACTCTGAGGCCCTTCGAGGCTGCATTTTTAGCACCTCTTTTACAGCACCTGCAGTATTTTGCCCTGGATTTGGGTTATTTATCTGTGTCTTATTTTGACTACTTGCCTCTCTCCAGCTTCCAACAGCGTCAGACATGGGGTGGAGGTGGGGGGACCTCAATAAATGTGTCGGGTTCAAATGGTTCTAGGTCATAAACAGCCCTGAGAAAGGGCGGCTGGCGTGTGGGTGCGCGGAGAGTGCTCTCTCTCTCTGACGTGCTTTCGTTCCAGGGGGTCTGAGAGCAGCCCTGGACTCCAGAGGGCCAAGCTTTGATGAAGGGGAGGTAAACCAGCTCCCTGCTGTCTGCCTTATTTTAAGGTTTAATTCTATGGCTATCCTTCAGTGTCTTCCCACCGTTCAAGATAAAGAACAAAATCCTTCCTATGCTTTAGGAGACCCGTCTAGCCCCTGCCCACCTCTCTGGACCCCAGCTCCCCTTGCTCTGAGTATGTGACCTTCATTAGTTCCGTGGACAAACCAGGGTCTTCCCCAGATGAAGTCAGGTCTCTACACAGGACACTGTTATGGCTCCCTGAACTTTTCCTTCACAGCACTTGCTAGAGGTTGTGATTATATATTTTTATTTGTAGTTATTTATTTAATATCTTCCTCCTGTGGAAAGCCTTTAGCTCTGTGCACTTTGCCTGTTTTGCTCACCATTGTGCTTGGTGCATAGAAGGGGCTTAATAAATGTAGGCTTTTATTGTTGTTATCTATTTATTTATTTTGTTGAGGAAGACTGGCCCTGAGCTAACATCTGTGCCAATCCTCTTCCACTTTATATGTGGGTTGCCACCACAGCATGGCCAACGAGTGGCGTAGGTCCATGCTTGGGGTTCCAAACCTGCAAACCTGGGCTGCTGAAGCAGAGTGTGCTGAACTTAACCACTATGCCACGGAGCTGGCCTCTTTCATAATTGTTATTATAAGTACCTAATAAATGTCTGTTGTTGGGAAGAACGAATGAATGAATGAATGAAGATGGGAAGATCGACTTCATGGTGATCTTTTACACTGGCCTGATCTCCACTCAGCCGGGAGGATTCTAGATGAAATCTTAGCAGACAGATAGGGGACATGATGTCTGAGATTCCTTCCAGGCCAGTGAGCCTTTTGCTCCAGGAAGGCTGTTTGTCACTCTGCTTTAGCTGTTGCTTTTATCATTCTCATGGGGAGCTCTGTGTGTGTGTGTGTGACAGGGAGGGACAGACAAAGAGACAGAGAGAGACACACACAGAAAGAGAGAGAGACAGGCAGAGGGACAGAGACGGCTAGGGAGAGAAGGAGATTGTGCCAGCATGCGGGGTGATGGGAAATGACCGAGGGAGGCCTCTATAAACGACCTTGGTCTCCCTTCTGGCCTCATTCAAGCAAGTGAGATCTTATTTGTCAGGGAGTAGGCCAACTGAAAGATGTCAGGCCCCTGAGCATCAGTGAGTTTTGCATTTCCAAATGATGGGTTTATGATTAAACTCCAATAACTCAAAAGCACCATCCGTGAAGAATGCCAGTTTCAACTGGTAATTCTTGTTCTCCTTAATCCCTTCCCCCTTTACTTTTTAATCTATGCCTCAAAAATCAGTCCAACCACAGCCATGGGTGGCGGTTTGATGAAATTTTCTGATGACATGGACGTGCTTACCTATGATGGTGAACCCATCCTGAAAATCGTAGGGAAAGACACCAAAGAGCATGAGGCTGGAAAGGCAGACATGTTCTCTAACAAAAGGTTGTGGGGTTGCTGCTTTCTTCCTCAGGGAGGCTGGAGTAACACTGACCTCTAGCTGGACAGAGAGAGCGAGTCCAGCTGGGCCTTCTACTCTGGTTGTTGGATGTTGGCTGATCTGAAATTAAAAGAATATTTAGAAATCTTTTCTTCCCTAAAAATGTTTCCTATGTTGCGCCTGACTTCTCTTTTACTCCTCTAATAATAGTATCGCATTTGTCTAGCATTCGCGATGTGCTAGGCATCATGGGTTCCTTGATTAGCTCTGATTAGTCCACATGACCCTGTGAGGTGTGTGTTATTGCACCCATTTTCCTGGCAGGAAAACTGAGGCTCCAAGAGCTGTGCAACTCGTCCAGCACATCCCGTTCTGAGGTGGCTGCACCAGTCTTCTCAGTTGGTTTTGTCAACCCCACAGGCTGTCCTCCTTGTCCTGACTCTGAGTCTGGCCGAGCCCCGGGGAGGGATTGGGTGTCTGGGCCTCCCCCTACCTCGCAGGGGCCCTCTCTTGGGGAAGGTCTCTCAATCACTGTGCTTATTTGTTCTGCGTCTACCTTACTAATTCCTGTTTATATTCAGAAGCCAGGCTGAGTCTCCTTCCAGATATGTCAGTGCCTGTAAAAGCAACCAGCTGTCTCCCAGACCCTTCACTGTCGTGCTGATAACATCTTCGGTTTTGCAGACGGAGAGCTCAGCTTTAAGCCGTGGGGTGACTGGTTAGCAATGAATCAAGGAGCTACCCAATAATGACCGAAGATGGAATTTGACGACCTGGGGCGGGGGGGCAGGGGGTGGGTGGAAATGTCCGAGAAAGCATAATTCAGGTTTCTGTTTATCTTTCTCTGTGTGTTTTTAAGATGCTCTAGTTGAGATTTTTCTGGTTGATGAATGAGTTTCAAGCTAGTTCTGTTAAAATAGGATTGAGGTCAGGATGTAGGAAAAGAGTTTCGTTCTTGCTTTGATGAAATGATGAGCTGAACATGTGGGTGGTGAGATGGGCACAAGAAGAGGAGGAGTTCTGAAAAAAAAAGCAATAAAATTTCGGTTCCTTTAAAAGTGACTTAGCTGATGTAAAGGACTGTTATTGCTTAGGTAATGGGGTATTCCGGCTTTCCAGGGTGGGGAGTCTTCGGGCACGTATCTGGGTTGTCCTGTTGACGTGGTGAAGACTTTTCAGTGGCTTGCAAGCTGTGAGACGTTACCCTAATGGCCTTTTCCTGGATTGCTTCATTCAGACGGAAGCTTCCACAGCAGTTTGACATGCTCCTACTAAGGTAGTGTTTACCTGACTTCACAGTATCTTACTTTTTTTTTTTTAAACTCTCATAGTTATACAACTAATTACAAATAATCACATGTTCTTTTAGACATTTCCTATGAATAAAACACTTCTTTTGTTTAAAAAATTTTGATTATAATATGCAGACTACATTTTTTTGAGTGTTTTTTTTTCAAGAAGATTAGCCCTGACCTAACATCTGCTGCCAATCCTCCTCTTTTTTTGCTGAGGAAGACTGGCCCTGAGCTAACATCCATGCCCATCTTCCTCCACTTTATGTGTGGGATGCCTGCCACAGCATGGCTTGACAAGCAGTGCTTAGGTCCACACCCGGGATCCAAACTGGTGAACCCCAGGCCGCCAAAGCAGAACATGCGAACTTAGCCACTGTGCCACTGGGCCGGCCCCTGCAGACTACATTTTTTATTTATCAACATAACATTGCCATCTTTCCAAGGCTGCAGACCCTTCTATTTCACTTACCCTTCACAGTCCCATTTTTACTGAGTACACACTCTCTCCATTGCTGGGCTACAGGCTAGATCCCATTGCGTTCTGTTGTATGAATGAGCCATAATTTAGAAAATGAATCTTTCATTGTTGGGAATTTTGATATTTTTATAACATTTTGATATTATAAACATTGCTGTGATAAACTCGCTTGTATATAAGGTTATTTCCAATAATAAATTTTCAGAAGTGGAACTGTCAGGTCAAGAGCAAGAACTCCACTTCTGAAAATATATGTTTAAACTTCTCTTTTGAAAATTTGTACTAATTTACATTTTATCCATGAGTGTGCGTTTCCCTCACACTGTAGCCTACATGTGGTGATTTCTTGATTTACTACTATGTAGCTGACAAAGTCGGAGACTTTAAATACTGTCCAGGAATCTCAATTTAATAGATGCTCATAGACAATAAGTGTGAATGAGGAGTTCTGCAAACTGGCAAGAATACAAACTCTCTTAGGAGCAGCCTTTGTCTGTTAAGAACCACTGTAGAATGGGAGGGTTGGACATGGAAGAGCAGAGTGTGTCTGGAGAAATGGCGGCCCGCTGGTGCGGCTGGAGCCAAGCACATGATGGGAGCTGAGACGGAGAAGGGAGAAGTATGGGGCTCTTGAACCCTCTCCAAGGAGCAGGGCTGTTGTGTTGGCTGTGGATAGACACGAAGGCGTTTGAGGAGGAGAATGTTATCAGTAGATCTGGTTTTTTGAAAGTCATCCTCGTTCTCTCTCCTCCCAGCCTCTCTCCCTTTTATCACCCTGCTGCTGCCTCCCTTGGGAAGTGACAGGAGAGGGCTCACCGAGTGTGTGGTGGTTGTGTCTGCAAGCACCATTTACTTCCTAAAACTAAAGCTTGGGGATTGAGAAGGTTTTTCTTGTGTTGGTGTTCGTGTGAAAAACAAGGGCAGCGGAAGCATAAGACAGAGGGCCGGGCATAAATGCTGATGACCTCATAATGCCAAATTAACAGCATATTCTGTTTTTTTTTGCTTTGGGATCCCTGAAAAATGGAAACTGATTTTGGAAAAAAATTACTAGTTTAGCTTTTTTTTTTAAAGACACATTTTCCTATTTGCATTTCAAATTCATCAGTCTAAAAAAATGTTAGATGAATAATCATAGTCTGACCCTGTGTTTCAGGAAATTAAATATTATGCATTGCATTCTGGTTAAAAATAAATCGACACGACCTCTCAGTTCTGCAAAGGATGTTATATTTGAAAATTTAACAAGTTAGAGATGTGGATATTAGATAGAGAAGGGGCAGATCAAAGGAAAGAAAGGAGGGTGAGAGGTGAAGGAGAAACAAGGGAAATTGGAAGCTTGAGCATGGCTTTTCAAGCCCTTTTTCTAGAGCAAAGGCTCTTTTGAGCTTTTTTTTCCCCATCTTTCTGCATAAGCTGTTAGAAACAAAATGAAAATTCTGGCAACCTCATAATGATGTTAAACCTGGTGTTTGTATCTTTGTATCCCCTTCTTTGGGATCATGTAGAAGGAACACGAGAGCCGTGAAACTGTGGCCTCTGACGTGACACGTGACCAGAGCAGGCCCATCTGAAACCAGGAGCCTGGCTCCTGATCTTTCAGTTCACAGGCAGATCTCCTCCCAAGCTCTGGAGAGGGACCACAGACAATAACAGATGTGGATGTGCTCGGGAAGGAAAAAAGAAAACTCCTTACAAACACAAACTTTTTAAAAGATTGTTGTTCTCTTTGGATTAATTTAGTGTTGCAAATTGAGAGACACACAAATTCAGTGAACCAGTTTCCCTTGTCTGGACAGAAACCTACTGATGGCATATCACATCTCTTTCACATTGTCACCAATATGGAACGAATCCCAAAGTAGTACGTGTTGCACCAGGGGCCCTGTGCAGTTGACAACTGGTTTTCCTTAATTATCTCTGTTTCCAATTCTTCTGGAGCTACAGAACAGACTTGTTTTGTTTCCCATGTGTGCATTTTCCCTGGAATAACTGAAACCACGTTTATCTGTGACTCTTTTGGTACAGATAATTTTTAATAATTGGTCTTATAATCTCTTACACATTGACCAGGGGTTTTGTTGACTCTCTTGTTTTAAAAATGAATACTAATAAAAACAAAAGTGATGTAATTATTATATCAAAGAATTTCTGATATGGGTAGCATTGTATTTGGTCAATGACCTATAGTCTGCTAGCATAAATCTCTCATTTGTAGAAATGGAAGGGTCATTTTTTGCCTTCTGTTATTTTGTAAGTAATTCATTTATACAGATTTCCAGTACAAGTTAATTAGGGAACTTGAAGGAGTATCCATCTGATTTTCTCTGGGATCCTGCTTTAGACGTTTGAATCCCTGTACTATCACTCCTTAAAAATGTTCAATAAAATTTCCCAAAGAGACCTACCTCTCCCCCGCATTTTTATCTCCCACGCTGTAAAGATGTTGTTTTCTATGTGTAGCTGGAAACTCCCCAACTTTCTTTAAATCCCGCTGGGTTTGGATGGGCCCAGATGTTCTATGAGGTTAATCTAGTGAGGGAAAGAATGTTAGGGGACCTGGGGCCATTGGCTCAGCCTCCAGGGGAGCCATCATAGGTCTTATCTGAGATGAAGGGGATCGATGATCCTGTCCTGGATGGAATTATTGATGGAGCGCTCGAGTTGCCCAAGCTGACCCTTTGGCCTTCAAATCTGGTGTAACGTGGAAAACCTCTCCCAGAGCCATCCTTCTTCGTGGCAGCGTCAGGAACCCTCTATTTGAATATCTGACTTGCTTGGAGCCCTACAAGAGAGACAAGGCTTCCTCTGAGAGAGGTGATGTTTACCATCAGCAGGATGGAAGACTGACGCAAAGTCCCAGCTTATCTAAGACCCAGGGGCCAGGCCTTGAGATAACAACACACCGTTTTAAAAGCATTTATCTCGAGGAAGAGGAATTTTGCAAGGCGCCAAAGCCTAGCCGCTGTGGCACGAACAGGATAAGGCTCAAAACTGAGTTGAGAGGATGTGGCGTGAAGGTCTGTATGGGGCTAATATTAAGGGAGAAATAAAGGTAACAGAAATGGCGCCAGGCTGGTTAAGTAGAGTCTTCTCTCTGTGGACTTTGCCAACTCCTGTGGTCTCTCGGGCTGGCACCTCTTCTTCCAACTCTGTCAAAGGAGGTAAGTGGTTTCCTTGGTTCTGATTCAATTCGATTGACTGAAATTGAAGTTGTGAGCAAGGAAGCTAAAACCCAGAAGGATATTTTACAACTAAGCCCTGCGCGCCCTCCAGTGGTAGAAAATCAACAACTCAGGTGAGAATGCAGAACTCTCAATTTTTGCCTGAACTAGATTTTGTAAAGTATTAGATATTTTTTTCTTTTGCTCTCAACTGGATACTTTGGGCTCTATACGGACTTTAGAAAATGCTGGAAAGTTGCGAAGCAGTGTTATGTAATGTTACTAATATGTAGAATGGCAGAGCTGAAATTAATCATAAAAATCATGTATCCAGATTTTCTTTACACCTAAGAAATGAAAGTTCGGAGAGACGGAAGGACAGGGCTGATGCTGTGGCCTCTAGCTTCTGGCTCCCAGCTCAGTGACTGATCCACTCTGTGTCTCGTCTTCCCTGTAGCAGTGGTGTTTGAATGCTTGCTGTGGGTATGGCACGGCGCTCAGCTTTGTTGGGAGTAATAATAACACTTATCGATTACTGAGTCTTACTTTTCACAGAACACTGTTCTAAGTGCTTCACAATTATTTCTTATTCTCACAACAACCTTATAAGATAGGCTTGTCCTTATTTTGTAGGTGAAGAAACTGAGGCTCAAAGTGACATTAAGGGAATTACAAAAAGAAGTAAGTGATATGTCCCTGCCCTCAAGCCATTTATAGCCTAGTTGGAAAAAAAAAAGCTTGTTCATCTTTGCAGGAAGGAAACATACATCTGTAATTAACTGTGGCTGGTTTGTCTAGGACACAGAGTTTTGGAGCTAGGACACGAAGGCCTGAGAAAGGAAGTGGGTTTTCTAAGTGGACTTCTTGGCGCTCAATCCAGCACTGAAGGTCCAGGGTGTCAGGAGGTCTTGTCTCACATAGTCCCTCCTATGGAGCAGCACCTGCCCCCTAGAGCGTTCTACCCAACAGTCACGTCTGGGCTCAGGAGGAAAACATGTTTGAATAATCAGTCATCTCTGCTATGGGTAAGGAATAGGGAGCAGTTATTTGCCATAATCGCTCCAAATGAACTAAATTCTACAAAGCTTAAACATTCTGCAGCGTGGTCTGCAGGCACAGAAGCAAGGGCATCACTTGGGAGCTTTAAGGAAGTGCAGAAACTCAGGCCCCATCCAGACCTACGGAATGAGGCTCTCCACTGGGCCGAAAGCCTGGGGTAACCGGTGTGCCCAGGGAAGTTAGCAAAGTGTTGTTGTCGAGCTTGTTTGGGTATAGCTGTGACATTTCAGAGGACAGGCCTGCGTTCTGCTGCATGGTTCAGTGATGGGCTTACTTTTCCTCTTTTTTCCCCTTTTACTGATTTTATTTTTAAAGCATCAAATAGTAAAATTGACTTGTTTTCCATGTACAATTCTATGGATTGTAACACACGTGTAGATTTTGAACCAACATCACGGTCAGGATGCAATTCAGTCGCCTCAAAAACTCTCTCATGCTGTCTAGTAAAGTTCTGTGACTGCATAGAAAAATGGTTATTTCTCATATAAATGTTGAGAATCTAAAGCATTCTAGGAATATATCAATATATTCATGTCTATGCTCTTTCAAGTATGATACCGTGTATGAGGTCCCTTCCCAGATACTCTCAACCTGATTTCTTGTGTTACATTGTCATTTGGTATTTGCTGTACTTTGTAAAATGCTTATTCATAGTCCCTTTATTAGGCTAACATTCCTTTCTTTTTCTTTTTTTAAAATAACACTTTTAAAGGATGGTTTTCCTTAACTGTCTTTGCAAATCATGGTTTGGATGGAACCCTTAAGTACATACCTGACCTATGCCACCAGACCTTACAAAATGGCACAAAACTCAACAATTTCTTAAAAAAAAATGTGTTTGGAAACAAAGAGCTCTGAAGGCTCCTAGTAAGGAGGAAACCAACAGCAAGACTTGTAAACCTCCCCCTTGAACGTAATCTTCGCCGTCCTCCTCCCTCTTTATGTCTGCACGTCAGCTTCCCGCCTATCCTCTGTTGGGATCGCCAGCCCTGGGGAGGGAAGGAGCCAGGTCAGGGGTTGCTACTATCATTTTGCAGACGAGGAAGGTGAAGACTGGACAGCGAGGGGCGCGGGGAAAGGTGGCCCAGCTGGCTGGACTGGGAGCCAGAATTAGAATGCAGACCTTTGGCGTGTTCACAAAGACTTCATTAGATCTGTCATGTTCCAAAAGACAGGAACTTTCTGTTTAATGGTGAAAACCAAAGTTTCTTCTATTCATGGTAATCTCCTAAAACTTCACGAGTACTTTGACAGTGATTCTGCCCCGTCACATAATGTTTTTGACTCTAGTCACACAGAATATCCTGGTTTGAGGATATTACTCATTTGCCGTTACTATCACACAGACATTTTTGTTTCCAGAGAGTAAAACTATAAAGACTGAGGCCGTTTTCTAGTTCAATTTCTACAGCTTTCCAAGGATGGAGTCTATTACGAAGCAGGACTTTTTAGAAAATGAGACAGTTTTCTCTTCTCCCTTGGGACTGCCGTGCGATCTGGTAGCTGTCTCTTTACTCCCTTCTGGTCACGTTATGGGGACGTCTTCCATCCCAGGAAATAAGTGAGATTTCAGTGGAAGTGGCCATAATTTTAGTTTCTGTCTTCAGGGACGCACTATTGCGTTTGATCTGAAACGTGCGTACATTTGTAATTTGGGAGCCGATGTTTTTGAAGTCACAGAAACTGAAGCTGAGCACCCCTTTGAGCTTGGTTAGGGTTTACTGAATGGGAGAAGCCAGCGGTTAGCCCCCCTGCATAAAACTTGCTTCCTATCCTCTCAGCCACTTTTTCTTTTTTTTTTTTTTTTTTTTTTTTATTTTTTTAAAGATTTTATTTTTTCCTTTTTCTCCCCAAAGCCCCCCGGTACATAGTTGTGTATTCTTCGTTGTGGGTTCCTCTAGTTGTGGCATGTGGGACGCCGCCTCAGCGTGGTCTGACGAGCAGCGCCATGTCCGCGCCCAGGATTCGAACCGACGAAACACTGGGCCGCCTGCAGCGGAGCGCGCGAACTTAACCACTCGGCCACGGGGCCAGCCCCCTCTCAGCCACTTTTTTACCTGTCCCCATGACACGCCCTGCACTGCCCCCCAGCTAAGAACAGTGCCCAGATGCTGGGGGCGGGGGGGTCTCCTGCAGGAGAGCCTGCCGCCACCCCATGTTGCAGACGTCTCTCCAGGGTGAGCAACAGGCCCAGAATTCATTAATTAATGAGGGGATGGAGGCTGTGAACACAGCCGTCAGCTGCTGGCTCCGCAGCCCTGCCTGCATACGGCAAGTGAAGAAACGTCGGGTGGTAACACAGCCTCATTGTCCGGAGCCTCCTTAACCGAACCTGACAGCAGATCCTGGGCGGCAGAGCCAACAGCAACACGCCAGTCTCTCCAGAAGTACCCAGAGGCAGGGCTGCTTTTTGCCAACCTGCTGAAGGGAGAGTCTTGGAGAAGAGTGGGGATCGAGCAGTGACCTATTTACAAAAGGGCGTTTTCCAGTCACTGAACACTTAGGTCTTTAGTGATTTCCCAGGGCAGGCTTCGTGTGGACTTTTTTCCCAGCTGTCTGTTTGTGGGTACTTATCCTTCACCCCAAACTGGGCCGTGCAATTTTCTTTCTGGCCGAGAGGCATTCATTCCTTTAGCAGACAAAGTTGTTTGCTGTATGAGAATGATAGCACCTTATTGCCGGGGGCCAGAGGCTACAAAATATTTCCATATCTGTCTTTTCCTAAGAACTCCTTTAAGCCTCATCATTTCCAGTTTACAGAGGAAGAAGCCGAGGTTCAGAGAGGCAAGGTCATATGAGAAGCCAAGGACAGGGCTAAAACCTGAATGGACTCTTCAGTCTTCACGCCCTGTATTCTTTCCTCTCTCTCCTAGAAGCCCCACCAGGCCTTCTGAGAGACACAGGAGCTCATGATGAAGCCTGACTGTTGGCTGGGACTGTTGGAATCCCTCAGCGTAGCTCTGGAACCAAGGCCTGGCCGTACTGACTAGCACTTCCTGCGCCAGTGTTTGGGCTAACACTCAAATCTCGTTGACAGTGTATTCCGGTCGCAGCAAAAGGAAACGCATGAGGCAGCTTGTTTGTAGTTAAAAATGAGAGGAAAACAAGTGCACTCACGGGCAGGCCAAAGATGATGGTTGCTTTGATGAGTTCCTTCCTGCTCCTGGCAAAGTGGTTTCTGTTCATGCTTCAGAAGGTCCACAAGACGCCCATTGCCCTGGAATTTCTTTCTTTCTTTCTTTCATTTTTTTTTTTTAAAGATTGGCACCTGATCTAAGAACTGTTGCCAATCTTTTCTTTTTTCTTCTTTTTCTCCCCAAAGCCCCCCAGGACGCAGTTGTCGATTCTAGTTGTGAGTGTCTCTGGTCATGGCATGTGGGACGCTGCTCAGCGTGGCTTGATGAGCGGTCCCATGTCCATGCCCAGGATCCGAACGGGCAAGACCCTGGGCCACTGAAGCAGAGCACGCAAACTTAACCACTTGGCCACGGGGCTGGCCCTGCCCTGGAATTTCTAATACTGGGTTCTTTAACAATTCCACTCCACCAATAGATATTGGTCAAGCATGACATATACATGTGTGTGTGTGGATATAAAAATGTGTGTGTGGATATATATAAAATTGTTCTGTGAAAACAAATGATGTTCTACATATAACATAATATATGTTATTATAGTAATTATATACATTATAAGCTACAATTCTTCTGGTCAGGTTTCTTGGGACATTATTGGGCTCCCAAGTTATGGTTTACTACTGTGAATCTGTCGTTTGTAAAGTGCAATGGCAGAGGCTGAGGGGTATCGGAAATGACTAACCAGGCTCCCTGCTTCTGAGTGGCTTCGAGTCTTCTGGGAAAGACTGACCTGTTGTGAACAACTTTTTGGAACACGAGGCAGAATGAAGTAAGTGCTAGAACAGAGTGAAGAATTAAGTGCTATGTGAGCCAGAGGCGGGAGGACTCACTCTGGCAGGGTTAACAGGAGACTTCGGGTGGAGGAGGGGTGTGTGGCGGGCCTCGAAGGACAGTAGGATTTGGATAGATGAAAGCTGGGGACAGGCATTCTGGGCTCAGGGCCCGGAGGAGCCTAGGCTGGGGCGTCTGCAATGTTCTCCTCACCAGGCGATGACTGTAGGGCAGGGGCCTGGGACTGTCTGGGAGCAGAGGAAAGGGGCCAGGCCTAAAGAAGGAAGGTCACAGAGGTGTAAGGAGTCCAGCTGGGACTTTTAATGGTTTTATGTCCAGGGACTGAGAAGGCCGAGATCTACCCCACCAGTCATTTCTCCTCCTCGTTGATTTCCCACTGGGAATAGAATCAAGGTATAGCAGCTAAATGGGAATGTAATTGGTCCTAGGAGTACCCAGTAACCCTCTCTGTGGAGTTCAGGGGAAAGCACTGACTTTAGCTTAAAGACTAAGTTGGGCTTTAAATCTCATACAAACTGGACTCTCAATCTGTCTGACCTGCTCAGTTATAGAGAGGGAGGCAGGGGCCAGGATGTTTAACACGCAGACGGAGACACGCTTGGCTGCCTGGATGTATGCTTTCAGCCACACGGAGAAGGTAAAGGGATACACACCCTTGTACCTTTAACACACAGCAGTCTGACCCCAGAGAAAATGTGACATGAAACACATTCTAGAATTTTGATCAATCAGATGAGTAATTCCTCCTCCCTTGAATGGTAAGGGAGGGACTAGGCAGGGGTGGTAGAAGTTTGCATGGCGTGAGTAAGGGGTGGAAGCACCCCTTCGTCTACAGGCTGTCGTGGGAAGTGAGTGAGCCTCCCTGAACGCAAACGACGCAGATTTCAGTTGGCAGAAAAAAGTGCCAAGCAAACAGGTCCTAGAGAACAGGCAGGAACCGGTCAAGTTGATGGAGTTCGTGAGGCAGAAAAAGGTAGTTGGTCAAAGGACCAAGAGATGGACAGGAAGTGAGGAACAGAGCAAGACAAGGAGGAGAAGGAAGGCTTGGTTCTGCCAATGAGGTGAATGGAAGCAGTCTCATCCACCTGTCCTCTTAACTCATTGCCATCAAATCCCTGGTGGCTTTCAGGCAATGGTGACCACAAGCAGCCAACTCGGTGGCCCTGCTGTGGGGGTGTGAGGGACAGTGTCTGTGGTGGTGGGAAGTGGGGATGGGTGGGAGGCCCTGTGGACCTCCTCTCTCCGACTCTAAGAAGAGCAGTTCTGCTGTGTTGCATACTCATGTGCCAAGTAAGATATTGTTTTCTTAAAGAGGGATTTCAATGCTTTGAAATGTTTGAAAACTAGTGGTACGGCAGAAAATATTAGATTGGAATTCAGCAAACAAGAGTTTTAGTCCCGATTCTGCTATTTCAACTATATGTCCTTCAACAACAATAAAAAGCTATAGTATTGACCATGATGACCACTCACTGGCAGTGTAGTAAGCTGTGTATTAGACAGGTGTGCAAGAAGTGCTGTGAGGGCACGATTTCGTTTAGTCCTCACAACAACTCTGTGAGATAGGCGTATCACACCCATTTGACAGATGGGGAACATGACATGCAAAAAGGTAACTTGCTCAAGGAGATGCACAAGTGGTGTGAGAGCCAGACTTCAAAGCCAGGCCTGTCTGATGGCGAGGACTGTTATCCTACAGTACGCACTCTGCTGCTCTCGGTGACTTTCCCGCCCGCCTCTAAGAGAGGTGAGTAAAGATCCTTGTCTATCCTCACAGAGTGTGGTCAGGAATCAAATCCATGAATGTTGTGAAAAAACACTGTGAGCTAAACGTGCTTTAAAAAGGAGGCAATTATTCCCCTATTCAGAGTCTGGTACTTGTAAATGTTTGTTAAATGAATACACACTTAATTGGGAATGCAATTTATCCATCTCTCTATCCATCTATCTCAACATTTATTTCTTTCATCTTAATTGTGTGTATAAGAGTTGTTCTAAGCCACAGAAAAACACTCTTCTAGAATATCTTTTAGCAGAAGAGCTTTCTCCCCAAATTTGGTTGGTTTTAGAGGATCTAAAATGCTTGGCCTTGGGGTACCCTTCATGAAAGGAATCATCAAGAAGCTCCCTCTTATTAGGCACACTGTATGTTAGAGGTGATGTGCCCGTTAGTTCACTTAATCCTCAGGTGTGGGCATTATTGTTTTCGATTTACAGGTGAGAGAACTTAAGCTTTAAGAGGTTGCACAATTCGCTCAAATTTGTCCAGCTCAAAGTGCAATCGTGAAGCCTGAAGATATTGGATGCCTTGGAAGAGGAATACAGCCTTGGAGGCACAGCCTGGGGATGGCTTACTATGACCTTTCACTCCTTCCTAAGCCAAGAAAAGAAAGTGGGTCCAACTGGCTGTTAGAAAAGCTTCCCCAAAGGTTTGGATAAACTGAGTGGTTTCAGGCGCCCTGTGACCCTGCAGGCAGGCTGCAATGTGGCTGTCCCCGCCATGGGGAGAGAGTCTTGTTTTCCTCCCCAGCAGAGCTGGGCTGGGGTTTCTGATAGTGTTTGACTTAGCAAGTCTCCGCATGAGCCGCTGATCTGGTGTTGGAACAAAGCAGCAGGGAGGGAGGCCCCGCGTGGATGAGTCAGGCGGAGACGAGGCCTCGTTTCTTGTTGAACGCTGTCCCCCTCCAGCTATGTGCTTTTCCCCAACAGCCAAGCTTGGTCCGCACAAGTCTGGGCTGCCCTCTCCCCACCAAGGCAAACCCTGTCAATAGCAGGAGAGAAAAAAAGGCCACGACTACACGTGAGAAGCTGTGCTTTCAGGGGAGGATCAAGAGCCCTTCACCTCGCCCAACACTGTTTGCATTTTGTAGAACAAACACTGGAGTTTAAGTTACATCCTCGAATTCAATATTTGGCATGGGATAATAATCGCTGGTGACTTCTCCACGTGGTGTAAGTACCTGTTAATTGCTTTGAGATAAAGTGACAGTTCCCGTCAGAGGATTTTAAGCGTTCATTTGCACTACCCCACCCTTTTTTAACTAGCGAGGAAACTGAGGCTCAGAGAAGTTAGGTGATCTGCCCAGGATTATACAGCTACCTGCAGAGTGGGCCGTTAGAACCCACAGCTCCTAGGTCGTGTTAGAATGCCTTTTCAACTATACCGGCCTTAATTCTGATTTTGTTGGTGTCAATATCCACTGAAATAAAGCTGTTTGTCTTGAATCAGCTTGAAAACACATTCTTAAGAAGTGATCTGCTGGTAACCAATCACATTTACTATTGCTAAGCATTCTGACTCGACTTACCAGCTTCCCTAAGGTTGTGGGTGAGGCTGCAGCTTCTGGAGTCGGCTGGGCTTTGTAGCTCAGCTGCACCACTTATTAGCTCTATTGTCTTAAGAAAGCTGAAGTCTTCGCACCCAGCTTCCCTTTTCATAAAGTGGGGATACTAATGACACCCAGCTAACAGGGTTACTACGAGGATTAAGTGAGACAACCCCTACACAGAGGTCAGAGCAGCGCCGGGCACATGGAAAAGGCCCAGGCCACGTCAGGTGTTGCTACTACAAGGTGGGACCTGAAGAAATTTTAGTTTTGGCTGTGTCACTAACTGGCCTCTTACTCTGTGCCTCAGTTTCCTTGTCTGAAGAGAAATTTTTATGGCTTCACCATTTGAAACTGCATGCGTTTATTTATATGCTGTGCAATGGAGACCCTTTTTCATGTGTTCCTTTATTCATTGCTAAATGACTATGTATTGCAGGCCAGCTGGGCCGAGTACCAGGTGAGCAAGACAGGGCCGTTCCCTGTTTTCAAGGAGTTACAGCCTGTGGGGGAGACAGAACAGTACCCAAGCGCTTGGAGTCGAGGATGGTCATTGTTACGAGATGGAGGTATAGGGGGCCGTGGGGGTAGAGCGCGGGGTGACTCACATAGTCTGAGGGGAGTGGGGAGGTTCAGGAAGACTTCTTGGAGGTGATAATTAAGCCGAAACCCAGAGGGTGGGTAGGAGTTAACCAGGCAAAGAGAGGGAAAAGTGTTCTAGGAAGGGAGAGCAGAACCCAAGAAAGTCCAGCGACTGGAGACGCAGGAGGGTAAAGGAGAGCTCCCTCGTTTCCTCTCCTTCGAGACGCCGTTCAAGACGAGTCCTTACTTTACTTATCACCGAGGAAGAGAAAACGTTGGCAGTTATACTGGCAGAGGGTTGTTTTTTTTTTATCACTTAGGGTTTTAATACCTTTTGAAAGAGCATTTTTCATTCTTAATTGGATGTATTTTATATATATATATATACATATTTATAGCACTCTATCAAATATAGCAAAATATAAATGTGTGTGATATAATTTGCTTTCAGTACTTTTGAAAGTTTTAGGGTCAGATTCTTCTGAAAGGCATTTTTGGTTCAGAGGCATGGACGTTAAGCTTTTCCACACAATGTGGTCAAGGGCATCAGTGACAGTGTTTGTAAAGAATCCCAGGGGAATCCCAGGGAAAGCTACTGTGGCTGGGCTGTCAGGCTGGGGTGTGAGTGTTTGGGACTAGCCTGCTCTGACTCCCGCTTGGGTAATGTCCCTAAACACCCCTGATTCACCACCTCCCCCAGCACCTCCCACAATGTTTGGTACCCAGGGGTTAAAAGGGTGGCCACTACTGTTTCTGGGATTTTCTTCCAGGATAACACCCATCCTGACAGTTTTGAAGCTGGTGCTTTTCATGTTTGCAGACATAGGCAGGAGCAATCAACTAACGACTGTCGCCTGCTCTACAGTGATTTTCAGATGAGTCCCAATCTCAGGCGTGTTCTGATGTGAAGAAAAGTGCGTCTCCAAGGATGACGAGACATGGCTGAAGCAGAGAGGGGGTGTGTGTGTGTGTGTGTTGTAGGGAGCAGGGTGAACTGGGCAAGGGGTAGCCTGTGGTCAGATCAACCACCTTAAGGTGTTTCAACTTTATCCTAAAAGTGTTAGTTAAGCTAATAAGGAGGTCAAGCAGAACAATGATAACCTTTGCAGCCGGGTGTAGAATAGAGGGGGTGGGAGCGAGATGAAACCCGGCAGATCCAGGGAAGAGGCAGGCCGTGGAGGAATCTCGCTCTGGGGTTTCGTAATAAAAAGAGCAATGATGATCCTCACCATCTCGGGAGCCCTTGGGGGGCTTCAGCCATAAAGATTGCTGATCCAGGGCGATCGGCTCTCCTCCAAGTCCCGGGAAAATGTGGCGTCCCAGGAGAGATCAAACAGACAGATGCCCAACGCTTCACCTTGAATGAAAACCCCGGATGACTGAAACTTTTCCCTTTAAGAGCTAAATTCTCTTTTGAATGAAAATCTCTTAATTCAATACAAATTTGGATGCCTTCTTACACTGGGGCCTATTAAATATAATATAACCTTTTTTTCTTTACTGAGCATGATTAAGAGAATCAATATTCTTCGAATGAACAACGACAAAAAAGGTCAACATTAATTAATGAACTGGGCGGCAAAGCAATGAGTTCCAAAAGGCTATTGAGTTGTATAAAACAATTTTCGCCTGTATTTTTTTTAAATGATAATACCTGATACTTGTTTCTCACGCTGTGGTTTCCAAAGGATGTTTGCGCCCATGATCTCATTTGGTCCTCTGAGTCAAATCATGTCCTCCTGGAAGCAGATGCTAAGATGAAATGAAAAGTGCAAGAGATCTACTGAGGGACACGCCTGTGAGAAGTAGAGAGGAGAGGGGACAGGAGCAGGCAGGGAGAGCTCCAGGACAACGCAGGTGTGACAGCCACAGGAGGACAAGAGGAGGCAGGAGACAGGTGGGTGGAGCCTCACACAGCAGTGTGGTGTGAGCAAGTCTCCTCAGAGGAGAGTGCTCCTTAGAGGAATCCTGGTTCTAGGTCACTGGCTAGAAGCAGCCTGAGGAGGGTGCAGCCCTGGCATGGATGCTCTCGCAGATGACCCGAATGTGGCAGCTGGAGGCTGCTGCCAACTCTACTCCTCAGGCAGTTTTTCCTTTTTAAGGGAGTTATTGGCCCCAACTGTCATGGCTGCCGCACCCTGTGAAGTAGGCAGAGCAGGTATTTGAAAGAAGTTTCAGATCATTAAAAATGTTCAGTGTGATAGTGGCAGGTTCCCAGGCTTCATGGCTGTCATGTGAAGTGGCAGACAGTCCTCAGAGATGGCCACCGCCTATTCCTTCTGTCATTGGTCTGTCTGCTCGTCACCCGGAGGTGACTCTCTGGCTCCTCCCCTTGGACCGGGCTGGCCCTGGGCCATGTGTGTTGAGAGAGGGCGGCTGAGGCCTTTCTCTGCAGGCTTTCAGGGGACAGGCTGCTTGCCCTCACTTCTCTCTCAGAAGCCAGACGTCGTGTAAGTAGTTGGACCATAACCTCATTCCAATCATGAGCAAACGTCAGATAGAACCAGGCTGAGAGACATTCTACAAAATAACTGACCAGTACTTGTCAAAAGCGTCAAGATAGCAAAGGAAAAGGCTGATGGACTGTTACCGATCGGAAGAGACTAAGGAGAAATAACAGCTAAATACAATACAGGCTCCTGCATAGGATCTTGGGGTAGCAAAAGATCATTATTAGATCACCTGGTGTAGTGTAATAGTGTCCGGAATTTAGGGAATAGTATTGTACCATGTTAACTTGGCTCCGATGACGTATCAAAGTTGTGTAGGAAATTATCATTGAGGAACATGGGTAATGGGCGTATGGGAACTCTCTGTTTCATTTTTGTAACACTAAGGTTCAAGGCGATTTGAAATGGATCAGTTGATATGTGGAACATCAGAACAGAGGCAGCAGCTCCACTAATCCCTGCAGGGTTCCTCTTGAGTTGGGCTATTGGAAAAAAGGACTGATCTCAAGACTGGGGAGTTGGTGGCATTTTCCATGATGTTAACCAAAGGACCTTTGGTTTCCAAACAACCTTTCACTGGTCTATTTCAAAGCTGAAATTCCCACTCTTCTGGTAATCCATCAATTAAAGGCAAGTACCACAAAAAGTATCTCGTGTCATAGTAATTCTTGGAGATCCACCACAAAAGAAAAGTGTTTGGTTAAATGTTTGGGAAATCCTTGCACAGTTTATCTACTTCTTGCAGATTGTCTATGAACATTAGTATATGAAAGGCTCTAAGAAATTCTGCAGTAAAGAAATCTATGCAATTTTATTTAACCTAGAATTTATTCTCCAGATTTATTCAACCACAGAATCCTAAATGCATGTATGCAAAAATTTTCCTATGAAAGACACTTTAGGGAATGCCAGATGAAGTCATCATGCAGTGCAAACGATTTCAAGTAGCAAAGTCAATTCCCTTTCCCTGGAAGGGATGAGAAGGAGGCTAAATGTGAAGATTACTCTAAAAATTTCTCTCCCGTGAGGAAACAGCTCAGAGTCAACGACCTCAAAATACCCGTTCTTAGTAAAGAAGTCTGTCAGCCAATGGAAGGGTGTATGTCAGTCAAGATTCTTAGTTATAAATGACAGAATCCACTCTAAAAAGGGATTTATCATAGGACATTAATAAGTTTATTAAATTTAAATGACGGCCAGGAAAATTGTCAGGAGAAACTCCCAACTTCAATATGAAGTCATCTAGAAGAAATCCCACTACCAATGATGTCCAGCTGTCATCAGCTGTGGTGCCAGAACCTTAATCAGAGCTACCCAGAAGAATCAAGTGCCTCAGAAGATCTGGTCTCATGGAGTGTGGCCGCGTCATCATGATACTCTACCTTGTGTCACTTTTGCTTTTCCAAGGACTAAGTGGATGTGTCTCTTCACAGACTGTAAGTCACTTGAGTAGCCTAGCTGCAAAGGATTCTGGGAAATGTCGTTTCCCCCTCTTTCCAGCAGTTATCATACAGGAAGGCACGGGAGAAGGGTTTTTGAGCAGGTGTTGGGTAAACCAACTTGCAGCATCGCCACGGGATGCTGTGTCACCCATTCTTCATTTGACACATGCAAACAGGAGACTGGTGTCATACCATGCTTGCCATTTTTTTCCATTTCTGCCCAGGTTGTGAAACTATTACTAAATACTAAACATGGTAGCAATAGTAAAATCTAGAACTATAATAACGATACTCATCATCACCATAAAACCCAGAACTAAAGGAATACACGTAATATAGTATTAATAACAAGCCAAGTAGTACAGTTATACTAAAATTCAAAATCATGGTAATAAGACTCAATGCTAATAAAGTTCGATACTAGAATAAAACAAAATTCATCATTATAATGGCGATCAGACAGTGTTCCTCAGTCTTTGAAGTCACTCCTTTCCTCTTAGTGGTTACAAACTTGGGTTCTGGAATCAGAGTGCCTGGCCCTGCCCTGCCCTTCTGACATCAGGCGAGTTATAAACACCGCAGTTCTCAGTTTCTCATTATGGTTGAAGCTAATAGTGGTATCTCCCTCAGTGAGCCATTGTGAGAATTGAATGAGAAAAAGCAGGGAAGTATCCTGCCCACAGTGAGCACCCGGTGAACGTTAGGGTATAGCCAGAGCGGAACTGGAGGATGTGGCAATAAATCTCATGCTCTGCATCCCCGCAGACGGGAAGCCTGCCTCTGAAGTCTGGCCTTCTATGACGGATTTCCTGAGATCTTCCTATTTACTTATTTCCTGCTGGGTCACCAGTCACTGCTCAGAGGGCTGTGGCATCCATCTCCAGTTTTGGATTGATCCCTACTTACAAACATGGAGTTTGGAATCTGCATTCTGTCACAGAGCCACGAGGGCCTTTCTGGATCTTTGACTTTAGGGATTAGCCTTCCCTGGAGCTTGGGGTTCTGCCGATAACCCTCACTGCCCTTCCTTGGTTGTGATTTTACAGAGACAGGGCTTAAGAGTCAGTCATAGTTGGACTTAAATATGATCTTCATCTTATTAGCTGTGTGACCTTAGGCAAATTATTCACCTCTCTGAAGCTTGGTTTCGCATGTGAAATGGCATTAATAATACTTTTTCAAAAGGTTGTTGTGAAAAGCAATGGAGGGTGGTGTCTGGCACAGCTCTGAGCACACAGCTGGGGCTTTGTATCTGATAGTCCACTCGCTCTCCACTGTCTGCTCTCTGCTCTGCCCCACAGCACCATTATTCTGGGTTCTAATAATGTGTGCATTGGGAGGAGCTGGAGGCTGGACCTCGAATTTGTTCTGATCTGGATATTGTTGTGATTCTTACTTTTGTTCAAAAAAAAAAAAAGAAATTTAGCTTGTTCCCTTGTGTATTTTTTCTCCTAGAAGTGGAACTCAGCTAAAATTCTGGAGTGGAGAATTCAGGCGAGCTGGGTTCTGCTTGAGGGGTTGGCCGTGTCCCTCTGGTGAGCCCGCTGACACAGGTCTCTTGCGTGGGCAGACACTTCACTTACTCTTCTTAATAAGTCAATGACTGCATCTTCCTCGGGCCCTTAGAGACTGGTTACAACCTCTGAGACTCTACAGTGAGTCTCAGGGTGACTGTGTAATCTTAGTATACTCAATATAATTATCATCACAGGGCTGGCATTTATTATTTTGACTGGAGGGCAGAAACAGAGATTGTAGGGCATTAGATGTAGGTTGAAGTCCTAGGCTGTGGGACACTTCGAAAATTATATCAGAGCCTCTCGGTGGCCCCAAAGGCTCAGGAACTTCCCCAGCTCTTGGGTGGCTGGACAGGGTCCCACGGATGGTTTCTTATGGCCACTGGTACCTACAATGTGCTGTACAAATGCTGTCCTTTTCTATCTGTGCCCTGACATGGCAAGCCTTGGGTTCCTCTTCTGTAAAATATTGATAACAACAGTATCTACCCCGTTGGGTGCTGTAAGGATTAAAATAATATTTACAAAGTGTTTAGACCAGGACTTGTTGCATAGTAAGTAATATAAGTAAGCAATTATTGTTGTTAAGGATGTTGTGTAACGATTTTCTATAAAAGGGGGGATTCACGAATATTTATCTTCTGCTTTGGGTAATAATCTAATAGTATGCTATTTTCTTGCTCCAATTGTTCCGGCTTTGGCCACTGGGAGCTCTTTCGGGTTGACCCCGGTTTCCCTTGGGCACGCCTCTATTCTTTTGTTGTTTGAGCACTTCCTTACTGTCTGGGGCTGCAAGATTCTCCAGACTCGCTCTGTATTCTCCCTGGCCCAGCGCTGGAACCGGCCATTCACCAAGGAGCCCTGATTTCTTTTAATGAAGAATGGGGTTGGAAACCAAGGGTGAGCTGGGTGACCTGAGTGAGCCACTGAATTTGGTCCAACCACTTCTGCTGTTAAGTTAATGTGTTAGATGAGACAGACCTGAGTTCGTCAGGAATGCCCCATAGGGCAGGGTATAGACAGCAGTGTCAAGCCAGGCTCACTCACAGAAAGAGTGCTTACTGGAGCTTGAGTGTGCGGGAAGGGCCCCCTGCTGCGGGGCCTGTGGGAGAAATTGAGCACGTGTTCCTCAACAGGGTGAGGGAAGAGGATTCTGTGTCATCACTGCATCCTAGTGATTCCTGATTTGCTCAATGTTGCTTTAAGTCTTTCATTCTGTTCCAACTCTCTACTGCTGTGCAAAAACATCCTCCAAAGCTTAGTGGTTTAAAAGGACAATGATTTTATTCTCTCTCGGTTTCTGTGTGTTAGTGATTTGGGGACAAGCTCTGCTGGATGGTTTCGGCCCACTGGCAGCTGCAGGGAGAGCTGTAGGGGTCTGTAGCAGCTGGGGACTGGCCAGGGGTCTCTCTTTCTTGTATTACTCCTTCACATGGTCACCGGGCTTCTTCACGTGGTCTCTTCATGGAAACTGGTTTGGCCTCTTCATGGCATGGCGGCCTCTGAGCCCTTGGACTGCCCACACGGTGACTAAGGGCCCCAGTGCAGGAATTTCAGTGGACAAGGCAGAGGCACCCTCACCCTTTCTGACCTAGCTTGGGAATTTACTTCTACTACATTCTCCTGTGCGATGTGAGCCACAGACCACCTAGCTTCAAGGAGAGGGCACACAGAGCCACGTCTCAATGGGCGGAGTACCAACGTCACATTTTAAGAGGAGTCTGTGGCATGAAAGACATTGTGTTGGTCATCTTTGGGAAAAAAATTCTGCTGCACGATCACCACAGCTATGCTGCCAAGATTTCTAGCATTTGAAAATGTGCCATAAACTCACAAAAGCTGAAGGCTGCTGCCCTGAAAGCGACAGGTCTTCACCTGGTGTCTTTCTGTATCTCTCCCTCTCTTTTCATACTCCCCTGCCTTCTTCGAGCTCCTTTCCCACCCACCAGCGTTCATCTGCTTCCCATGTCATGTTGTCTGATTCTCCCTTGATGGCCATAAAGATTCCCTTTAAAAATACTGTTTGCTTTCAGTGTGGCCGAAAGGAGACAGACCACATAAAGGAAGCATGTAGATGGAGAGAAAAGACCCAAATGAATAATGGAAAACAGGAGTGAGAATGAACAATGATGAGGAAAACAGTCAGTGTCATCGCATGATTGTGACAGCACACGGAGGGGACTGGAAAACACCTAAGAGTGGAAGCACGGAAATATTAAAACTGAGGAACCTGCACGGGTGCTAAGAATTGCCACAGGCCTACTTTTTCATGTAATATGAACTTAGAGATCAGGGAGGGGTTTTGGGGACATCCTTAAGACGTCAAAATTGTGTGTCATGTTCGATATAAATGGGAGAAGAAGGTCCATGGCACTTATCAGAACCGCAGAGGGGTACGTGGCCAGAGAAGCTTTAAAATTCTCTGACAAAGAACGTCAGCTGCTCGGATGGCGGACTTGGTCAAAGGCACACGCTGGCAGGAGCAGGGAGCCCTGGCGGCCTGAGCCACTCGTTCAGGGCTGTGAACTGGGTGTGTCCTGGTTGACGTCTGCCTCGTTTTGGCCGCGTTCTGCTCCCCAGTCCTGTCAGGCTCCATGCTGTCCCTCCCCTGCAAGTCTGCGCACCTGCTTTTGTCTCACTGTCCATTCATTTGTTCTCACTCATTCATTCACCCTCCTGTTGTTCTTCCAATGGGTACATTCTGTCCCCACCTTTAGCAATTGTTGTTGTCCACTCTATTCCACAACTGGGCTCTTTCTCGGCACCCCCAACCCAACACTCACACACTACACACTGCACACACACAGAGTTGGTTCCTTCTGGTCATTGGAAGCCATTTTCCTTTTATGTGCACTGACATAAACTGGATAGGAGATCGCCACGAATGGAGAGGGCATGGCAAAATCTAGAGGCTAAGAAATCTGCAGTTCTTGGCGACAGAAGGACAGGGTTCAGTGGATTCAAGAGGGAGGGACCCTGCTGGCAGCAAGAGGAAACTCTGATTTTCTACTTTCATAAAGTTTGTGCAAGGAAATAGTGTTTGTAGCAATGGCTGTGGGATAATTTCCAGCACAAACCACTAGATGGAGGTCCTGCCTAAAGAACACTCTGGAAGCCTCCAGCCCTCCGGTCAGCAAGTTTTCCTCCTCTAGGTGAAAATGTGAATTGGGGGCACCAGGTGAAAGCCCCGTCTGTCCAGCGGGCTCGGTAATCTTGTCTTGTTGTGGAGCACACTCCCTCCCGAACGGCGTCGGCAATGGTCCTACTGGGGGATTGCCCCCAATATGGGTCACTTGGTGCCCGCGGTTCATTCCACTTAGACAGCTATAGGAATGTTTACTCTTTTCCTGTGAATGCCAGATGGCCAGCTCTGTCTTTTATTCTCCATTTCATGAGCTTTAAGTGCTGCTTGTGCTGTGAAGAGTTCTTTGTTCCTTGAAAGGAAACCTTGCAAACACAGGTAATTCTCCCAGTATGGGATTTTGAGTGCAAGCAAGGCAGTAAATAACCTCAGACAAATCTGAAGACAGCTAACCTTTCTTGCTGAGGGGTGAGTTGAGTTTTTCTGACTGATACCATTTACCGCATAGCTGGGGAACCTGGGACAGAATTTATTTTTATTGCAAGGATTACTAGAAGCAAGTGTACATTTATTCTGCAAATAAAACTCCATTAATTTAAACATACTGTAGATCGATTTAATGAGCTATAAACTCACAAATATTTGACATTTTCTCCAGCAAAAAGCTTGCACACTTGAGATTTATAAGTGAACTGACACTTCATATGGTTTTCCTGTTTCTCTTTTGCGTGTAAGAAAGCAACACCTTCGCATTTGACAAAGAGTGACTTGTTTTCTAGCTTAGCCAGATGAAGAATTAGGTGACACTAGTGTTACTTTTGGGAAATCTGGATACTGAGTAGTCTCTGAGTCCCTCCTTGCTAGGCTGGCCAAGGTCAAGGTGGCCGAAAGAAATTGGGAGCTGAAGATGTTTCTGTCCAGGGTCCTCGGTGCTCAGTGAGGGTCCCGGCTGCCGCCTACCCCCTTTCCCCTGCGCCTCTTGAGTCCATAGCAGGGCCATGTTTGTCCCTTTGCTGCTTACACCACCCTTGGCCAAGACTGAGAAGAGAACAACACAACGGGTGAACATCCTCACCAAGTAAAGACATCCAAGGTTTTCCTCCAGGAATCAGGATCGGTTATGGAAACTAGTTTGGTTGCTTTTGGGGGTTGTAACTGGAAGGTCATATACAAGAGCTGTTATGTTTTTGCTAGAAAGGAGAAAACTAGTATGGAAGGAGTGAAGAAGAGAGGAAGATGGAGAGGAGGATGGGGGACTGAGGAGAGGGAGAGGGGATGGGGGAGAAAGCTAGAGACATGAGGAGGAGGAAGCGGAAAATAAGGAGATGGGTGTGGAGATCTGGGAGGAGGGGGAGGAAAGATGGAAGAGAAGAGGGAAACAGACACAGAGGGAGACGCAGAAGCAGAGATCATACCATCCTGAGGGAGGAATCGTATAACCACGGTTTCTAAAGCTCTGAGTCATGGCTCCTCCCTCCCGAGATCAGTCTGACATCTTGCTTAGCTTCTGTGAGATACAGCTGGGTTCTTCTTGAGTCAGTTGAATCGATTTTGCTCCTTGGCATTTTTTAAGCCCTAAACTACATGTGCTGGCCTTGATCCTTCGTCCCGAGCTGCACAGAGCCTCTCCCTTGAGTCACCCCCTCAGGCCTTGCCCATACTATCTTCTCCTTCGCCCCCATCCTCATAACGAGTCTGATCTCTTTGTGGCCTGAAGGCTGTGAGGGAGTCATGTGGGAGAGTTAGATGCAATCCTCCGGCAGTATGTTACCTCCTTCCAAATAACTCTGCTTTAAGCCAGGTGCTGGCTGACACTTTCTGTAAAGGTCTGATAGTGAACATTTTTGGCTCTGCAGGCATATATCTCTGCTGCAACTACTCATCTCTGCCACCATCAAGGAATGCGTGTGGCTGGGCTCCAGTGAAATTTATTTCCAAAAACAGGGGGATAGGATTTGGCCCCTGGCTGCAGCTTGCAGACCTCTACTCTAAGCTCGCAGGGGTAATTTATTTGCTTCTTTAGATATTTTTTCCCCACCCCTCAAAAGAAGATTTGCCTCACTATGTGATAAGCAAATCGTGATTTGCCTCATGAGCGTGAACTCGTGACTCTTTACCTCATGCTGCAAGCTCTGGAGGATGTGGGTCCTGTGACAGGGTTAATTTTCCAGCTCCTCCATCTGTCCACTGACGTGGTCTCTGACCCTAGTCCCACTGGGGACCCGATAGTCTGCAAATGCTTCTCTGCCTCCTTGCATGCCCCTAAATATTGGTGTTTCCTTGAGTTCTGCCCTAGGCCACCTTCTCTTTCTTTTCACCATCTACTGACACATGGTCGATGTTCAGCAATACTTGTTGAATAAAGACAGGACAATAGGACCTCCTTGTTTTTAGAATCTGAGGTTCTTGTTGCCTTTATAAAGGTGAGCAGCTATGGTGTGATGGAAATGGTGCTGGACCTGAAGTCTGGAGACCCAGGTTTTTATTCCCGTCCTCCTGCTCATCAGCTGTGTGACCCTGGACAAGGAGTCTAATTCTGAATCTCCAGTTCCTCACCTGTTGTGTGGGGACAGTAATCAGAGTTGTTCTGAGAATTAATGGATGACTGTTCCTACCATAGTCCCAACGAAGATTTTCTAGACTTTTCCTCTTCTCAAGAGTCCTTCCCTTCAGTTAAAACAGTATCGCTGTTTCTCGAACGTTCCTCATGCTGTCTTGGGGCCCCTTGAAGTCTCAGTGCTCATACCCACATAGCTAAGCTTGAGTAGAACCGACTTTCTTCAAGGCACAAGGTGAGTACCGTGCCTCCGGGCTGAGCTCAAGCACTTCCCTCATCTTCAATCTTGGCTGATCAGAAATGCATGCTGTTATCTAAGGCCGAAGTCCATTTCTCCCAGACTATGATGGGTTCCCTTACCATAGACCAAACATCCTACAAAAATACTATAAATGGTGGAAAATGTTTTAAAAGTTGGTTTTAAGGTGTTGGATTGTTACTAAGCAGCCAGGACTCAAGGAGCCAAGATCCCAGAGAGAAAGGAAAGTCATGGGGTAGCCCAGCATTCTCAATTGCCTTTCTCCTCGAGGTGTTCGCTGATCTCTGAGCGGCCAGGTGGAGAGGTAGAGAAGGTGAGAGAAAGGTGCATTTAGGAGGATGAGAAGAGAAGCAGAGCTGCTGGCAGTCTCACAGGGCTGGGGAAGTGGTAGCAAGTGGAAATCAGGGCCCGGTGAGGACTAACTACTCCAAATAAAAGACAAAATCACAGGAGGAACTGAGGAGGAACGCTCAGGAATATTTTGACTTAGGGAAGAGTCTTTTGGTGGGGCTCCTAATTTTACTTGGGTATGTTTATATTCTGATCCACAATGGAATGCAAGCAAGAAGGCCTACAATTCTGTAGCATCTAAATTTGGGGACACATTCAAAAGAATCCTAGAGACAACCTTCTTGATAGCTGTTGCCTAGAATCAAAAAGTGTGTTTTGGGGCATATTTGGGCTGAATTTTTATACATTTAATCCAAAAATTATAGAAGATGCAACGTCCTCTATTTAGCAGATTTTGCTTTGAGCTTTCTAGGAACTTTAGCACCTGTAGAGAACGTATTTTTAAATTAAATATATAATGGCCTACTGAGGAGTGTCAATTAAAGGTGTCATCAGTTTATTAATCATAAAATGCAACTTTGAAGTTTGCAGACAATTTTATTAAAAAATCCAAAATAAGATTATGCAAACAAAGTGTTCAGAAGCATACCAGTGACACAGTAGGAGATGCAGGTGTATGTTCCAAGATATTCTGCTCAGTTATCTTTTTACAGTTCACGTCATCAACTTAAAGAAGCTTTAAAAATTGTTTAACGTACACAGACATATGTCATTTTAACTTTTTAAAATGAATTAAAAATAGTTTAAAAATTAATCTATTCTATAGATCCAGTAATACAATAAACCCAATTTGTTGACCAGTAAATTAAGTATTAAAAAATAATCAGACCCACTTTTCCCAAGAAGGCCCCATAACAGTGAGGCTCAGAAGTGCTCTTTGTGCACTCTGAACACCCAGCAGTGGCCACGGGGGAGCGCACAGTCCTTCGTCCACACGCTCCTGATTCTAACCATTGTGGACCTTACGTCTCCGCAGGAGGGCATGGAAGCCCCTGGTTCTTGGAGAGACTGTGGTGGATTTGGTTCCCTTCTCTGAGAGCAGACTGCTAGTAATTCTTACTAGCAGCTCAGAAGCGACCCACAGAACAGACTAACTGGCAGCTCCCTGGAGGAGAGCACACTCCCCTTTTTGCGCTTGACCCTGGGTTCTGCCTGCAGACGACATCCTACGCTCTCCAGGTATAGAACTTAGCCAACCAGAAAAGATAGAACACGATGTCACTTGACCAGAAAATAAAAAAGAATGTGAAAGCAATTAAAATTAGAGTAACGACAGGCAGGATAACACAATAAAATCAAATGGAATCCTGGTACGACCCTCATAAGAACGAAGATAAAGCAGTGTAAACAGTAACAAAAAGATGAAGAAGACCAAGGACAATGGAAATACAGTAAAAGAGTGAAAAAAAAAGGAATAAAAGATTCAAAGAATAAATCAAGCTAAAAAGAGATGGAAGTCAGTACAGGTTTAGGTTTATACAAACTAAATCAATCAAAGAGCGTGTGGGCTCGGCGGCATGTGGGCTTCTCTGTCTCATGTGAGAACAGTCTTGGCTGTACCGGCCAAGCCAGACCTGTAAATTCTAGAGGCCTGGCAGGACTCTGTGGGAGGAGCTCCAGGGCAAAGGGCCCGCAGCACTGAGTGGTGAACGCCGGAGTGGGGCTTAAATCCATTAACAGAAACCTTGGCTATTTAGGTCACAGATCACGGTGCAGTCGATGGTTCCTTAGAAAATCATCTGGCCCAATCTCCTTCCTATAGATATGTGAACTGAGGCCTGTGTTGAAGAAACAGGTCTAATTCCAGTGATGGGGTGGAGAAGTGTTGCCATAGGGAATGTTTCTTGGCAACACCATCTGATGAGAAGGCCTATTCAGTTAATGATCCCGTGATGGGCGCCTTCCTAAGCAATCCTTTTTCTTGTTCCTGAAATTTTGGAGTGGACACAAGTGCGTGTGATGGTGGTCAGTTAGCTTTCTTGGAATCTATTCCCTAGGCCGTCTAGTTTGATTGTATTGAGCTGAGCTGCACAACTGAGATGCATCCAAGAACAGTGGCTTCTCCTCCGGGACCCCGGGAGCCCTGCTGGCCCTGGTGAGTCAAGGTTGACGCGGAGGCTGGGAGTTGGGGAGGATAGTCCTGCAGAACCCTTGGCTGGCTTTGGTGGAGCAGCTGGAGAAAACTCCCTAAGGGGGAAGAAAGATGAGAGCAGCCCGCGATCCCGGGCTGGCCCCAGCTTCGCTCAGCCTCTCAGGTGGTGCCTGGGGAATCTCTGCACAGCTGCCTTTGGAAAAGGAGCCCCAAGCCCGGAGCAGGTGGTGCGGGTCAACTCATCTACGGTAATACCCAAAGGGCCTGCAGCCTCTTCAGTCATGCCCCTTCTAGACTGAGGGGCTGTACTGGTTCTCTATCACTGCTGTCACAAATGACCACAAACCTGGCAGCTTAACACAACACAAATGTTCTACCCTACAGTTCTGGAGGTCAGACGTCTGACATGAATCTTGTGGGGCTGAAATCAAGGTGTTGGCAGTTCCTTCCAGAGGCCCTAGGGGAGAATACATTTCTTGCTTTTTCTAGCTTCTAGGGACCACCTGCATTCCTTGGCTCCTGGCTCCTTTCTCCATCTTCCATTAACCTTAGGTATCTTCACATTCCCCCAGCTCTCTCCCTGCCCCTTTTCTTTCAGACATCTACTTCCTACTCTCACTCTCCTGCATCACTCTTATAAGGGCCTTTGTGATTATACTGGGCCCACTTGGAGATTCCAGGATAATCTCCCCATCTCAAAATCCTCAGCTTGGGGCTGGCCCCGTGGCCGAGTGGTTGAGTTCACGCGCTCCGCTGCCGAAGGCCCAGTGTTTTGTTGGTTTGAATCCTGGGTGCGGACATGGCACTGCTCATCGAGCCATGCTGAGGCGGCATCCCACATGCCACAACTAGAAGGACTCACAACGAAGAATATACAACTATGTACTGGGGGGCTTTGGGGAGAAAAAGGAAAAAAATAAAAAATCTTTAAAAAAAAATCCTCAGCTTAATCGTGTCTGCAAAGTCCCGTTTGCCATGTAAGATAGACGCACAGATTCAGGGGACTAAGATGTGGACCTCTTTAGGGGCTGTTACTGAGCCTACCAGAGGAGCTTTTCATCCCTGGTCTTTCCCGTAGATGGCACAGAGTCCTTGCAGAATCACTCACCCCGGAGATGTCTCTTCTTCAGCTCCTGGTCCTTACCACTCTCGGGGTGAGAGCTGAAGGCAGGTGTTGCCTTGTGGCCTCATTAAATGATGAACGATTAAGCCAGCTGCTTTAGGGCTAGCTTGGGACTCCACTTTCTGTTGGAATTCTCAGCAGGTTAGGCCTCTGATTCCTTAGGAAGAAGGGAGCTGAAGGTTGGGTGTAAACTTTACAGTACCAGACATATTTATCGAACAAATGTATACTCGGTACTTATTGGGTACTGAACACTAGGCTGGGCAGCAGAACCTCATTGGTGAATAAGACTGAGTGCTCTCAGATTTTATTGATTTTGCTTATTTACTGTCTTCTCATGTGATAGAATCTAAGCTATATTAGAGCATAGATTTTGTCTTATTTGTACTAAACCCTTATGCACACCTTTTCAGGGGTGTTGGTAAATTCTTAATAAATATTTGCTGAATTAGGGGAAGATATGATTTTTGACGTCAGCGAGCTTATAGTTTAATATACTGAACTAGGGTTTGGAAAATTCTGACCGTTGAGCCAAATCTGGCCCACACTTGTGCTTGTAAATAAAGCTTTATTGGAACACTCATACCCATTCGTTTACATATTGCCTCCAGCTGTTTTATGCTACAATGGCAGAGTTGAGTGGCTGTGACCAGACTGCATAGGTTGCAATTTGGGGCTAAAATATTTACTATCTGGCTCTTTATAGAAAAAGTTTGCCATTCCCTGGACTGACAAAGAAATGGTACCTGTATCGAGTATAACAAGATCTATGATAGGAAATATACTATCAGTTGCCTTAGGAGCACAGGAGAGAGGCAACTCTTTGGTTACTCTTGGAGCTTCCTATGCTCCCAAAGTCATGTCTCTAGAGAGGCCCTGTGTGGTATTAGTCACCTGTGTGCAGTGGTTATCGTGGAGAACCCAGTGTTCCAGGCTTCATGGGCCCTGCAGCTTTGCTGCTCTCCAGGCTCCTGCAAGAATCTTGGTTGAGGCGGGAACTCTGGTGTCTGGGATCTGGGTTCCCTGGGGAGGCCATTCTGCCTTCCCTTCCCAGGTCTCTCCACCTTCCTGATGTACTGTTGAGGTGCAGGGCTTGGATCCCCACTGTTTGTAAACTTCTCCCTTTTCCCCAGTGTCCTATGGTTGTTCCCTATGACCTCCTCACGTCTCTCTTTCCCTTACTTTCCAGGATGTCGAATAGAATCTCACATCTTCAAAAGATTTAGACATTTACAAAATACTTGGCCTTCTAATTTTCTCCCATCAGGATCCCTAAGACAAGAAACTACAAAGCTTGGTACCTGGTTTGGAGTAGGCATTAGGTGGCAACTGAAATAACAAACAAAAATGGATATTTTAGGAAATTATCTTGGCTTGTTTGCATTGCTAAGCAGTTTGGACTATATCCTGAAAGCAATCAATTTTAAATAAGAGAATGGTTTTAAGGAAGGGAGTGACAGTATTAGCAATCAGGATGGTATTCCATATTTAACAACTGGTATACGCAATGACCGCTCAGCTGTAAATGCAGTGACCACTCAGGCTTAAACAACTGTTGCGACAGAATGGGTACGTAACAGCTGATGATCAGCTGGATCTGTGCCTTGCAAATTGGTCTAGATGTTGAGGGCAGGAAAAATGGGAGGTGTCCCCATGAGATTAGCAGGAGGCTAGGAGGAGAGGATTACATTAGTAGAAAAGAGATGTGGGTCCTCTACTTGGAAAGTGACAGTGGGAGTGGAGGGGAGGGTACAGAATCTAACTCTATTTTAGATGTAGAATCAAAGGGATTAGGTGACTGGAGGCTGAGATTGAGGGGGAAACATGGATTGCTCCTAGGTTATGGGCTGGGGCAATGGGACGGATGGTGGAGCTCTTCACTGAGTGAGGAGACAGCATGGAGAAGCAGGTGCAGAGTATGTGGGAAGACGTAGAACTCACTTGGCTGGGAGTTGAAACTTCTGCCCCACCTCTGGAGTCTCTTAATTGCTTAGTCAATGGCTTAGGCACCCCAGGAAGGAGAATTCCCCTTAGCAGGAACGGTGAACATCTCTGCATCCAGGAAACCACGCTGTGTTGTGCAAGCCCAGCTCAGGGGGCTTGCAAGGGTGCATATTGTGATGGGGACATAAATGTTTGCTAAGTCACTTTCTGCTAGCCTGCTAGCCTTTCTGTATGTAGATATCTGTTAAATTTCAAACCCGCTAGTCCGATCTCTCTCTCCTCTGTTTTAGGTCCAGATAGTTCTATGTGGCATTTAACATCACATAAAATCACAAAAAATCCTTTCCCATTCTCATTCTATCAAGAGTTAGGTTTTCTTTTCCTTTTTTTTTTTTTTTTTTTTTTTTAAAGATTGGCAGGTAGGCTAACAACTGTTGCCAATCTTCCTTTTTTTTAAGGATTGGCACCTGGGCTAACAACTGTTGCCAATCTTTTTTTTTTTCTGCTTTATCTCCCCAAACACCCCCTGTACACAGTTGTGTATCTTAGTGGCAGGTCCTTCTAGTTGTGGGATGTGGGACACTGCCTCAACATGGCCTGACGAGCGGTGCCATGTCTGCGCCCAGGATCCGAACCCTGGGCCACCGCAGTGGAGCGCACGAACTTAACCACTCGGCCACGGAGCCGGCCCCTAGGTTTTCTTCATTTTTTTCCTTCAAAATAAGTTTTATAAAACTCATAAATTACAGCTCATGCTGGTTCCATTTCCTGTGACTCTACAGAGAGAGATTTCCTGACAGGACAATACAGATAAGGCTGTGGCAAAATTGACATTGGGCCTATATTTTTCCCCAAATACCATGAAGAAGTCCTCTCCCATAAGAATCTGACAATAGTACAAGGTCACTTTAGGTTATCAAATTATAATCTGCCATAGAAGCAGAGGGCAAAGTATAAAACGTGTTTCAAATGACTTCTCCTCTCTTTCCTCCCTCTCTCGCCCCCTCTTGTCTCTCTCTTCCTCCCCTGCTCCTCCTCCGCCTCGCTTGCCTCTTCCCCTGTTAGTAAGCACCGATGACCATACAGTATCCTGAACACCCTTCCCTGCCTACGATTCCCAAAATAGAAAGTAAGGGAGAGGTTAAGGGACGCATTTATAAAGACTCAAGTGATGGAAACAGTTCAACACTTTTCCAAATAAAATTTAGTTTCTGATTCAGTCCAAATTCTTTTTCATTTAAGTGTTTGGATCCAACTTAGGATTTCTTCATATGGTAAAATAAAATATCAAACAGCAAAATCCGTCTGGTGATTTAACCATATTGGAGCCTGCTGTTTTTGTCTTTCCCTTAGATCCACAGAGGAGGACAGGTGTACTGAACATGTCCATGTGCTTTTAGAAACAGTCTTTTAAACATTTTTTAAAAATAATAAACAATTTTTTTTAGAGCAGTTTTAGGTTCACAGCAAAATGGAGGAGAAAGTACAGAGAATTCCCATCTTCTCTCTTACGTGTGGATGACCTCCCACACCACAGGTACATTTGTCACAATCCATGAACCTGCATGGCCACGTCATTCTCACCCAGAGTCCACAGTTGACATTGGGGCTCACTCTTGGTGCTGCACATTCCATGGGTTTTGACGTGTATAATGACATGTGTCCACCACCATAGGACACTGAAAACTTTCACTGCCCTAAAAATCCTCTTCCAGAAACACCTTCACAGATTCACCCAGAAACACTGTATTGCCAGTTATCTGGCATCCTGCAGCCCAGTCAAGCGGACACATAAAATTAACCATTGCAACAATATTTGCTTGAAATATTTGTATGTATTTTAGAGACGTTAAGAAAGGAAACTTGTTTTTTAATTTACTCTGCTTTTACTATTTTGGATGCTTTTTGCTCATTCTTGAAGATCTGTGTTTACTATGCCATCAAATCCGTTCCATCTGAAGAAATTTCTTCAGCATTTCTGTTAGTGTGGGTTGGCTGGTAATCGATGCTGTTAGTTTATTTTATATAAATATCTTTTTATAACTTTTGTTCCTTGAAGGATGCGTTCATTGGACATAGAATTCCGGGTTGACAGTTTTCTTTCAACAATTTAAAGATGTTGTTCTGCTGTTTTTTGGTTCCATAATTTTTGGTGGGCAGTTCATGGTTATTTGAATCCCCTTTTCCTGCATGTATTAAGTGTATCTCCGATTGCTCTTGATTTCTCTTTCTGTTTGGTGTCATCAGGTGACTATTCTATGCTGCTGTGTGGCTCTATTCCTGTGTCACCTGTTCAGTGTTTGCTGAGTGTCTTGAATTGTGGATCAGTGTATATGTCATTCCCTATCTTTGGGAATTTTTCTTTAAGTAGTTTTTTCTTCTCCATTTTCTCTTTTCTTCTTTTGGACTAAAATTACCCATATGCTAGACGTTTTGAGATTTTTCCACAAGTTGCTGAGGTTCTGGGCATTTTTTCCCCAATCTTTTTCTCTTCGTCAGATTTGATAATTTCTACTGATTTAATTTAAAACTTACCAAATATTTCCTTTGTTATTTCCATTATGATCATAAGCCCATTCAGTGAATTTTATTGCAGATGTTGTGGGTTCTAAAATTTCGGTCTGGTTCATCTTTAATTTTCTGTTTCTCTGCTGAGACTTCCTCTCTTGTGATTTGTTAAAACGCTTTCCTTTATCTCATGAGCATGGCAGCTTCTTTAAAGTCATTGTCGAATAATCTCCAAATCTGGGTCATTTTGGGGTTGACTTCTGATGTTTGTCTGTCCCCTGAGAATGGCTCACAATGTCTGCTTCTAGACATTTTGAATAATTTGGGGTTGTATCCTGCACATTGGGAATTTATGTGTCAGGACTCTGGATACAGACAGTGTGGACATCTTTGTTCTAGCAGGCAACTAACTTGGTTAAACTCAACCTGGAGAGTCTGCCTTAATGTCAGTGGAAGTTTAACTCTCAGATTAGTTCTTTTAGTTTTAGGTGAGTCATTTGAGTGTATCCAGAACACATAGTTCAAGGTTCTTACCTATGATTTGAGGACCCCCTCCTTTAGATTTCTCACATCTGAGATTGCCCCTTTCTTTCTGGTGACTGTGGCTCCTTAGGCTTCCCTGCTCAGTTCCTCAAGCAAGCAGGAAGGAGGGCTTTCTGGCAGAGGGTTAGCCACCCCGCATCATATCATGACCGCAGCTTGACCTCAGGCCAAAGGAGCAAAAATGGAAAAATTCATCCTATTCCAGTCTCTTCTCCCAAGTTTTGATATCCTTCAAAATTTGTCTGTCTCATTCACTCTCCAGAGACCTCAGGTCATTTTCTTTTTTTCCTTCTCTGTTTTCCCCAGTGTTTATAGTCATCTGTTAGAGGATCATTTTGTTAGGGGCTTACTCCACCATCCAGAAATGTCTCCTCCCTCTATTTGGACTACATCCTGCTTTTAATTTCTTTCCTCATGTACTTACTAACTCCTGCAGCAGGATCTGGGAACACCAAGATGCACAAGGCAGAGGAATTGAAATATGGACTTTGGGATAGGAAGACTGAGTTTGTATAGTGACTCTCCACCTTAGTCACCCAATGACCTTGGGCAAGATTTTAACATCTGTTTCTTCACCTGTCAAGGAATAATTGAATAATGTGGAATGCTAAGCAGTGCCCTTACATCAGAGTATTCAGTTTATGCTAGTTTCTCTCACTTTGCGTCGCTTCACTAACTGGAGGAGATTTATATATCAGATAAATATAATGCAAAGTGAAATAGCTTTTAACAGAGGGTTATACAGAGGAAAAATGAAGAAGTACCATCTCTCACACATGGAAAGACGTGGGAGAGCTTCCTAGAGGAGCTGATGTTCAAGCTGGGCCCTAGAGGATGAGTAGGAAGGACAGGCTCAAAAGCACAGAGGTTCCAGAGCATGCGATGTAGCTGGGAGACTGGAAATTCTCATAGGTACAGTGAAGAGGTCATAAGGTGGTAAGAGTAGAAAATGTGTCTTGGGTGTTTCATTTAGGATTTTGGACTTCATCTTGGGTGTAATAAAGAACCATCAGAAAATTTTCAAATAGGGAATTGACATGACTCTTAATTTGGAAATAGGCTTTTGTCAGAGTGAGACCAGTAGGTGGTGAGACTGGAAGTAGGGAGATCAGTTAGAAATTTCTTGTAGTAGCAACAGCTACCATACATTGATTATTAAGCATAGTGTATTAATATAATCATAAAGGATTTGTATTAATCTCAAGTATTATTTGTGTTACTCATAAGTATAAGACACTGGGCTAGTTTTCAAGCATAGTATCATTTGTTTCTTGCATTATATTTAAAATATAATCTCTAGAGGCCAATATGGCTATCTTAGACTCATTTTCCAAATGAGGAAGTTTAGGCTCAGAAAAGCTAAATAACTTGCCCAAGATCACACAGCCAATAACAAACCAGGGTAAAGAACTGAGTCAAGTTCTGCTTGACTCTAACGGATCAGGTGAGAAAAGACGAGGGCGTGAATTAGGACAGAAGCAGGATGAATCTTTCCTTTTTTGTTTTTTGAATGAGATCTGGTGTTTTTAGTCTCAGAATCATTCTTCCTTTCAGGTAGGCATCAATATGTATGCATTATATATATATATATATATGCATGTACACTCACATACTTGCATATATTGTTTACATATGTAGATGGTGGTCACGAGGCATCATCCATAGATATAATCATAACACAATTTTATTTTTGAGTCTTATGTGGGGAGCTCATTCTTCCTCCACCCTGGATGAAAACACATTTGGGTCTTATGCCTTCTCCAGCCACTTCAAGTCATAAAATATCATCTCAGTGCACTAAGGCCATGTCAAGTCCCAAGCAATAATAAAAGCATCTGGATGTGATTTAGGGTTGAGGCTTTGGCCCTATTTCATTTTGGCTTTGCTTCAGGAAAAGGGAAGTGATTGCTTCTCTTCCTCTTTCCTCCTCTGGAACTTCTGCTCATCCTCCTTCGTCCCACTGCCTGGCCTTTCCGACCCCTCTGGCTAGCATATATTGTTCCCACCTCTGCCTCACCGTTGATATCAGTCTTTTAAAAGTTTATTCCGATCTGATAGATAAAAGTATCTCATTGTTTTTAATTTATAATTTCCTGATCACGAGTGAGTTAGAGCATCTTCTCATATATTTATTGGCCAATCACATCTCTTCTTCGATGAGTTACCTATTTGTGTGTAGAAGTTTTGCATTTTTGTGAGGTCCAATCTTTCCTTTATCGTCTAGGTTTTATCTCTTGTCTAGGAAGGTCTTCCAAACTCCATGATTATAAAATACTTCCCTCGAGTTCTTATTATGTTTTTATATTTTGTGCATTTATCTTAACTCTGTAATCTATTTGGCGTTTATTTTTGCATATAGGGTGAGGTGGGGGGATCTAAATTTAATGCTTTCAAAATGAATGGCCAATAATTTTCAATGCTATTTATTGGAAAGAATATCTTTTCCTCAATGATATAAAATGTCACTTTTATCATGAATAAAATGATAGGTTTGCTTCTGGACTCTATCTTATACCACAAATGTCTTCTCTTCTTGAGCCAAAACCATGGTTTCTGTGACTATGACCTGGTTTGCTCTGACAGCTGCTAGGGTGGAAGTCCCTTCTTCTTCTTCTTCTACTTTCTGTCCAATTTCTTGGCTATTCTTGTGCATTTTAACTTTTACGTGAATTTTAGAATTAGCTTGTCATAGTTCATAAATGATCCAGCTGGAATTATGGTTCTAATTCCTTTTTAGTACAAATTAATTAATTGGAACAGGACTGATATTTTTATAACGTTGAACTTTTCCCCCCAGGACCTGTTCCTCAACAAACTTCCAGCCACTAGTTCAGTATTGATTGATGATTTTTACCTGAATCTGTTATTGCTACGGCAGTATTTTTTTTAACTCCATTATTCCTTCTATGTTATAAATTGGCATTCTACTGAAAGGTCGAGCTTTCCATTCACTTCCATCTATTTATTTGTAGTGGTATGGACTCAAGAATTATTCTTTATGCAATCTGTTGCCATGGTTATTTATTCGATGCTCAAATTGCCCCATATTTGGTCAGTGGAGCCCCTTCAAGCTGGCTCTTATGTCCTCTGACATGACTGTGCTTCTTAAGGCACATCTTTCTTTCTGGTACAAGATATTCTAGCTTAACCTGTACTTTCTCTCTGAATCTGTAATTGTCCTCTTTTGATGGCTCTGGAGTCAACCGCTTTTCCTAGAATCCCTAATTCCTTTTAGTGGATAATGGCACTCAACTGTAAGATGTCAGCAGCCAATACTCTTGGTAACTGGGTAAATGGATGCCTTTTTCCTGAAGGGGGATATTGATGGTGGTCCATAGTGTCCATTATATATAGTAGAGTATGTTACAATGTTCCTCTTTGTGTCTTGTGGGTTTTTTTTTTTGTCTTGAATACTATTTTGACAGATTGCTGCCCCATTTTATTTTGTTTCATATCTTCTTCATACATATTTTTTCATCCTTTCTGTATTTTTCCTTTGAAGTGTTTTTGATAAATAACGTTGTTAGATTAAAAAAATCTTTTAAAATTCCCCTTTGAGAGTCTCTTTCTTTTAATTTGTGAGCTTAATCTCTTTATGTTTATTGTAATTGCAGTTATATTTGGACTTATTTTTGCCATTCTATTAGTTTTTTAAAAAATTTACTATATTGTCTTTTTGTTTCTTTTTAATTTGTTCTCCCTAATGATGAATTCCCTAATTCATTATTAGCTGAATTCATCCTGCTTTTATCTCATATATCATGCTCTTTATTTCAACTACTGTGTTTTTCATATCTATTATTTTCACTAATTCCTTTTATATGAATTTTTATTATTGCCTCATTTTACTACTGTCTTCTCTTATCTCCTTAAATATACATTTTTGTGTTTATTTTCTATTATTGGCTCATCTTTTCTGGCTGGTTCTGTAGTGGCTGCCTTTCTTTTATTTATTTATTTTTCTTAAAGATTGGCACCTGAACTAACATCCTTTGCCAGTCTTCTTATTTTTTTTTCTTATTCTTCTCCCCAAAGCCCTCCAGTACATAGTTGTATATTCTAGTAGGTCCCTCTGGTTGTGCTGTGTGGGATGCTGCCTCAGCATGACCTGGTGAGCTGTGCTAGGTCCACGCTAAGGATCCGACCCAGTGAAACCTTGGGCCGCTGAAGCAGAGTGTGTGAACTTAACCACTTGACCATGGGGCCAGCCTTCAGCTGCCTTTCTTTTATAGTGGCCATATCCTCAGGCAAACACATTGCCCTAGGGGATAAGAATTACTCTGGAAATGAGTATTAATGAAGGGCCAAAGGCCAGGCCCTAATCTCTGTCCTCCTCAGTGAGTTTGAGGAGAGGACAAGAGTGAGGCCTTGCACCACAGTGCCACTGAGGATCATTCTTGTTTACTGCCCCTCCACTGGGTAGCTTCTCTTTTAACTCTTAGAAAAACTAGCACGGTGAGGAGGCAATTCCTATAGTTGTAACATTGCTGATCCTGGGAGTTTGGGGAGTAAAAATGTAGGATCTGGGCAGCTGTACCCATTTCCAACAGCTCTTCACCTTGTGAAGGCTTTTGAGCTGCCTTGGTTTTACCTGGCTGATTCCTGCTGCTCTTGATATTGCTGTTGATTTGGGTGCTAAAGAGACAGACCACGACTTCCCCAAGGTAGCAAGCCTGAGACAAGAGGAAAATTTGCAAGATTGTCGCCAGTTTGCCTTCTTGCTGCTCTTCGGACCGTCCTCAGCCCCACGCTGCATTCACCGGTTTCCTATCCAGCTCCGTCAAGATGGTCATCCTTCTCTCCAGGGCTTCTCACATTTTCTGGATGGGTCTGAGAATCCGTATTTCTCTCTTATGTCTGCGTTTTCATCAGGTTTGACATTTGGCAGGGAGCCAACAGCAGCCCTGCTGATTTTCTCTTCAGACAAAAACCTTGTAAAAAATTTCCATACGCTCAAACGGCTGTAAGTTTTATTTTATGACTTCTAGGTTTTCAACGCAGGTTGTACATGCAGCCTCCTAGGTTTATTTTCAAGCTTTTATTCTTTTTAAAAACTTCGAGTCACTAATCCATCTATAATTTATTTTTGTAGAAGATGTAAGATTGGGATAAGGAGGTGTCTGTTTTTATTTTTCCATAAGGATAGCCAGTTGTGTCATCATTATTTAACAAACAATTCACCCTTTTACTTCAGAATTGAACATCCATTTTTGTCATAAAATAAATTCTTTCACACAGTAGGTTTTATTCCTGGGTTCTCTATTCCATTTCACTGATCTGTTTGGCTATTTTAGTACCAATACCATAAGAAATGGATTAATGTGGCTTTGTACGTAAGCTCTCTAATCATTAATGGCTCAGCTAAAGTTATTCTCAGGACAGTTTTGTCACCAGAGTCCAGGGTCACCTGCTGGCTATGGCTTCCTACTTTAATTGGAAATCCTTGCTGAATGACTTTGTTTTTCTGTGCCAAAATGTAGAAGGAAAAATTTTCCCAAAATCAGCATTTGATGTAAGGGTCATCAAGTTTGGTCAGATTATTAGATAAGTAAATCATCCCTTTTCCTGTTTTTCTTTTTAAATGCCACATTGTTTTTTAAAGTTAGTTTAAAAGGCTACTTAGTTAGTGGTTGCTGCTAAAGGAAAGCAAACAGTTCTTAGACCGTCTTATTTAAGAGGTTTTCCAGGTGGATCCTGGTTCAGTTTCTTCAGCAGATAATTCCAGTATGATGGCGTCTGATGGGGGCGTCTTCAAACTTGAGATCAGGTCTTCCTTTTGTTCCTGGAAAAGAAGGCACATTATTCATCAATTGTATCCAAGAAAAAGTGCAGAACTTTCCAGATATCATTAACTGCTAGCTTTCATGGGGGTTTCATCTTAATTCTGGTTAAATCCAATATTTCAAAGATGCTGCCTAAAATTTGAAAGCAAGTTGTATAGGGGGAAAAACAGAAACCACTAACTAAGTTTTCTTTTCCTGTACATATTTATATTCATTGCATCCTTTTTCCCATCTGGCCGTGCCCCACCACTGTTCCAAGAATGAGGTCTTTCTATGTATGACTTAACTCAAAACAGCTAGGATTGCAATTTTGCCCAAGTGTATTAAAAAGGAAATGCTGTGATTTATGCCTTAGAATGGAGCCACATATTTATCTGCATTGCATCTTTTGTACCCTGCTTCCCCCCCACCAGTTGAAGAATTGGGTTTCTCTGTGTATGACTTAACCCAGAGCAGCTAAGTGGTAAGATCTGTAATTTTGCATAAATGTATTAAAAGGGAAACCTTCTGATTTATGTCTTCGAATGCATAATGGACACTAAGCAGCTGGGTCAGCACACTGATATTTCTTGGAGAGAAACCATAGCAATATTTAGGTTCATCAAGCATCATTGACAGTGATATTTTCCATATGGCTTTCGGAGAATGTAAAACTTAGTTCAGAGCCATTGCTTACATCATACATAAATAAGCCAAAAGCACCCCTTCTGCACTCCTTGTTAATGTTTTCTCATTTTATTGATTTCAGCAATTTGGGAACATTTATAACCAGTGTCTTCCTGGCCACATCGTAGTATGACCTTTGGAAATGCCACTTTCTCGAATAATAAAATGAAGGGAAAAATTTCCTCTCTTCTACCTACCAAATGGGACATTTGGATAATTTTCAAGAGAAAAAGATCTGCTCCCAAAAGTGACACTTTGCTTGTTTATTCAGCAACTACTCATTGAGTATCTCTTGGATCCTGGGTGTGCTGTGTATTGTGAATATAGCAATGCTCAGGGAGAAAAACCCTGGGTAGTTAATTATGCAGAAACCCTTCTATTACAATTACGTAAATGCGTCCAAGGAAACGCTCAGTTTATAAGAAGAGTGTGTGCTGGGCAAGTGGCTGGGGAAGAAGTATGACATCCTGGGGCTGACGGATAGTAAGAAGACCCTCTCTGGGACGCCGCTTATTGCTGCTGGTGCGCCAAAGGAGACGAGGGAGCAATCTTTGAGCGAGAAGAGAGAAGCAAGCGCGGACAACATGTGGCTGTTAAGAGCCCAGAGACCTTCTCGTCAGGACGCAGTGCTTCCTTCAGACCACGTGGTCAGAACACCGTTTCTTAAAGTGTGGTCCGTGTACCATCTACCTCAGAGTCCCTGGGATGCTTGTTAAATCTGAAGGTTCCCAGACTCCGATCCACTGAATCCCAATGCGGGTGCATCAGGAGTCAGCATTCTGAACTAGCTCCCTGGCGATTTTTACACACTCGATGATTTGAGGACTTTTGCACTGATTTAGATGCTCGTGTATGAGACCCTCAAGTGACCTCTGCGCCCTTTCGCTTTTGTCTCTGAATCAAGTCTGGGATTACTTCACAGGGAACATAAAGGAAAGTCACCAGTCAGGCATTTGGAAGCAGCGAGGAGCCAACCTCATTCTAGGTGAAATTGAAATCTTCACAGTGTGGAAAAGTGGAAAGAGAACTGAACTGGAAACCGTAACTTTTGTTTGAGTTTGGCTCTGTCACTCACTATGTATGGCCATGGAAAGTAATTTCTCCTCTCTCGTTGTTTGCTTGTTCATAAAATGATAGCATTTTCCAAACTTCAGTCAACGGAGTACCACCTTCAAAATTGCATCACCTGTGCTGTTAGAAATATTTTTCTTTTAATAATTACTTGAGTTTAATTTGAAAAGGAGCTTTATATCATTACTATAAATGGAGAACCAATCATCACTTACTATAATTAGAAAGTCATACCTGTAAAATATATAACAATTAAAAAATTTAGGGGGCTGGCCCCAAGGTGCAGTGGTTAAGTTTGCACACTGTGCTTCAGCAGCCCGGGGTTCACATGCTTGCATCCTGGGTGCAGACCTACATGCTGCTCATCAAGCCATGCTGTGGCAGGTCCCACATACAAAAAAATAGAGGAAGATTGGCACAGATGTTAGCTCAGGACCAATCTTCCTCAGCAAAAAATAATAAAAAAAAATTTTAATTTAAAAAGTTTATCCCTGAGGCTCTAATTATCAACTGTTAATGTATGATACTGTTATCATATTTTGGGAAACAGCAAATTAGATGCTATTTAAGACCATTTTCTTTTTTATAGATCTAAGTATTTATTGGAGTATCATGCAAATGGTTATTTCATTATTTCTGGGAGGAAAAAAAAGTCCAAATTCATGAAGCAATTTCTGAAAAATCAACCTTGGGTATTGTTAGGCAAAAATTCCATAACAAAAGCTATGAAAAAACAATGACCTTTTTTTCTCAAAAAGAAGAAAGCATTTAATGCTACTCAAATCTTTAATTGAATGCTTATATCAGATATACAGTATTAAAACAAGAAATATTTTCCCTAATTATATCTGCTACTTTCATCTGTTTCTTTTTTCAAATCATTAAAACTAGAACAAATTAGAAAAAATGTTACAGTGTTAGCAGAAATGAAATTCCAAATCTATTTACAGTTTACTTATTGTGCATCATTTTTTCCTACTTTATTGAGATATAATTGATGTCTAACAATGTGTAACTTTAAGGTGTACAGTGTGTTGACTTGATATACTTACATGTTGCAATATGACCACCAGCACGCAATAACTACTGGAGTGCTAGCCAACACCTCCATCACCTCACATAGTTACCATTTCTTTTTGTGGTGAGAACATTTAAGATCTAATCTCTTAGCAACTTTCGAGTACACAGTACAGTAATCTGTGCTATAAAAGATGACAGTTCTGGCAGAAATGAAATTCCAAATCTATTCACACTATACTGATGGTCCCTCATTTTTCCCAGCCTTATTGAGATATAATTGACAGAAGTGGGGTTGCTGGATCATATGATAGCCCTATTTTTAGTTTTTTGAGGAAACTCTATATTATTTTCCACAATGTGTGTACCAATTTACATTCCCACCAAAGGTGCACAAGGCTGCTCCTTTCTCCACATCGTCACCAACACTTATTTCGCGTCTTTTTGATGACAGCCGTTCTAACAGGTGTGAGGTGATGTCTCATTGTGGATTTGATTTGCATTTCCCTGATGATTAGTGATGTTGAGCACCTTTTCACGTAGCTGTTGGCCACTCGTATGTCTTCTCTGTAAAATGTCTATTCAGTTCCTCTGCCAATATTTTAATTGGATTTTTCTGTTGTTTTTATTGAGTTGTATGAGTTCTTTATATATTTTTGATATTAGTCCCTTATCAGATATATGGTTCAGAGCACCTAAATATATTAAGCAGATACTAACAGGTTTGAAGGGAGAAATAGACAACAATATGATATTGGTAGCAGACTTCAGTACCCTGCTTTCAGCAATGGTTAGATCATTCAGACAGAAATCAGCAAGGAAACCTTGGGCTTGAACCATGTTTTAGGCCAAATGGACCTAACAGACATATATAGAACATGCCAGCCAATAGCAGCAGAGGGCACATCCACATGGGGCCAGAAGTGTTTCAGTCACCGGTGGGTTCCACAGCCGGTACTGACGTCTGTCTGCCTATCACTCCACGCACAGCTGGGCAAGACTCCTCCTGGGTCCCTTGGTCTCCCGTGCTAGGTCTCACATCTCCCACAGAGGTGCTTCTGTTCATGAATGAATGCTGCAGGTTTGGTGTTGAAGTGGGTGACAAAACGAGGGATGTCTTCTACCCCCATGATGCTGACCCCGCTCCTTGTTGTGCTTTCTGTAGGTTTCTGGGTGCTGGGGTAACTCCAACACTCCTGTCATGTCTGACTCTCGTTCTGATTCTTGCTCAGTCTTTTCAAACTGTGTGTCTTGCCTTTTCATATGCCTTGTAATTTTTGGTGGAAAGGTGGACGTGATGTATGAGGTAAAAGGAACTGAGGACAATGGGTCTTTCATAATGTAGTGGTAAGATGTGCTGGAAGGGAAGTGTTGCAGAGTCTTGTGATTAAGACTCAATCTTTTGGCAAGCCTGTGCCCCTGGACTGTGAACCTCACAGGTGCTTCTTTCCCCACCCCCTCAGGGGAGACGGGCTGGCTGGAAGGGTCTGCAGTTGGGTATTTCCCTCCCCCCAGGTAGGTTGGGCTCTGAGACAACGGAGCAGATTAGGCTCCAGTGAAACAGTTTCTCCTGAGGGCTGGCTTTGTCAGGAACAGAATAATCTGGTACATTTCAAAACAACTCCTTTTCCCCTCCCCCTGCTGGAAGAACAGGGGGTTTTTCTGTGATATTCACTCTGAGAACCTGGTAGAGCTCCTGGGGGTAAAACTCACAAAAGTGTGGGGCCCCCTAGGACTGGGCCCCCGGGAGTTGTTGTCTCTCGGGCTTGTCCACACTGAGCCTCCAGCAATTCGCCGATTATAGTTCGGTTTTGCTACCCTGCTTCTGGTTCCTGTGGAGGCTTCTGCTCTGGTGTGTTGTGATTCTCTGTGTCTGCTTTTCTGTCTCCACAATTTTGGGGGCAGCAGTTTGCCCTTTGACCTCACTTAACTGTTGGATCTAAGAAGAGCTCTTGATTTTTTTCAGTTTGTTCAGGATTTACTCTTTGCCGGGATGGAGCGAGGGCTTCGAAGCTCCTAACATGCTGCTCCAGAAACTGGCAGTTCCCTGCTGAAATGTTTTGAATAGGTGAATGGACTAATCTTGGTAGAGCATGGGAAAGCTTTTAAGGCAGAAATTGGGTATGTGCATGGATAAAATGTGTTATTCAAGTGGAAGAGGGGAAAAAAATGAGGGCCTGCCTGGCACAGAAATGGAGACTTTTCTAGATGACCGAGATCCTAGGGATGTGACCTGGTTTCATCAAGGATGTGAGATGGAGAGTACTCAGAGAAACAACCACCAGCTCTACTCATTTATTCCACAAACATTTAGACACTGAGGAGACACAAATGAAGACATCTCTGCCTACAGAGTTCACAGTCTATCTGACATTGTTGGTTGACCACTCTGCTTCTAGACTCATGGCCTTCATTTAGTTGTTCAAGGGCACCATATTGCCTACCACATTGGAGCCCTTTCTGTTTGCTCTGCCTGGCACACTCTCCCTGCTTGCACACCTCCTCACCTAGAAGCATCTCTCCTATTTAGAGCAGACACTGGTGGTTGCCTACATCATCTAATCTTCATCTTCATCCTAATGTTTTAGTTATTCACTTCTTTACACAGCCATGAGCACCAGCGATAGAGACCACCTCCCCAGCCTGAGGACAGATCCTAACTCATTTAAGTTAACCACAGAAATCTCATTTCCTTTTGCCAGTAATTAGTTTAGGAGAGTATATTGGACACGATTTTGGTTAAAGAGGCATGAGAGGAAGCCTAAAGAAGAAATTCTAGGACAAGTTTCTCTACTTCTAAGAAAGAGACATAGGAAAAGACAATCTCTTTATTCCTCCCCAGATAGCCATGTCTGGATGTGATGCCTGGAACTTCTGCAGCCATTTTACCAGCTTGAGGATGAAGCACATACATGAAGGAAGACAGAACAAGAGAGCTATGGAGAGGCAGGACTGGGGATATATGATATGAGGATCCTGCCTTATTCCTGGACCTCATGTTTTGTTAGATAAAAAATTTTCTTATTGTTAGATTCAGAGTTTCTGTTAATTGAGGCCAAAAGTATCGTCACTGTATATCATTCTTCATCAAACAGTTCAAAAGTCACTTCCTCAGGGGAGCCTTCCTTGAGCCCCATTGCCCACAGATTAGACCCGTCCTCTTCTTCGATGCTCTTGCAGCCTCCTGGACTTTCCCTCTATGGCCCTTACCACAATTCATAATAATTTATTTCTGTGATTATCTGATCAATGCCTGATATTCCCACCAGCTCTGTGAGGGCCCTTGTCTGTCTTGCTCCGCTGTATTCCTAGAGCACTGACTGTGTCTGGCACACCGTGGGTGCTCATGAATATTGCTAGAATGGGTAGATTAACACATAAACCTGTATGGACGGCTCCATGGGAGAGAGAGGAGAGGCTGCTCCAGCCTGACTGGGAGAATCAGGGGCGGTTTCACGTTGAGGGGAAACTTAAGCAGAAATTGTGCAAGAGGAAGAGGAGGAGTTTTCTAGGCATAAAAGGTGGTAGGGAAGAGTATTCAAGACAGCCAGAAGGACGGGTGCAGAGACCCAGGGGTGCTCCGGACCGTGGAGTCCAACCAGATCACGTTCTCATTACGAGAACTTTCGGTTCAAATCTATTCTCAAAATGATATTGAACATAAAGAGGTATTTTTGTTTGTAAAATGTCTCCTGTTTCTTTGTTTAAATTCATGAACAGAGAAATTACCCTCAGTGTCACTCGGTTTCTCCATGGAATTCCTTCTTTTGCATAAATTCTCTCTACCGATATTCGCTCACCTTTAGTAGTTGCCGAGGGGGAGAAATAGAGACCAACGAAGACACCTTGTGACATGTCGTTCTGGTGACCTGTGGAGTTATTCCGCTTAAACAGCCAAGCAGCTCATATTCTCCAAGTCAAATCAGAGAAATGGAAGGGACAGTGAGAGTCCACACTGCCAAATAGGGGTAAATTCTAATCCAAGTTACATCAGATCTGTTATGAGTTTGGGGGAAAGTCAAATCTTTAGACTCTTATATCCAGGAAACCTAATCATCTTCAGTCGGCACCGGCTGCCGTGGCCCATAATATGTCATGTCCAATATAACACCTCAGAAATTGTTGCAACTGCGTCCAAGCCTGCTGTCCCTCCCCTCCAGGACAGACATAATTTTTTAACTGAGAAGGAAACAGCCAGGCCACAGGGCGCTGGCTTGCAATGCTGTCCTCTAGGGACAAAATGCATATTTAAGGGGTCTAGCTGACTTTGAATCTAAGCCACTGCTGATTCTTTATGTTCAAAGTGTAACTGATTCCACAAACTAGGCCAATGTTTTAGCTTATCAGTATGCCATGAGGCTTGTGACCTTGGTCACAATCACTGAACGTCTCCAGAACAACACGTGATGACTTCATCCTCCAGCTATATACTTCCCACATGGATTCCTCTGATCCAGATCTCTTTCCTGAGCTGCATGTGTTCATATATCCAACTGCCAAATGGACGAACTCTCGGGCAATTCAAGTTCAGTCTGTTCAGAAATGAATTCATTTTCTTGCAGACCAGCTTGCTTCCTCTATTGTGGCTTCTCTCCTTGTACATGGAATCACCATCAATCCTTTCTCCTAACTAGAAACCCAGGAGACATCCTAGACGTCTCCCTCATTCTCTACACGCGTCAAGTCCTCTAGATTTAGCCTCTGAGTATCTCTCCATTTCCGCTCCCTCTCCCAGCTTTCTAATTCAATCCTTCTTAATTTCCCATCTGGCTTCCTGCAGTAAATACATTTACAACCTCGTAAGTGGATTTATGGCCTCTAGTCTTGCTCATTTACAATTCCCTCCACTACGTAGCCAGATGGATCTTTAAAAAATGAATATCTGATCAAGGCACTTTATTGCTTAAAAACCTTTAAATGGCTCCTCATTGCTCTCAGGATAACATATTGACTCTTTAGTGCAACATACATTTCAACGTTTCACGACTTGGCCCCCTTCTCTGCCTCCAGCTTCACATGGCTCTTCTCACCCTAATCCGTCCTCTCCCTCTACACCTTCTGCTATTATAACTCATAAGCGTTAACGTCTATTGAGTGCTTGCCCTCAGCTAGGAACTATGCTAAATGCTATACATCAATGTTTTCTAGACTTCTCTGATGATGCATATCACCTGGGATCCTTGCTAAAAATGCGATTCCTGGTCCTTATCCCAGATCCATTGAATCATAATCTTCAGGGAATGAGTCTGGGAAATTGTACTTAAAAAAAAGAAAAACCCACAGGGGCCAGCTCAATGGTGTAGTGGTTAAGGTCAGTGTGCTCCGCCTTGGCAGCCAGGAGTCCACGGTTTGAATCCTGGGCATGGACCCACAACACTCATCAAGACATGCTGTGGCAGGTGTCCCACATACAAAATAGAGGAAGATGGGCACAGATGTTAGCTCAGGGCCCATCTTCCTCACCAAAAAAAAAAAAAAAAAAAAGAGAGAAGAAGAAGAAACCCACAGAAACACCATAGTGATTCTTGTCATCTGAGAAGTTTGGGAAAACACTGCTTTGCATGAAGCTGCATTTAATCCTCATAAAAACTTAGTGAGATAAGAAGTGTTACTAGTCCCATTTATAGGTTGAAAAACTGAGGCTTAAGGGAAGAAGTTAATTTTCCAAAGACACATAGTTAACTAACTGTCATTATTGTGATTTGAACCTAGGCATGCAATCCCAGAACTTACACCACTGCGATGTTCTACTCTCTCTCACTGGTAAGTCAACACATGCGCTGGGTTTACTCTCAAGTCTCTTCTTCTGCCCTTTGACTTGGAAACTCATTTTCCCATCTTTGCCTGAAAAACTATGATTACTGCTCATTCAACTCAGACTGAAGCGTCCCCAGTCTGGCTTGGCTGCCATCCTTTGAACCATTCTGTTAACATAACACATCACCATCTGTATCCTCATCTGCTCCCCTACAAGACCATAAGCAGGCACATCTCAAGTCCTCTGTGTCCTTAGTCTAGCAGAGTGCCCGACATACACCAGGCACGTGATAAATATCTGCCGAATGAATGAAGGCATAGTAAGTCACTGTAGCTTGGCAAGTGCCTGGGGTTTAGATGCCATGAATGGGTGGAGCTAGGGTCACTCCACCAATTTATTTGTTTATAGGTATTGAATGCTGCCTCTTAGGATCAGGCCATGATGCTATTGAACTCACCCGATTTCATTTGAGGACTGTCTTAGGAGAGATGGAGTTGAGAACTCAACCCACTCCTTCTGAAGTTCAAAGGAATCGAACATGTGACAGACTGCAGTCACCCCGCTCAAGACCAGGTGATAGGAAACCACAGTGAAGGCCCAGAATGTGGCAGTGTTGTAAGGGACAGTGGAGTCTGGTCTGCCGGTGTAGACTCAATCCCAGACTTCAGAGAATCAGGGGGTGTGCTGACATGGGCTTAAGGCACTCTTGATCCAGATTCCTAGTGTGCGCACACGGGTACACTGCAAGCCTGAAGCAAAAGTTAAACGTGGATGGAGGTAACGTTTCTCTTGGTCTGAAGGCAACAGGTAGAGCTCTGCGGTGGTGGCATGAGGAAGAACTTTAAAATAGGAGGCATGGTTAGGTCTCAAAACGGGACTGAAAATCTAGGTCCTACCAGGATTTCAGCAAATGATAATGCTGAGACTCCCCTTTCTGCCAGGGCTAGGGAAGGGTCTGAGCTCAACAAGAGCGGGACTTCCATGATTAGCAGTGACACCGGTGTTCCACCACTGGGGACAGTATGTTAGCCATAGAGGAAGCCAAGACCAGAAGGGGAAGCTGTCCAGAGGTCAGCAGACATCGTGTCTGTCTATGAATGTTGCATGCATCTTGGCCCTGCCTTTCCCAGTTGTTAGCTGAAGGCAAGGAATAAAGAAAAGTGATTCACGCACAGGCATAAGGTCCGCTGCAGCCCTGAGGAGTCCTTAACTGGGGCAGGAGAAACTTAGGGAGACTAGATGTTTCTCCTAATTTGGCACACGTGAGTTTGGTGTCATAATTTATGTATTAAAGGGAATGTTGAGGTCACCAGGTTGTTGACGTCCGGAAATTGGGGTAATAGAATTCTACAATAAAAGTGACTAAACGGAACTTTGAAAATATGAAGGCTTTTCTCAAGCATGTTAGACAGTCACATATAGTCATGACAAATGGGACCATATAGGCAACAGAGCAGAAACGTGTTTTCTTTGAGACAAGTTTCATTTGAAATACAAGCTTTATTTGAAACAAAAGCTTTATTTTAAAAAAGGCTGTATTTGAAGAATGATTTTATTGATACACAACTATTCTCAGGCATTCTGAAGACTCTTAAACGGGCAAAAAAAAAATCAGACCAGACGTGCAACAGAACAGAAGGGATGTTTCATCGAGAAAGGAGAGAGCACGCTACAGCATCTGACCAGTTGGCATTGCATATGATTATGAAGAAAAGAAAACTCTCGTGAGAAAGGTGACATGTTCAATGGTAAAGAAATTAATATGTGAATGAACAGATCATGGTCTGTGAAGACAAATAACATTGCCATATCTTATGGAATACACCTGCTGGAGTCTTACTGAAATTACAGACGGGGATTCAGTTTCTGTTCTGGACGCTCTGCCTTAAGATGCGAAGCCTTGACATTACCACATCCCAGTCGGCATAAGCTCCTTCTAGGTGGCGGGATATCTCAGTTCCAGCTTCGTAGCTCCTTCGGCCGTGAAGTAAGCGCCAGTTATCAAAAGTAATAACATCACCTAGACAAAAGGTTATTGCAATGTGAATAACCATGTGTTTAGACGAACAGAGCTAGAAAATGCAAAATGCAAAATATCACTGTCACTTGGTTCACATCAAGAAATAGTACGGCTACTTCTTGACACACAGCTGCGCCTGTACTCTTTCACACAAATAGACGCCCGATGCAAATGGCTTTGGACCTTTTGGCGTTCAAACTACACGGCCTGGCAGGCTCCTGTAGACACTTTTATAATTCTTACTTAAAAAACTATATCTGTGTAAAACTTTTGAATTTTTCTTTGTGGTGTTATTTATCGCTTAATTAGGATTATCTCTTTCAAGTTAAGCAGCTTCAAATAATTGTAAGGATAGTGACATTCTTGGTTTGTCTTCTATGTGCCTAGTATTTTAGGTACATTATTTCTAAGCCTCAAAAAGATCCTGAAAAGAGAGTATTAGCTCATCTTTTCATACAGGAGAAAAGTGAGTCTCTGAGAAGTTAAGGGATTTGCCCCGAGCCACACGGCCTTTAACTGGCGGCTCTTGGATTCCAGCTCAGATTCGTTCGGTATTTTTTTCTCATGGTATTTCCATTTTCCATGTTGCTGCTCTTACAACCAACCTTCTGTGACTGCATAGCAGTGGGTTTATCTGATTTCTAGTATTACTCTCTTATGCCAAAGATCAATTAAAAGATTATTCACCAGTGAAAAGAATCTCCCACTTGGCCAAATTAATGGCAGAAAGAAATTCTGCTTTTTACTATATCCATCAAAAACCTTGAGTGTGATGTCATTTTACCAAGTAGAGATAGTCCAGAAAAACACAATGCTTTCTGCTCCTTCATTTCAAGTAGCTGGAACCCTTCGCTCCTTTTTTTCAGGTAGTGCTGCCTCTGCCAGATCAGATAAGCTAAATGAGTAAACATTACTCACGCATTTTAGAGTGAGAGTCATGAGGATGATCTTATTTGTGTACCAGGAGAGAAGAATTAAGTACAAGCTTCAGTTTGCATTGATTGGCTATCAGGATAGAAAATATAAGTCATCGGTCTTGATATCAGACGTGAGATTTCGTTTGGCCTATAGCTTGTCTTTCGTGTATTTATTCTTTTGGTTGGAAGTTATCAAATTTTGGGGTGCTTAGGGTTTGCCTAGGAGCTTTATAAATATGAATATTTTAACTCTGGAGAGCCAAGAGAGGTGGAGGTCAGGAGTCTGCTATTTAAGCAAACTGGCTGCTCACCACGATCCTGCTGTAAGTGTTCCACATGCCACACTTGAAAAAAAACTGCTCTAGGCATTGCTCTAAATGGTTAAGGTTGAAGAAAATCCACCTTTTCAGTTGTTTGAGAAAATGTGTTCACTGACCTGGATTCATCTTGAAAGTAAACTTGAATTCCTTACAGTTCATGAGGTCAACAAACTCCTTCAGAGCAGCATAGAAAGGCTGAACTCTTTCAACAGGTACGTCGAATAGCGTGTCTCTAGTTGCATTATTGAAGTTGATGCGAACCACTTGACCTTTATCATCTAATCTATTTTTTTAAAGAGAAAAAGTTAAAATGTATAAGTCATGAAATATCTATTTTCATTTGTAAGGGTCAATTCGTCTTAGAAGATGTTTATGAAATAGGGTATTAAAGAACCCAAACACACGTTCAGAAGACATTAAGGTTATCTGCGGTACGAGGTACTCATTTGTTTTTCATTCATTCATTTAGCAAATATTTTTTGAAATCTTTCTACATAAGTTAATTTAAAATAAATATTACCGAGAGATTCCAGTTAAAAACTTTCTTATGTTTAGGGAAATGAATGCATTCTTTGTTCTTTAAGACAGTAGCTTTCACATATTAAGATATTTTTATGTTACAAGTTTATAGGTCAATCACTTTACATGTTTCATCTATTGGGGCTTCAAATATGACTTTATTGGGTGTATGATTGAAAAGATAGATCTATTCTTTAAAAGTTTGAAATACACTGTTCTGATTTTAATCCTTGGTTTACAGATGGGGAAATCCAGACAGAGAAAAGAAGAATCTAGCCTGAGGTACATTCTTTGTATCTTTCTTTATAGTACATATCTTAGTATATAGGCTTCTAGAAGACCCACACTGTATCTCATTTAATGTTATATTCCCAACACTTAACACAGAGCCTGGACATAACAGGCAGTTAATAAATAGTCATTGCATATGCAACTATCTGTAGTTTTTTCAGTGTTTGGGAGCGTACCAAGGTCTTTTTAGTAGGTTGGAGATTCTAATATTGTTATATCTATATCCTTTCTTAGAATGTGGATCATAATCATGACAGTGTAAGATAATACTGCTTTCAATGTAAGAAAAGATATCATTATTTCTGAATTTAAGCTAGGCTGGCTATAATTAACAAGGCATGAACATCATCTAGACACAGAGGCAAAAGGAAGAGAATAGCTTATTGGAAAGGTGGACCTTTGGCCTGTCCTAAAGCATCACACAGCTTTACCTTTTCTTTAGCTAGAAACAAGGGCGATAGATGAAAACTGAAGGTGGGCAAGGATGGTAGTGAAGTGCTTAGAATTACTCCTGGGCCAGTTCAGGAGGTGGTAACGTGAGCCAACAGCTGACTGGGATCCAGGCCTGATGAGTCAAACCAAATGGACTGTCTCATGTGCCGGGGTTTGTTTGGTGATGCTGATTTGGGGTCTGGATCACACTTAGCTGACCAATCAACAGAGTGAACCATTATCAACTAGTCAGGGTACAGGAGGAAGGATGCTATTGCCTGTGGTGGCAAACTGTGGCTATCCCAGTCCCTTTGTGCTTTGTGCCTCAGGTTACTAGTCAATCCTCTGGGCCAACAGCAAGTGTACAGTAATCTAAGAATGGGCGATTAGCTGCAACTCTGCATATCGGATGGTGACTGAAAACCATCTGCTGAACCCACATAGGGAAAGGGAAGTGACAGAAAGGAACAGGTTTTCAGAAAGGCTCTTAGACTCTTAAAACCTGAATTTACACAGATTAATAAAAATACAAATATGACTGAACACGCAATGAAGTGCCCTCCCCTGTCACCCCACCCTCTCCGTGTAGGTTGTGGCTTTATGAACAAAGAATCAAAGGAAAACGTCAGCCAGCAGAAGAGACTGTGGACCTCCAGGTTTGAGTGACATGAAGGACAAAGGACACAGTGCTTGGCCTTTCAATGGCCCTGTTAGAGTTCACACTGCTGGATTCAGACCCTTTCAGTTTCTGAGCCCATTTTGCCTTTTAATCTTATTTTCAGGATTCTAGCCCCACTGCTGCTGACCCACTTTCCTTCTTCTCTCCCTGTATTGTTTTCTGTGCATGTAACAATGACACCTTTTGTGACACCCTGTGTGTTACAGACAAGGACGTCAGGACTTCTTGGGGGTCTTCCATCCCAGCCACTCAGGCAATCCATCTTGTTTTCCACTGACACCATAACTCCTTGATGGGAATGGTCATGCTAGTCATGGGCTCTCTTAGAGTCCACGTGTGTATCCTCACATATTAGTGAAAGGAACTTTGTGATTCATTAATTTAAGGGAAATCAGAATTGTGTGTCCCATGGTACATTGTATTAATCCTTTCCAAGAGTTCACAGATACAGACAAAAATAACCAATTTTCTGTGTGCGTGTACACATGGCACAGTCTGTCTCCTTTCACCTGGTGTTCGCTTTCTAGCTCAGAAGACAAGACACAAATTCATTATTTAGCATTCTCAGCAATGACATGAGGTGAAATAGGAAGCAAATTTAGTTATGAGGTCTAGAGAAGACATTATTCTGAGGACTGAAGAATGTTAGAGGAGAGGAGTGGTTGGCATCTTGAAGATCAACCTAAAATGCAAAATTGAATCTTAGTAAGCAGGAAATTCTGTGTGCAACAACAGAACGAAAGGAAGGTCCCAATGCAGGATTGTATGCTGAGGAAGGGTAAAACGCCCCCAAAGATGAGGAAGAACTGGCTATATATTAGCTATCCACAAAGGACAAGCGTTTAAACATAAACCAGCAACATGGTGACCGCAAAGCAACCAAAGCAAAACGTCATCAGTAATGCCAACAAAAGAACTCAAGGAAAGGACTATAGAACCGCCTCCTACAATCAGGAGTGATGCTGTAAACACCCCTCGTTCGTCACATATGTCTCACTGAGCAATGTGAGCTGTGATGGGACTTGTTGAATTTGTTGGGAGAAGGTCACTATGGTGTTGTCTACCACCTCACATTTTATGAGGATCTTAAATCTTGCAAATTGATTATGTTCCCTCCTTTCTCTGGTCTTTAGAAACTCAGTGCTGAAATTAAACTCTGTCACCAGTAAATGTGTTGGACTTTATGGAAGTTATAGCTGGCTAAAATTTATTCTCCTCATTCTGAGCCACACACAGTGGCAGGGGCATCCATATGTCCTCTCTATAATTCCCACTTCAACTGTGTGTGGTAGGCATTAATATTACTGCCTTTTTACCGGCTCCCTTTTGACCACAGCTTAGCAAGCATACATCTCTTGAGCAAGGTCGCACTGCTAACGAGCAAGGAGTTGTCGTCACGTGATTGAACTTGTAACCGCTAGGATGCACTGTTAGAGCTTAATCTCACCATTATTATTTCTGTCCTACTTTCTTTCTTTCTTTTTTTATTGTACTGCATTGTAACTCTGCCAGCAGCCTTCAAGATCTTTTTGTACAAGACAGGACGTAAACCTCTTATAAGAGCTAAAAAATTTAGTCACAAGGAAAATCAAATGAACTCAAACACTCAGGAGACTGAGGCCCTCGATTAACTGAAAACCCTCTTTGTGTCAGCTCCTGTTGTTAAAAATATATTTTTAAGTGGATTGATGTTAACCGCTTGATATTCTCTAGGGATATCCATGAGACCTTGAAAATGGCCAAATTCTGGAATTTAACTACAAAAGAATACTAACACCAAGTCTTGGTTCAGATGATGGACTTTCTGTTAATTTCACTCAATAGCTAATTTTTTTTGCCTCTGTTCACCAGCTTTGCAGAATTTACAATCATATCCTACCACAACAAAATTGCAGTTTGTCATAGGGTTTTAAGGTAATTTTTCATTTTTGAGGAAGGTTAGCCCTGAGTTAACATCTGCTACCAATCCTCCTCTTTTTGCTGAGGAAGATTGACTCTGAGCTAACATCTGTGCCCATCTTCCTCTGTTTTATATGTTGGGTGCCACCAAAGCATGGCTTGTTAAGTGGTGTATAGGGGGCCCGGGATCCGAACCTGCAAACCCTGGGCCGCCAAAGCGGAGTGCACAAACTTAACTGCTGTGCCACTGGACCAGCCCCTAAGGTAATTTTTAAATAGTTAAAAGTGTCATGTTAAAACTTGAATCTCAAGAGTTATTTCTTCTCTTTCCCACCTTGATGACTGACCTCAGAGAATGTCTCAGGTTTATTCTGAACTGGAATTTATTTTTGATGTCTGTCTTTCTCTCACACCCCTCATCCAATATGTCAGGAAAGTATGCTATTTCTACCTGCAAAATATATCTAAAAACAGACCCTTCTCCACACTGCCACTGCCACCCCTTGACGGCTCATGTTCCGGCACCTCGTCCCAGCCTGCTGTCCTGAGTTAGCTTCTTGCCTTGCTCTTCTCCACTCTATTCAGCACAGCAGCCAGAGTGACCCATTTAAAATGTACATAAATCTATATAAATATAAATGTCTCTCCTTTGGTCAAAACCTTGCAGTAGCTGCCTATTTCACCGAGAGGGAAGGCCAACGTTCTTACTCATGAACTCCCCCAATTTCACTTCCTCTCTTAACACCCTGCTCCATACTGGCCTCCTTGCTGCCCCTTGAGCATACCAGATATGTTCTCAGGGCCTTCTTAGGACCCTTGCCCCGGCTGTTTCTGGAAACTGCTTCTCTTCTGGGAAAACTCCTTCAGTCCTTTAGGTTTTTGCTCAAACATCACCTACTCAGTAAGGCTCTTCCTCCCCACACTATTTAGTGATGCAAGTCTTGTCTCTCTAACGCTTCGGCTCCACAGAGTCTCTGTATCCTGACCTACTTTTCCTTTTCTCTTTGCACTTAAAAAATGTTTCAGCAGTCACTGTAATTGAGTCATTTGTTTTAAAATTTCGAATTCTCCCCTCCCCAGTTAGACTGGAAATTACATGAGGGTAGGGGTCTTTGTTTTGTCCACTGATGTCACCCAACCACTAAGGAGAGTGGCTAGCCTCAATGCATATTTGTGGAATGAATGAATGAAGGCCATATGTGGATATAAGAAAGCTGAATTAGTATGCTGGGGATTTGCTTATTTACTAAATGAGTTTGCTTTCATATCATTTGGCTATTTCTCCTAAAAGAAGAATACAATTTCAACCTAAAATTGAAAGCGCTCAAAAAATCTTTAACTGAGGACTGATTAACTAAACCACATCCTTTGTGGCTTTTGTATGTAATTGGAAAAATTATGATAAAATAATGTTAAATGAAAAATGATAGAACACAAAATGTTCTACGAAGGGAGGATATGATTTTTGTTGGCATCATTTTGGGGAGACGTCCCTGTTTCATCCTCAGCCCATTGGTTCAGATGAGGCTGACCTTGCTCCAGAGATGAACACGTGACCGAGCAATGGCCAATCAGAATTCTCTGACTTCCTTGCCATGCTGATGCTCCAAGGATAGACTTGGACACGTCCTGGGCAGTGAGTTGTAGCTATTGAGAAACATATGTTTTTTGTGTGCTGTGATTATCAGCTCTACGGACAATAAAAACTTGGAGCTTCTACTGATTATCTTTGAAAATGAAGCCAAAACAGAGGATGGCAAAGCTAAGAGGTGAAGAAAAAGGAGATCAGTTTCAGATGACATTATTTAACTCTTGGATCAACCCAATTTGAGTTAGAGTCTTTCACTTCTGGCTGAAAGGATTGTGACTGGCACAATCACACTGATTATAACTATGTAGAGCTTATATTTTAAAAATGAAGTGTAAATGAAGTCTTAGTTACTTCTCTTACATTAAGAACAGAGATTTCATGGAAGTTTGCTAAATAATTTTTTATGGTGAAAATGTTCTTTTTTCTCTTTCACTCTAAAACTGGATTAGACAGTTAATAAAAAGTAAACCTCTGGAGTCAATTAAAGCTTTCTGCTGTTTAAGTTAATGAAATTTTGCATCAACTGCTTTATTGCTATGAGAAATTTATAAATGGTACTTACTCTATAATTTTGTGTTTGGACTGTACAGAGAAATCACAGTAATCCACTCCAATGTCAGTAAAGTCTACAAAGGTGGAGGACAAAATCTGGAACGCACGGGGATTCTGTTCCTTGAGCTTCCGGCACACGTTGAATCCATCTACGATTTCTGATTCCCCCCCCGTGGCTGTCTGTTTTATGCAGTGCAGAAGCTGAACCTATAAAAAGAAATAGAGGAATATGTTTTAAAATGATATGCACTTACATTTTTTGACACTGTGTTCAAGAAAGATTCAGAATGATAAAAGCACTAAAGTCAAGAAAGCTTTTTTATCTGTCTTTTTTGTGTCAGCAGAGAAAAGGATTGGGGAGATAAGGTGGTCATAATCAATACTTTATCGTTCGTACACTGTCACAGCTGAAGACAGGGCACAGGCACCAGAATGCCTGAGGAACCAAAGGCACACATCACAGAGCTGGAGGGAACAGGCACTTCATGCTGGCTTGACGGAGGAGGCGGGACTTAATCCGGGCAAAGGAAGATGGATAAGATTTTGGATATGTAGCACAGAATGGAGAGAGCAAATCAAGTGGCAGTGAGAGAGTGTGCAAAATGCACACTTCACTGGGTGTAGCAAAGTCTGGCTGCAGTAGAAGTTCACAATTGGGAATGGTAGATCCAGCTGGAAAGGTAATTTGGGACCTCATCAGGGAGAGCCTTGAATGTCAGCTGAAGGATATTAGACTTTGTGCACAGAGGGCAATCGCTAAAGGCTTTTGAATATGGAAGCCGTGTAGTCAAGACAGAGTTGAAGAACATTAATCCAGTGGTGTTACAGAGGATAACTTCTTTTAAAGGGGAGAACTAGTGACAGTGACTACCTGGGAGTCTAAAAGGACAGGTCATGTGTGCGGATAAGAAGGGAATGAGGTTGGACAGGCCTCTGAGGGGGAATAACCCAAGAGACACTGGGAATGAGAAACCAAAAGGATAATAAGTATTAGTTATTTTTACTAAGATTTAGGGAAAAATGTTTAACAGTACTTCATTTTGAAAAGCAAAACATGGTAAAATTTAAAAAGCATTCTTTTGAATGGAGTTTATCTGTTCTCCTGGGTTATGTGACTCCTTCCGGTAAGTCAGCACGGGTGGGTGATTTTGAAGAGCTGACTTTAGACCCTGGTTTTCTGCTTAGAGCAACTAACACTATTCAACTGTGAAGACTTCATTCCTACTGAGAGAAATAAAAATAAAAACCAATGTATGACAGTTCTTACAGAAAGGAAGAGGCAACTATGATCGAATAGCCAGTCTAGGAGATCAGTGAGTGGGGAGACGATACATTTAGCTTGGTCAGCTCTGTAGATGGTCCGGAACAGTGATGTCCATCAGAACTTTCTGCGATGAGGGAAATGTTCTATGCTGCCCAGCACAGTAGCCACCAGTCCCACATGGCCATTGTGCATTTCAAATGTGGTCAGTGTGACTGAGGAGCTGAATTTTAAATTGTACTTTATCTTAATTAATTTAAATGAAAAGTTAAATAATCATTTGTGGCTAGTGACTACTATGTTGATAGCGCAGGTCTAGAACACAAATCCTGCCTCCTTCCCTCCCAAACCGGACAAGTTTTCTCAACATTTTGAATCTTATGCCTACTTGCTCTCAGATTAGGACTGTGTCATGCACATGCATTAATTCCTCACCACAGTCCTTAGATTGGATGCTTTCATCTCCATTTTATAGATGAAGAAACTGAGACCCAGAGGTGAAAAAACTGGCTGGCTGGTAAGAACTCATCTAAAACATGGTAAGACTGATATTCAAACCTTGGTCTATTTGCCTCGAAATCCTCATAGAGCGCGCTCCTTTCCTCTTGGGGGAAGCCCCCTTACAGGGCTCTCACTAAGTCACTATGGCGTGGTGTGTGTGTACGCGCTTTGTAAACTTAAGCTTCCATTTCAGGGCGATGATGCCTTGTTTTCTGATGTTAGCAGAGAACTAGTCTAAATTAATTATTCAGTCTTTAAATTGGTGCCAGTTTTTTTCAAGTTCAAAAAAATATGTGCATAAGCTGACCAAGTCATTGTAGAAAATCATCTCCCCGCCAGGGCAATGAAGGGTGAAGCAGCATGATTAAAAAGAAGATGAAACGAAGATGTCAACCTCGGATTTACCAAACTCCGAGAGGCAAAACAGTAGCATAACTTCGTCTGTGGGGGAATCAGAGTGGTCTCTGAACCCTTTTAGACTTTACCACCATGAAGTCACAGAATATTTCAAATACAAATCTTTAAAAGAGATAACTGATATCTTTTACATATGGCCAAGGCCAAGTAACAATCTCCTTTTTTATATTTATGTTTTAATGTAATCTTATGAAAGCAAAAAAGTTGATGGAGCCAGACAACACTTTCACCACTAATTCAAAAGGCAAATACACGTCTGATGTGTATAAAACCCAATTTTATTTCACATAAGTCATTCAGAACAGAAAATATTTTCTTTCTAAATGTTACTTTATGGCAGCACGTGACTTCTGGCTCAGACAAAGACAGTGAGTGAAGCAACATCTGGGTTTCATTAAAGATGTGTCCCCTTACCCCTGTCCCACGTGATCCATATTGATCAGCCTGAACCCCCAACAGCTAACTCATTCTCCAGATCATTTCATCTGTGCTGAAAAGAACACTGCTTTATGCTCTTTGTTACAAAAAAGCTCAAACTTTGGTTCAAAAATCCCTGCATAATTCAGAATGGAAACTTGAACAATAGCACAAACAGGTGCCTACATTTTAATCATTCTTCTAGTAGAATCTAGACGTTTCAGGAATCATCTTTTATCTAAAAATCTCCTACCATGTCATTTAGCCTTGCATGTTTCATTTGTGGATGGAGAGCCGTACGACTTTGTGGAATTTCTTTACCTCTTTTTTTTTTTTTTTGACTCTTTACAGACTTACTATTCTAAAGAGCATTTTCAGTTATATTATTTATACATGGGATAGTATTTAGGTTTTAAATGAATTGTCACAGTAGTAATTTAATCAGTGTCCATAAATTGACACATATGCATAACTGCACGCATAGGTTAACAATGGGTACAGGAACCGAATTTGGAAGTGTTTCAGTGGTTGGCCTCATTAAGTCATGACGCTTATTTTCTTTTTTAAATTCAATTTATTTAAGTTTATTAAATTTATTAAAAGCAGAAACAACACAAAATAGTTCACCCATTTCTCCTACACTTTTACTCCCTGCTTCTGGCAACTACCAGTCTGTTCACTGTATCTATGAACTCGGTTTATTTATTTACTTATTTTCTAAATTCCACATATAAGAGAGATCTTAAGGCATTTGGCTTTCTCTGTCTGACTCATTTCATTTAGTACAATGCCCTCAAGGTCCACCCATGTTGTTGCAAATGGAAAAATTTCATTCTTCTTTATGGCTGAATAATATTCCACTGCGTATATATACCACTTTTTTTATCTGTTCATCCATCAACGGACACTTAGGTTGTTTCCATATCTTGGCTATTGTAAATAATGCTGCAATGAATGTGGAGGTGCATATATCTTTCTGAGTTAGTGTTTTTGTTCTCTTTGAATAAATACCCAGAAGTGGAACTGCTGGATCATAAGGTGATTCTATTTTTAATTTTTTAAGGAAACTTCATACTGTTTTCCACAGTGACTGCACCAATTTACACTCCCACAACAGTGTGTTAGGGTTCCCTTTTCTCCACATCCTCATGAACACTTATTATTTCTAGTCTTTTGGGTAATAGCCATTCTAACAGGTGTGAGGTGATGGCTCATGGTGGCTTTGACGTGTACCTCCCTGATGATTAGTGACGTAGAGCATCTTCTCATGTAGTGTTGGTCTTTGCCTCTTTATAGCTATCTGTTAAGTCTCTATTACATGCCAGGCACTGGGTTAAGTCTTGAAATATAGAGAAATATAAGATTCAGTACGGGTATTTAAAGAGTTTTTAACGTATGACAATGTCGATAAATAATCATCACCTTATATAAATTACAGTAATTAGAAAGCCCAACTGAAGACCAGTATGGTGAGGTAAAAAACTAGATGGAGGCCTGGTTTCAAGTTCCCTATTAATCGAATGTCACCCTGTTAAAGTATTTAACCTTGCTGTGTGTCATTTCCTCATCCAACATAAAAAGACATGATCACTCCTGTCTACCTTAAAGGAATATTAAGAGAGATCAAATAAGTAATATAAATAAAAGTGCTTTGAAAGAATATAAAATGCTGTGAAAATGGCAAGCTTTGTACTATACTTCAGGAATATTTATGATGTCATTTAATCACTTTTCCATAGGCTTTCAATTTTAACTCAGAGCCAAGACCTAAACTCACAACAAACAGCAGATAATTTAAAAATTCAAACAGAATTTTTAGTTCCTAGTCTAATTTTTTTAAGCTTTATTCCTTCTAACTTCTCCAACCCATCTTTGGCAGATGAACTGAGCTGATTAATTTGGCTTTTAATCCCCAGGGTTTTAGAAAATTTCTGGACCACGTTTGGAACAAATCACATTGTATGTCTCTTCCTCCCAATCCCCACCCAAAAAGGTTACTATAGGGGTCACTTCACTGTCATCATTTAGTCCAAAGAAATCATGTGGTATTTTACAATCAGCAACATAATTTAAAACATGCGGAGTCAAGTGCTAGACCAGCTCAGTTACCACTGGCGAGGACAGTGGGTAACCAGGAGGGCGCCGAGAAGACGTCCACATGATGGAAAAAACAGACTAATTTTGATTTGGGACTATTTCACCTTCATTAACTAGAGAACTGCTCAAAATTTACACTTCCATTTACCTCTGAAGGTATAGATTTCTATGTGGCTTTTGATTTAGTCCCATTTAGCTCTAAAAATAGGAACAAAATATCTTTTCAAAGATAATTTCCTGACCGTTTATTTCTTGGTTCAGCAAATGATTCTTTTGTAAAAATATGGCTGGTTTAGTAAAATGACAATTTTGTAATAATATGGTGGAAGGGGGTTCTCTCAAGAATTCTCCTGGAGGATTTGTGGCTCCATGATGAGCATTTCCCTCTTTGATGAGGAATCTGATGGATGGGAAAGTAGGTGGTTTCTAAAAACAGCCAAGGTTATCTGCTCCTTGCATTCCCACCCTTTGTAGCACACCTTGGCTGCTTTTCCCATAAAAGGTGGTGTTTACTTCCTTACCTTCTGAATCTGGACTAAACTCATGACTTGGTTTGACCAATAAAACATGGCAGAAGGGGCATCGTTCTGATTACTAACCTAGGTCTCAAGAGGCCTTGTATGTTTTGGCTTGTTCTCTGGAAATTCTGCCAGCTGCTAGGTGCACAAGCCTGGGCTAGCCTGCTGGAGGATGACAGGTCAAGTGGAGCAGAAACAAGCCATCTTAGCTGAAGTCCACCTAGGTCAACCAGTCCCTAGCCAACTCAGCCCAGCTGAACACAGCACAAATGGTAAAAACATGTGCTAACAACACGGCTATGTGTGTACTTTTTAAGCCATTAAGTTGTGGAGTGGGTTTTTATGCAGACAGAGCTAGCTGATAGGAGTCAGAGTCATGTGATTTTGTGGGAAAAACCCTACATTGTGTTCCCTGGTTTCATTTTCTCTTTTAACTTTCACGGAAATGGTAAATGTGCAAAAAGACCTCAAGATGCCCTGCTATGGTAAAAATTTGTTTTGGCAAAGTAAAAAGTGCCAACAGTTATTTCTAGAAAGAAACAAAGAAATGTTTAGAAAGAAACCATGAAAATCTCTTCCTTGAGAATGTGAAGCTATTCAGGATTGAGGTGCAGACGTTTCTGCGTTCGGAGAAGGAAGATGTACATAAAATTCGCTAATGAAACATATAATCTTCTAGACTCAAAATACAGGAGGATATTGGTCCTTGGCCTGCCTTGTGGAAAATATGCTCAGGCTCACCTTACCCCAGGTGGATGATGGAGGGCTGGATAATCAGTGTGAAAGCTTAGCTTCCCCGTTGTGTAGGCCACATTGTTTGCGTCAATTTTGTCTTGCACTTGCCAAGTATGTCTGTAAAATACAAGAAACATATGTTTAAATGGGCTGTCACTAAGCCAGAGGAAACGTGTTAGAATGAACTTGATACACGGGGGAAATGGAAATTTTTCATTTTATGAAATAGTTACCATAATGACTATGAGCCAGGAAGAGAGTTTGACCTTTCTTTGTCCAAAGTAACCATTTTCAGAATCAGCTATGCTCATTTCTCTTCTCTCCGAAAAAGAGTACATTTACACATTAGTTTATCCTACAGAGTTTATAAAGAGGTGTATATGGGATTGTAGTTTATGTATTTTATTATCTTATTGTATTTTAAAAAAGTGATTTATTGGGGCTGGCCCCGTGGCCAAGTGGTTAAGTTCATGCTCTCTATTTTGGCGGCCCAGGGTTTTGCCAGTTCAAATCCTGGGTGCGGACATGGCACCGCTCATCAAGCCATGCTGAGGTGGCATCCCACATGCCACAACCAGATGGGCCCACGACTAAAAACACACAACTATGTAGCAGGGAGCTTTGGGAGAAAAAGGAAAAATAAATTCTTTAAAAGAAAAGTGATTTATTAAGGTGAAATTCACGTAACATAAGATGAACCATTTTAAAGTGAATAATTCAGCGCTATTCAGTACATTCACAATGTTGGTAACCACTATCTCTATCTATTTAGTTTCAAAACATTTCCATCACTCCAAACTAAAACCTCAGCACGTGTGAGTCCTCTAACTTTGTTCTTCTTTTTCAGTATCGTTTTGGCTCTTGAGAGCCCTTTGCAATTTCATGTGAATTTGAGGATTGGCTTTTCCATTTCTACAAAAAGGCCGCTGGGATTTAGCATCAAATCTGTAGACCACTTTGGGTAGGAGTGACGTCTTAACAATATTAAGTCTGCCAATCCGTGAACACAGGATGTCCTTCTATTTATTAGGTCTTCTTTAATTTCTTTCAGCAGTGTTTTGTAGTTTTCATTTTACAAGTCTTCACCTCCTTGGTTAAATTTATTCCTCGGTATTTTATTCTTCTGGATGCTATTATAAACGGAATTGTTTTCTTAATTTCCCTTTCAGATTGTTCATTGCTAGTATGTATAAATACACCTGACTTTTGTGTATTGATTTTGTATCCTGCAACTTTGCTGACTTCATTTATTAGCTCTAGTAGCTTTTTTGGTGCATTCTATGGGTTTTCTATATATAGAATCATGCCCTCTGTGAATAGAGAGAGATTTATTTTTTCCTTTCTTATTTGGACGTCTTTATTTCTATTTCTTGCCTAATTGCTCTGGCTGGAACTTCCAGTACAACGTTGAATAGCAGCAGTGAAAACCAGCGTTCCTATCTTCCTGATCTTAGGGGGAACTTCGCGAATTTTTTAATTACACTCTTGTAATTATTATTCAGAGCAAGAAATAAAACTTTAAGCTCATACATATGCCCCGTCTCAGTCACAATTCCCTTCTTTCTTCTCCAAGGTGACCATGACCATGGCTTCTATATTTACCATGTTTTTGCATTTCTCTCTCTTTTTACCACTGAATATGCAGCCTTAGACACTGCATTTAATCTTGCCCATTAAAAACAACTTATATCTTCTAAGTCTCTTAACCTACAAGTATCACCTCTAGACTGTTCGTCTTCTTACAATTTAGTTTTTGAAGAACTTAGGGAATTGGACAGTGGACTTCTTCACAGCCTGGACTTCACCGATTGCATACTAGTGTGTAGTTCTACATGTTTTCTTGTCTTCTGTGTTTCTGGAAAATTGGCAGCTGAATTCAGAGGTTTGGACAAACTCTATTTTCTCTCTTTGGCAAAACTATAGATGACATTATGTTCTTTTATTACAAGACACAGAATGTCTAGATGTCTTTCTTTTTGTGATGTTTCCACACGTTCACACTCAATGGCTAGATCCACTAATTCACTGGGGGTTCTGCATAGTGAAATGCCACATTAATAATTTCTTTTTTACTTATCCATTGGAATGCTTTTAAAAAGATCCACTTTCTCTCATCTACTATTTGGTTACCCCGTATAATAGCTTACAGAGAGATGCTGAGATAAATGCTTGATCCTTTATTTACTATTTTGCAAAGCAACGGATTAGTTTTCTACCACTCCAAGATGAATGATTAGTTTTTAGAGAAATAACATTATTGATGAAAATTATTAAAACTCAATATAGGTAATGGTTTCACAACATTGTCAATGTACTAAAGGTCACAGAACTGTACACTTGAAAATGGTGACTTTTATGTTATGTCAATCTTACTTCCATTACCAAAAAAAAAAAATAGCTTAGCTTAAAAGTTAGAAAAAGTTAATTAAAAAAGTACTAGGGATTCCTTGCAACGCTGTGGCAAGAAAAATCTGTCACTCAGATTTTGTAAGGCTTTTCTCTCTGACACAATGGGTAATTGGAAGGAAGCTGTGTTTCCTAATAAACCAAAGCTAGAGTGAAAAAATGTCACTAGATATGCATGTCATTTGATTGCTGTTACAATGTCTGTGTTTTAATTTATGTTCAAGTTCATCAGATCATTTTTCAATAATTATATATTGAACGCTGATTCTACTCCAGGCATTGTTTTAGCATTAGAGATACAGCAGAGAACGAACAAGACAAACACGTAGTTAGTGAATCCAATCTCAGGCAGAGAGAACTGCTGTAAGGGAAAGAAAGCGAGGGGACCGGTGAGGGCTTGGGGCCAGGAGAACACCCAGGCAGAGATGATGCCGTAGGAAGTGCTCTAGAGAGCTGGGATTTCTCATGGAAACCTGAATAAAATATAAATTTCTGGGAGATGTACTTTAGGCAGAGGAATTGAGGTGAAAAGGTAGGCTTTCTTCCCCATTCTCTGGGATTGAGGATGAAACTAGCTATTTCGCTCTGTTTTTTGCACATTTAAATTTAGGATGGAAAGCCTGTATGCATTTCACTAAAAGTTAAAGAGCCATCCATATGTGGCCATGAACTGGAAAGAGAGCCCGTGAAAGGAGAAAAGAAGCACATAAAGCTGCTGCAACTCATTTCAAGTATGAGTCAGGCCATCTATTATACTGCAATGACTGTAGCCAAGAAATACATGTTCTCTATGAGGTTCATGTCACTCCATGGGCCATATATAATACAGATTCAGACAACTGTCAACATGAGCATTCCAAGAATAATCAACACGTAGGAAGGGATTTAAAGAGACAAAAAGTAATTTCATCAAGTTGTCGAATATATAATATCTTCTGACTAAGAAGATGGTGCTGTTGACACTGTCAGTAGGAAAAGACTACATTTAGATTTTCTTTTCAGGAATGATGATGGTTTTTCATTGATCCCCGGACATTCTTTTTCCTGGTTCGTCCTCTGATCCAGGGTAAACTAACTGGGTTTTGCTGCAGCCAAGAGCTGGCTAAGATTCAAGGTGCAAGCTGTAGCTGGGGAACAGATCTTTTCTTTGTTTGGCATTAACTGGCTTCTACAGGGATGGGGCCTGTGACTTGGCTTCATCAGAGCAGCTCTCTGACCCTCTGAGCTAGCTGGCAGGGGATGATAAACATTTTTTAGCCCTAAAGTGTCTTAGGCACGGTATGGGATGTGCAGCCTAAAAGTCTATGCTTACACATCATGATAATCCAGGGAACGAGCTGGCCAATTTTAATCATAAAACATTCTCCTAATAGTTATAGCATAAGTCTGGAAAAATCCTAGAAATGTCATTTGGTTTACCATTCTATCTCCCTATAGAAAGGAATCACGCCAAGAAGGCTGCTGCTGATTCTCTATGACTCTAAGCTTTCAGCTATCCTTCTCAAGTCCAAATCTCAAATAAAATACAGCAGAAATAAATGCAAATGAGATCTGTTGGCCTCTGCAGAAACTATGTTTTGAAAGCCCACTTGTGGAGCCTTAGTGAGATGAGGAATTATTTACACACACTTCCCATTAGAGACATATTCTAATGTTGTTCTAAGTAAGGCAGCAAGTCAAGCAGAGTATCGAGAACTGTCACGACTGAGCAGAGGTGCAGAACCAGATTCTTCTGGAACTGGAGAGGCTGGCTCAGCACAGCATCCTAATGCAATGGGATAGACTTGCTTGGTATCGTGCTGGGGCAGGTAATTGAAACTGTACAAATAATCCTGCTTTTGCCAAAGATGCTATTTTAAACAAACCTAAGTATTTCTACTGAGCTATTCGTGTCCTTCTCAACATTTAACTGGCACTTTCCCTTATACACATATTTTTACTTACGGATTTTATCAAAAGCTCCTGTAGATTCAAATCCTGACTCGTAGAGAATATTTTACGGGTTTGGTTTGGATGCTAATTCACTAGATTCACCCAAATCTAGATGGCCAGTCACAGATATTCATGATATTTCATGATATCAATGGCGTCTTGTGACAAATCTGAATCCATCAGTGTTTATGGAATGTTTAAATATTGTTTTTGCCAGATTTGTTCTTTATACTCTTGGTGATAGATTTTATGTTCTTTCAGTTAGTGGCTCACACTTGGAAAATCATGCTGGATTGATCTGTAATCTCTTTCTATTTTGAAGTTCTACTTTACGTAAAGACATTCCACAACTGCAGCCTGGATTTGTTATCTCCAGCAGCTACACTGTCCGATCTGCTGCAAACTCTCCTCATCAGATTACGGGAGAATGCCTGCTTTTGAATATCATTACTAGCCTTACTGGATCCAACATATGATGTGCTAGCTAAACTACACAAAAAATTTTATAGTTAACCTCCAAAAGAATATTATATTGAATACTATTTCTAACTATAGTTGTGACAACCTCCACATATGACTTCCCAGAGGCCATCACTCACCAGAGCTCCCGATACTTATTTTTCCATTATCACTTGTTAGACACACACAATGGGCCAGGAGCTGAGGATGCAGAGTGAACAGAATAGACATGTACTTGCACCTCGTGGAACTTACAGTCTATGGGGAAGGCAAAGCGGTGTGACTTATCTTCCAAAGCGGGATGTTAGAGAAAAGAAGTGAAGGTTAAAAGGAGACCTGAAGATCGAGAAGGATTTACCTAGAAGGGTAAAGGTCATTGCAGGCAGAAGAATAGCACGTGAGAAGGCCCAGTGGAGGGACAGAACATGGCCTATCAGAAGCTGTGAGAGAAGCCCAATCTGGGCTGGAGCGGGCAAGCTTGCTCTATGGCTAGTCTTGGCTTCCCTTCAAATTCCTGCTTCACTTACTGTCCTCTAAAGCCTTGCAAAAATATCTCATCACATTAGGGAACGGAGTTAATACATATTCTTTATCTCATAGCATTTAACCCACTGCCAAAAACATTTGTTGAATGAAGGCACGGACCTATAATAGTAAACTATGTTTGTTTCCTGATTTTTCTGTTAACTTGAGTCCTGGCCTAAGCTATACATTTTAGGTATATTTAAATCATGAATACTTTAGCTGTCAATCATTGTCATCTTGTTTCCAGGGGAAGTGCTACAGTTATGTGCTGACAATGCCCGGCAAAATTGCTAGAATTGTGTTTTAAAAAGCCATTATCCTCTCAAGTCTACTAGTATTGTAGATACTCATTTACATTGCATTCATTCCCGAAAATGAAAAATTTCATACCATTTTTTGGTAAGAATTAATATCCCCAAACACAAACTAGAAAGACCAAAGTAATCGCACTGATATCTAGCATTGTTCTTACTCAGTCCACTACTCTAATATGGAACCTCCATGAGACATAAGGGTATGAAGCAAACCAGGAGGATTCTGGGATGATGGTGGTGACACTGTTTTTAATCTCCCTGAATGCTCCCTGAACGACATCTAGAGTGCAAACCTAAAAACTCAGGGACTACATCTAATCAAAATTAGGTGACAAGATATGTCCGTGAACCCCCAAAATGAGTGACTATAGAGATAGACCTTCCAAAGCCATAACACGTGGTATCAGCAACTGTGCAGGAGGAAGCAGAGGGGAGCAAGTACGTGCCTGCTGGAGCTGGAAAGTTCCCAGATCACTAACAGATGCTCACTGGGAAGTGCGGTGGGGCAGTTGAGAAAGGCAGTTAAACCCGGGAGGGGATTTTCACATTCCTGTATGGCTGAGTACAAGAGGTCTATAGTAAGGGATTGGAATAGTTTGAGCCCTGTGGACTCTCAAAACTTACCAGACGAACTCCCTTCCATAATAAAGCTTCCTTCTGAGAAAAAGACTCCAAATTGAGCATGATAGGGACAAGGGAAAAAGAAGGTCTGGATGAAAGTGAAGGAGAGGAAGCAGGAGGTCCTAGAATGTCACCAGCCATAGTTTTGAAATGCAGCATAAAACTGTAAGTTACAAAAGGTTTCTGAATCATATCTCCTTTTAATAGTTAAGAAAAAAAATTTCACATAAAAATCTGCAACATAAAATGATTAAGGTTTAGTCTCATAAAGTTATTTTAAAAAAAAAAGAAAATAAATAGCAAAAGAACACACCCACAGACATTACATTCCAGAAGGATGTGGCCCCGAAAGATGAAAAATATTCTATCTTTTCAACTTCCAACTTCTCTTTCCTATTTTGAGCTACTTCTAATGAACCCAAAGACTTTAATTAAATGATACAATATATGAACGAATAACTTACATCAGAATAAGATACTCAAAAATTGGGTGATATATTCAGGAGTCATTAAAAATGAAGATGAAACCAGAGAATGCAAGATTTCATAAGTGTTACAGATAATGCTTTTAGATAACTGGAAGATAAAAGGGAAAAATTTAAATATCAAAAAAATCAGGAAATAAGAAAGATTTGAGAGAAAGTCACAAATTAAGAGGATAGGCAAAGAAGATTTAATGTATGTATAATAGAAGTTATCAAAAGAAGAAACCCAGATTAAAGAACAGAACAAATACTAAAAGTGACAATTAAAACATTTTTTTGAAATAAAAAAAAAAATTTGAAAGTGTACAGTGAAAGACCAAACAACATACTCCCTGAAAAGTTGCCCCAGAATAACCAACACCAAGACAGCCTGTAAAATTCCTGGTCTTTAAAGACAAAAATCTTTGGCATCCAGGTAAAAGTACCAAATTACTTTAAGGAGAAAACAATTAGATTACCAATGGAACTATGTGACATATTAAAGATGCTGTGATCCAAGAATTTTATATTTAGCCAGCTGATTTTCAAGTACAAAAGTCTTAAACTGCTATCAACATGCAAAAATTCAGAGCATATTGTTCCCTTGAGTCCTTGCGGAGGAATTTACAGGAGAACAGGTTTCAGACAACCAAAACGAATAGATACATTGACACAGTGCTGGTGCTAAGTAGTAAACTTATATTTACTAATAGAACTAATTATAGGGGAGAAAAGAGGATATCAAAAAACTGAAAAGTTGGGAACCCAAACTGTAGTGCTAAGGGATACACACTTGTGGGATAATACTTTGAACCAGGAAAATAAGGTAGTGAATACCACGAAATTCTGGAGAGATGTTACACTGGGGAGGAAAGAGAGCTTTGTGATTGGTGGGATATGTGCATGGGTTCTGGAGTGGCTGGCAATGTTCCATTTATTGACCTGGATGGTGATTAAGAGTGTTTGTCCTACAAGAACTCATTTTAGCTGCACATTTGTTTTGTGTGATTTCTCTGTATCTATGTTATATTTTACCATGAGAAGTGCTTTTTTTTCCATTTATTTTTAAATGTTAATAATACTCCCAATAATAAAAATAAAGGCAGGTAGTGATAGAAAGATGACAACTACTTCTAAAAACATAAAGAAAAAAGTTATAGCAATTTTCTCCAAACAAAGTCCCAAAGGCTTTCACCATGCAAAACTAAGAATGCAGTGCATTACAAAATAATAATAATTTATGAGAATTCCACATTAAACATGTTCAGTAGTTTTTTTGGGGTGGGAAGCCAAACTGTGCTTAATATATTTCATCAGAACAGGAATTGGATGCTAGTTTAGATTTTTAATGTGAAAGATGAAAATATAAACATTATCTTCTCTTGTGACAAGCTATCTGATTCTTTGTCAATTGTCATTTTCTCTTTGCATAAACAGTTGGTTATAATTTGAGCTTAATCAAGGGGGAGGTAATGAATATTCTGGTGCTGTCATTATAGTTTGGTTGGAGGGATTTCCATATAATCCTGTGAAATCAATCACTCCCTTGCGTTGGAGCTATAAATATGAGTATAAGCCACGTTTGACAAGAGCCGTCAAATGTTGACAACAGTCAATAGCTATGATGGCCTTAGGAACGATGGGGAAATGTTAGACAACAACACGCTGCCACAGTAGCATGGGGTGAAGGGAAGACTGCAGACTGTTGGGTCCAGTAAATCCGGGTTTGCAGCCTGATTCTTCTGCCTCAGTTTCTTTACCTTTAAATGGGGATAATGATTCCTATCAGAATTGTGAAGATTCGAGAGAATGACTATAAAGCCCTGAGTTCATACTTAGCACACAAAAGGTCTTGGATAGAGAACTATTTTCTCCCACCCTAATGATAACAGCTGCCTGTCCTGGCTCCACAGAGAGCATCCGAGGAGACATTGGGGTCGGCGAGCTGGTGGAGAAGCAATGGACTTCTTAGGGTTTCATAAATTTCCTCAAGGGATTTCTAGAGGAGCATGAGACACAGAAATTATTTTTCCTTTCATTCATGAGATGACCTCAGACTCAAGTGGTTTTGTTGGCAGCAACTTTAATTACTGCAAAAGCTAGTATTACAAAGGGAACCCCAGGGACTGGATGCTGGCTGATAACATAAGCCAGGGTTCATCATGGCCCAAAGAACATGGCTTGTTACTCTGCTCAGGAAACCCTAATACTCACAAGAATACACATTTTCAAGGTCCCCCCGCCCACCCTATCAAACACTATGGTCAGTCCTAAATCTAAAACAACTCATTAAGAAATCCCAGTGTGATGTTTTACAAAGTAGAATGGAATTACAACTAAATTCAGAACCCAGACAAGTTTTCTTTGTTTTCTTCCCAAGTCTGAATTGCTCCTAGGTTGATTTTTTTCATAAATCAGAAGCCATTTTTATTCAAGAAGTGCTGTGCGGTTTCTCAAGCAATTTCTTGGCCAGAAACTTCAACGAAACGGGTAAACTGGTTTTTCTTTCCCTGTTCAGTCCCCACACTTCACAAACATTTTCTGGTAACATGTATATCAAGCAAGTAGCTGTTTCAAAGTCAGATTTGGAGGCAGTGCTAATGGTAAAAGCAATTTCTAAGGGGCCAGATGCCAAGGAATAATAGTATTTTTCACTCATACACTCTCAATCTCTAATACAATCTAATGTGTGAAATGCCGCTGGGCTGGCTTACAGAAATGAGAGCCGAAATCCAGGGAATGCTGGAAAGAACATATACTTCCACTCCCCAGGGGCCATTTCAATATTCTTAATTCTTAACTGGCCTGGCTGGTGTATTTGACAAACAGCCCACTAGAAACGTTTTCTGTTTGACATTATTTTATTCATCCAATGAAGCCTGCAAGCAAGGCACTCAGGCAGATGCAAAACTGGGCAGTAGTAGTAGCATTTTACGTTTTTCCAGCAAATTTTCATCCAAAGACCTCAAAGGGCATGATGGGTACTAAAACACACCCATAGAAAGAGAGAAGGCAGTCCTCAGTAAAGAACCACAGAGCTCTGGGAAATTACATGAAAATTCAGATCCACTTCTCACCTCCAAAGAGCTGGTGGAACAGCTGGGATTAAACTCTCTTCCCCTGTTGGTCCTGTGGGCAGCTCTCTGGGCAGGAGCGCAGTACAGACGCTCTGGGCACCGGGTTCTCAATTCTCTCCTAAACTCTTTGTAACGAAGAGTTCCACACTATTTATCTAGATTTTTTCCACTATAATTTGTGGGATTAGAAGCATTATTCAGCGATTATACAGCTTCCAATGCTTGTCTCCACAGGACAAAATTTGACTACCACCAAGATCCATACGTTTATTTTCTTTTAGCCCTTTTCCTCACTGTCTCTTACCATCTTTATTTTATTTTTGCTGTTACTGTTTCAGAAAAGTATATTTTTTTCATTTTCACCTCATTATTTTTATTAGTCTAATTCTTGCTACAGATATTAATGCAACTTGCTTGTGCCAGCAAATAAAATATTCTTAGAAAGAAGAAAACCTGAGCTTCTTGGCTCTAGTCTAGAAAGAAGGCAGTCTTGCCAGCTGAGGTTGAAATTTGTATTCTCTTCTGCTTGACTTTCTGATGAAGAAACATCACTCAGCGTTGCCCATGAGATTAATTTTCTAAGGAGTGATAAATGTTGATAATGCTGAGAGGATTTTTGATGTCTTGACAAAATGGAAGTTCCCAATATCTTAGCATATATTCTCTTTCATTAAAATTTCCTGGGGGATAACGGTGTGTTATGTGAGGCACTGGGCTAGTACTAAAGTCACCATCCTGGTTAGGCCACCATTTCTGCCTGCAAGGAGCTCGATAAGATGGTGGCAACGGCAATGAGATACGCATGCCTTATTTTCAAAGGTTATCCTGACTAGTAGGTACAAGCAGGATAACTAGTTAATACACAATGCTAGTGCTAAACATTAAAAAAAAATATGCCACTGAATTTTCCTGCCCCTCCTGCCCTCTGTGTCACACACACACACACACACACACAAATGAGCTCATATAAATAATAATCTCCTAGCCAGTTTATTTAGTTGTCCAACTAATTAGAAAAGGAATTCTCAGGGTATGGTTTTGCCTTTTTATGGAAGACCGTCTGAATTTCTCAGTGTTGTCTTATAATTATGGTCTCAAAAGACCACGACCAGTAAATATTACCATGACCCAGCAACCAAACAGCGGTGCAGAGGTGACCATTTTCTTTCATACTTCATGCATTACCAGCAAACGTAGAATCTTCTTCAGAAAATAGAAACTGCCTTACTAGACGTAATGAATATGTGGGAGAGGGGAGAATTTCCACCTCTCTTTCTGGATGGGCCATTCGGAATGCAACACTGGCTCCTTTGGGTGAGCAGTAAAATAGTTACGTGGCTGTGTTGTAATGCCTGGGCTTGGGGGTGAAGTGCTGGTGGTGATCTCACAGAGCAGAGGCTGGGAGGGGGCCCTCTTCCCCAGAGCTGCAGAGGCTGCCAGATCAAGGGAGGATGCAGCAGGGGTGGGGGTTGCCAGGGAGGAGGAAAGAGGTTAGCGGGTCAAGTGAGAAGGGCAGGAAAGGCCAAAACGCAGCCAAAAACAGAAGAGGCCCCGGGTTGGGTAGTCGGCAGGCAGACTAAAGCTGGGAGATGGAAAAGCAAGGGAGATGCATGCAGGAAAGAAGGAGCTGAGTACGCAGGGAGGGAAGTGACCCTGAACCACAACTGAGAAAGGGGCTCCCGTGGCTGTCCCGGATTGGCTCTCTCTGGTGGATAAAATGCCGTGGGTCTGAGCTGGATTCGCTTGAGGATGGGGAGGACGCACTGCATGGCACACGGAGTCTTAATTAAATATATATTGATTAAGGCCACACCTATTTGCACAATGGTAGCCTGTGTAAATTTTGAGCAGTCTGGCTTCATTTTCTCTGGCGGTCATATTGTTAGCTGGCTATGGCCCTCTCTTGACCATGCTGTCACTGTGTGGAGAGCATCACCCTTCAGTTATGCACTAACTTTTCACTACTGTTGGCATATACTGACTGTCATGTTCCCTCATTTCCAATACCAAAAGTCCAGTGTTACTTTTCGGTTTGTTCCTTGGTTTTATGGAATTTTTATTGGTCCACACTATTTAGATGAAGTCAACCCAAGTATTTACACATTCGCCCATAGACAACAATCACCAAAGATAGTTCTCCGTAAAGTAGAAACCTAAATCTGGTTCAGGACAAAATGCCTAGTGGGCTGCCTCGCACAGAGCAGTGTTGAAGGAATGGTTGTTGCATAACTGAGTAAAACCACGATCCCACGGATCAAGACATTCTGTTTGATAGACAGCAACTGTATTTTCTTTCAGATTTGCTCTGTGGGGGGCATTCTTGAAAACATCCTAATGTGGTACAATAGTTGAAGACGGCAGTGTACAAGGTAGAATAAAGTTTACAAGGGCTATTTCCCACTGGGTTAATGATGTGATAAAGTTCAGATAACTTCTTCAATAAACAAATGACGCAGAAAGACATTTTTATGGATTTTGTAGGGGGAGGGGTTCAGAGATATGAGATGAGGCTTTTGGCCACACTCTGTAAAAACTACGTCACTCCATACCAAAGGCTGAAATCCTCCCGGAAAGGTTGCCTTTTTACATACTGCTCTGCGTGTATATATCTTTGACAAAATTGACAATAGGAGTTTCATCAACTCTTACTCTTTTCTTCCAGAAAAGCTTTCACCAGCAAGGCATGATTGCATGAAAAAATATTGCCTAGATGAGGTACCAACAAAATAATGACAAGCATCTGAGAAAATACAGATGTGGAAAACGATGTGTACTTTTGTCCTCAAAGCTATTCCCATTTTGATTTAGTAGCTGAACATAATTTTATGATTATGAAATGCCCTAATGATTATTGCATTCATCTGCTGCTTTATAGTCCTTCAAAAACATCTAGGTGTGCATTTATTCATTGCACACTTATTCCTTGCCTGCCATATACCAAGATTGCACAAAATGCTATAATCAACTGTTTTTGTTTATCTAACCAACTGTTTAACAGTGGAGATGACAGCCAAGAACCAAAAGTAGGTACTATAATTCTCAATGTAGACCCATGCAATTCAAATTCTCCAAACGAATAACTTGTTTGAATGGAAAAGTGCTAGGTGGGGATTAGTTTCCCTTGGGAGGCATGTTTAAAGCAGCACCAAGCTATTATTCTTTTTGGCATCTAACTGAGCAAGAGCGGAAGCCAGGCTCCTTGAAAAATCTACACCGAAAGAAAAGTTTCCTTTTAACATTCCCCGCTTTCCTTTCTCTACCCCTCTCCTGTTTTTGGCGCTCCCTCTTCCCCATTATTTATGGCCTTCATTTATTCATTCCACTCACTCACTCACCAACCAATTATTTTGAAACAAGAGCAAGGCACTTTGCCAGTGGAGAAACACAGATATGAACGAGAGGGACCCTGTTGAAGGCAGCTACTGGTTCTGCTGTGAAGATAAGTCGTGTCCAGGCGTTAGCACAGTACAAAGAGGCGCATGATAAATGCCATCCAGTGGACGGGACGGTGAGGTGTCAGAGGACGTAAGGCACCTGAGTTCTACGCCAGTTGAGACCTGATGGCTCTTGAACTACCCCTTCCTCTCAACCAGAGCTGGGCAGCCTTCACTGCACACGGGAATCACCTGCAGAGTTTTTCGAAGTCAGTCCTGATACTCAGGCTAAATGCAAGTCTCTGGAGATGGGACCCGGATGCCAGTAACTTTTAGATTAGCTATTCCAGTGTGCAGGCTAGGTTGAGAAGCATTGTTCCAAATATCCCTTTTTCTTCTAAATTTCATGTTACCAAAATTTTAATATCACTTCTCCACGTTACTGTGGAAAGGAGCGGAAAAGGAAAATAACATCAGGGAAAAGATTCACTTTTCTCTTTCCTTAACAAACAAAAACGAAAAGCCAAATAAACAGACAAATAAAAACAAAGCAACAACAGAAAAACTGTTCTCTTTTGGAAGTTCTTGAGGTAGGGAATTCAAAATTCCTAAGGGAAAGGAGAGATCTTGGCAATCAGTGGTGGCAGCTGCAGTGGTTTAGCTGGAGAGACTCAGGGAAGAGCTGTGATCCTCTGAGGAAGGGGAGACCAGGCAGGTTAAACCTCCTGGTTAGATGCCGGGGTACCGGACAAAGGAAATGGAATAGGGGGAGGAGGAGGTCTGGTTTGTTTTGACAACAAACCTTTAGTATTTATTCCAATAAATTTCACAATATTAAATCAGTGGCCAAATTATTAAGCCTTTTAAGGACTTGACAAAACAATACACAAGTCATAAATCAGGACAAAGATCTGACCCTTAATGTGATGGATGGGGATGGCAGTTGGGGAATTATAACTACAAGCCCCCAAATTTGGCCACTGTTACAAGTTGTGAAATGTGCTGGCATAGATACAAAAAGTCTGTTGTCAGCAAATAAAATGAAGTAAAATCATGTAGAAGAGATTTAGTTGAAGTTTCCTGTTCCCCCCCAGTGCCCGAAAGCATCTTCTCTGTGTTCCTCCTTCTGATCACTGAGAGCGAGGGGATGAGGAAGCCCATGGATGAGACAGACCCAGATTCCAGATTTTGCTACCTGTGGGAACTCGAGTTACAGCCAGTTCTCTGGGCTTCAGATTCCTTATCAGTGAATGGGGGGATAACATCTGTTTCAGAAAGTTGTGAAAATTAAATAAAGAACAAACAATACAGTTAAGGCTCTTAAGAATTTCAAGACTTTTCCTCATTTTTTCCTTTATGTATTGTTCCTGCTGTAATCTCGAAGGCAGTTTAAATTCTGGCAGACATAGGGAGATAAAAATTTTGTACAACACAAATTTGCCAATGGGGAAAGTAAGTTCTTGGGGTGGGGTGGGGTGGGGGCTGGGTGGTCCGAGCCTAAACATGATGGGGTCTTTTGCCATGAATAAATTTGTTCAAATCATTGGGGGCAAGTGACTGGCCATTTTCGATCCTCTGTTTATCTAGACACAGGTCTTCCTCTGGATTAGGGGTGGCAGGCTCAGAGGCTAGCAGGGCCCTGCAGGCCTGAGGTGGGGGTGAGGGCGGGATCTGTGGAACACAGAGAATATTCTCTCTCTCTTCCAGGGGCAGCCTCTACTTACATCCAGCAGGCAGTTGGCACGAGGGATTTAGGGTCAATTGTTGCCAGATCTGATTTTTCAACAAAAGTGAGATCAATATTTGTCATAAAATCTTCCAGTTTTTAAGCGTTGTCGACTAATTCTATCTTCTTTCAGCATCAGGTGGGCCAAACAAAACACATCTGAATGTAGCCTCTGTGTCACAAGTTTGCAACCTTTGGATTTTGAAGGTCCTTTTCACCTCCAATGCCCTCTGCTCTATGAGCCTGAGAATAATTGTATCCATCTTGCATGAGAGGCCCACCTTGAGGACTAGAAATACAGTCATACCCTCAGCTTCCAAATAAGTGTTTCCTGTTGTTAATGTTTCATTATCCATAATTGATGTTACCCCCAGGCAACTCTTATGCAAACAGCCTCTTATTCCAAAGTTCAAATCAATTATATTTCCTGTTACTTGCTAAAGTGCACAGACTTTATTTTCTGCATGTTAGTTTTATCTTTTTTAAGGCAATTGGTGGCTGGTTTCAATTCCCCAGGGCCCAACTTCACTTTGCACCAACTCTTGGGAGGTAAATCTTTCATGAGCTTTAGCATTTGTAAAGCTGAGTATGTTATAAACGTCTTGGAGAAACACAATCTTCCATCCCATCTCTTATCAACTGAGTTGTGTAACCCCAAATTCATATGATGAAGCCCTAACCCTCAATGTGACTATATTTGGGGAAGGGGCCTTTAAGGAGGTAATTAAGGTTAAATGAAGTCATGAGGGTGGGGCCCTGATCCAATAGGACTGCTGTCCTTATAAGAAGAGGAAGGGATACCAGGAGCGTGGGTATGCAGAGGAGAGGCCCTGTGAGGGCACAGTGAGAAAGCGGCCATCTGCAAGCCAGGAAGAGCTCTCACCAGAAACCACACCTGCCGGCACCTTGATCTTGGACTTCTGGCCTTCAAAACTGTGGGGAAATGAATTTCAGTTGTGTAAGCCCCCCAGGCTGCAGGATTCTGTTGTGGCAGCCCAAGCAGACTGATGCATCACCTAAAACTAGCCTGTCATCCTGTCATTTGTGTCTGATGCCTTTCAGCTTTTAGGCTCCTTAAAAATTCCAGTCATCCTCAGAGAAATCCCACTTTTAACTCATCTTCCCATCTGACTTCCTGCTCAAGATGTTAGAGAAATTTCTGTATCTCCAATCAAAGGAATCCCCCTTCTGGGAAGTAAATCCAACTGTGTAGATAATGACAAAATACAAACTATTTGGTGACTCACCCATAAAATGTGAGATAAAGGAAACCAATTCTTTTCCCAAGTTTTAGAATTTCTCCTCGCTTGTCAGCTGCTCCCGTGAGTCGCACTATGCCGACTTTCTTGAGGCTCGAGAGCCAGTTGTATGCATGCTCATCATTTCTTAAAACGTCTTCAAAATCCAGCGTCGGGAGCTGGAGCTCCGAGCCCCAGTGCTGACATTCTGGGAATTAAGGAAAAGAAGAAACCAGATGGAATGACATCGTTTTTACGTACAATGAGAACCTCAGAGATGGGACGAACTCATTGAAGCTGACCTTTGATTTATCACAGAATTTACTAAATTTCAGTCATATTGGAAATGCCCAAGTTACCAACATTTCTTCCCTGGAGCCAAAACAGTCTACTTCCTGCCTACACCTGAGCCTGACCTGCGACAGGTACTCACTGCATGATGTTTGTCGAGAGAATGTTGTTCAGCTTAGGGATGGCTCTTGACCTGTGTATCCTTAGGGCTTCTCTCCCTTGATGCTGCTTAGAAATAACACCGAAACGCTGTGTATTTTAACAGCCAAGTTATATTGCTCAACTCCAAACAGATGGTAAAATCAGAATGGTGGACTAGATCAGCATATGCCTATTCCTGGGGATGGGGGGGTGTTTGTGGTGGTGGGTACAGCTCCTTCTTTCTCTTATTTCACCTCATAAGAAGCTTTCTCTGGGGTCAGATTGTTCTTTGGAATCAGCAAAAGCCGTCTATGGGGAAGAAAAGATGAAAGATGTGGTCCTGGGATGCATGGACCCTTTGGTGACAATGCCATGGGAGATAACGTCAGTGCCTTCCTCAGTTCTTGGATGCCTCATGACTAAATGCTCATAAAAATGTTTCCTTGAGAAAACAGAAAGGAAAACAAATGTAAAAAATAGTTTGCTGCTAAGCCAGGCTCTCCTAAAGGAGGTGGAACACAGAGGAAATGTAATTTTGCCAAGGAAAATAACTCTGATATTAATAACTGCATTCAGGAAAGACCCAACTCTAGCTAACCCATTTCATTCCTTCATTTTTTGGGACAGAATTTGCCCTAGAAAGGCAACCCTTCCTAACAACTGACAGAGTGAGATCTTACGCTCCCCATACCATCCTGAGCGACGCCCCACTTTTCAAACCGGGGAATGTAACTCATGTTATGGAAAACAACCCCAAAGCTGCCATTTAAGAATGAGGAATGGGTCGGGTTCCCCTGTAGTAGCTGTAGACTGGAAATCATTCCCTCTTGGGTGTCAACATGGCTGTTTCTGTAGAAGCAGGGATTCCTTAGGAGTCAGACAGGGGCTGTGGTGGTAAGAAGACCCGTGCAGGTGCTGGAACCCTCTTCCTGCTCTCTCACCAGCTGGTTGCATAAGGACACTCGCAGAGGTGAGTGGGGCTGCGTGGGAAGAGCTAATCAGACTACAAATGCACATATCGCCAAAGTTTCTGGGTGATTAAGCATAACAGCTTGCACAACGAGGCAAAATTTCCAAGGCCTAAATTGCAAACTGTAAATTAGGCCTCTGTAGTGGCTGCATTAATTCTTTCGGGCTAGGTGAATGTTCTTTAGTAGTGAATACATTCCACAAGCCCAAGTGATTTATTGTACTTTCTCAGGAAGTCAAGCTTATATTCAGCCACTGGATCCTAATTTCTCATTTTAACTCTTCTCTCTCTGTGGGACTAATCAGAACTGAAAAAATCTATAGCCTCTCCTGCTCCTTTTTTTTTTGGTGTTGCTTAGTAAGTGCTTGCTACGTTTGAGAGGACCTTAGAATTTAATGTTAAACAAGCCACCTTGGCAAAGGGAAGCAGTTCAGCACACCTTATGCCAGAGCAAATGGCTAAACAGTTAGACAATGAAGTGTGAAGGTTTTAGGTTAAAATTATAATTTTTGGGGGGGGCGGGAATGGTGTAAAATACTTGTTCTTGGTATTCCTTGATTATATCAGCTGTCCAAAAATTATTTGCTGGTTTATTTTTTCAATAAGCCTAATATTTTACCATGTCGCAAGTCACTGTGATAGGCAGTAGATTTTAAGGAGCTCGCAGTCTATGGCAGAATTGGCCTTGGGTGCTGACAGCTAAAACACAGACTGATGGACGCCAGAGTTGAAGTCCATTCAGGATACTATGAGGTATCAGATCTTCTATTCTTTTTCTAATGCCCCTCTGAGACATGAGCTACTCTTTCTCTTGCATGGTGGTTATCCAGGTCTGCCCCTCATGCCTTGACTATTTCTTGCCAAATCAAGCTGGATTGGTATCATGTGAAAGAGCCTCTTTTCTGCGAGGCAAGCCACCCGGCTGTGTTTTCAATATTGCATGATATGGTTGTTCGCCTTGCCACTCCCGTTTGTCACTCCCGTTTGCTCTTTGCATTTGAAGTCTCCAGATTGTAGTATTTGATACTGACCAAAAAGGTCTGCATAAAGAAGGCGGTAAAGGTCACACAGATTGTTTATTGGCTGCCTAACTAGAAAAATCATTTGGCTTCTAGTTAGGAGAAAAATTTTCTGGGCAAAATATCAGCGTTAAGATCATAACTAACAAATCACCATCTCCTCTTTTCAAAGCTTACACCTCAGTAGACTACATCCAGAAACAAAAATCACTGAAAACAATTTTAAGCTTATTGACCCCCAAGTGAAAATTACAGGCCCAAAGAGAATCAGAGGTGGATGTGATATTAGAGACTCACCTGGCATTTTCACATCGGCTTCAGGATTTCCCATCTCCTTCAGTTCTTATTATTGAATAAAAAACTTGTCTAAACCACAGCTGGGGATTCTTCCAGGTCTTAGGCACTGTGGTGATCTGGCCAAGGCCATGTTTTTTTTTTTTAAGGATTGGCACCTGGGCTAACAACTGATGCCAATCTTTTTTTTTTTTTTTCTGCTTTATCTCCCCAACCTCCCCCCCCCCCCCCCCGCCCCGTACACAGTTGCATATCTTAGTTGCAGGTCCTTCTAGTTGTGGGATGTGGGACGCCACCTCAACGTGGCCTGACGAGCGGTGCCATTTCCGCACCCAGGATCCGGACCCTGGGCCGCCGCAGCGGAGCGCGCGAACTTAACCACTCGGGCACAGAGCCGCAAGGCCGTGTTTTTATTGCTGTGTAGACTGTTAGATGGATTGGCTGTTGTCTACATGCCCATCTGTAGCAAATGTTGTCTTTATTACAAAGATTAAGTAACTCACTGATGAACCTTTGTTATAATATTTAGAAGAAAAATCTTATATCCTATTGAGGGCAAACCAGCCTGGAGAAATAGTATGCTCTAGACCACAATATTGTCAAACTGAACTTTCTGAGACGATGGAAATACTCTGTGTCTGCGGGTCCAGTACCATAGCTGCTAGCAACATGCGGCTGCTGAGACTCGGGGCGTGGCCAGCGGAACTGACGAACTAAATGTTTTACTTCATTTAATTTTAACTCATTTTGACTTAAATTTAAATAGCCACACATAACTAGTAGTGTATGAAACAGGACACGAATAAAGAACACGGAGGCAGAGAGGCCTGGGTGTGAATCGCTGTCCTGCCTCTTACCAGCTAGTTTCTTGGTCTCCTCTCTGAGCCTTCCTCTCTTAATTTGTAAAATAGGTGCAGTTATGTTCACCTTGCAGGTTATTTGTTGACCATGCAAGGAGATTATGCGAGGAGCTAGTATACTGCTTGCAGACAGTAGACCAGTAATAATATAGCAACAGCTAATATTTGCTGACACTTTCTAGGTGTCAGGCACAGTGCTAGGTGCTTTCCATATATTGTTTCTTTTAAGGGCCACAATAAACATGTGTGACAGATGCCTCCAGGGTTCCTGTATCATTGAGAAGGGAACAGAGACCCGAGTCATGCAGCTCACGGTTTGCTGAGCTGGTTCATCGCATCTCGGCCACTGATTCCAAAGTCTGTAATTTTAACAACTACACATACAATAAACATTTGAGGCCTTGAAATACTGCTGTTACATGCATTTTTACGTCCTATGTCTGAAATGCCCGTAGTATTCTGTCCCTTATACAGGAAATCTACCAGATAAAAGAGAAGGCAGGGCAAGTTACAATTAGGAACACGCTGTCTGAACTCGTTCAAGATAAGCGTTGGCTCGGCGTCAGGACTGTAAATGTAGGAGAAACATTGCGACGAGGTTTCAGTGCACAGCACTACAGCAACACGGCTGTTTGCCTTTTGTGAAATGAACCAAGGCTTAAAAATTAAAATGGCTAGTTTCTCTTCTTTAATCTATGGCAGGACATTTCAGTGATCCATGACCGTTTGGTTTTACTTAAGGCCATTGTCACTTTCCAGAGAGTTTTGGTGACTGTGTGGCAGGGAAATAAAATAAACAGAGGTTGAAAAAACATTTTCAGAAGATGTAAATGTTTGAAAACTTTGAGTTTGTATTTTGACTACTTTGTGGATTCAAGAAAGATCTACTTAGGGCACACACTACATACATGTATATTTATAGCATGTTCTAGTGAATTTTTCTTTCTACGTGAGTCATCTTCCCACTATAGAATAACACACATACCTCTTTGTTTTAAAAACAGAATGAGCTATATTCTTTCAATAAATACGTTACTCTTTACATGTGTACAATTAACCATTTTCACACAGAGTCTCCAGTATATCTCAGGCTGTCCATATTATAGACCGCATAGTCTATACTATAAATAATCTCAAATTTACAGGATTTTACTATCAGAGGGTGGTTACAATGCCTTTTAAGTTCTGCAGAGTTTACAATTTTCCAACTACAGCTCTCCTTTTGGTGTGCCCTAGCAGGAGCTTTGCAAAAATCAGTGATCAAGGGCACAGCCCATCACAGAAACTGTGTCCTAACGTGAGCCACTCACACACTTGGTTACGCCAAGTGTGACTTCCAGAGTTGTGACTGATCAGTTTCCAACCTCAGCATAACATCCCGAATATAAAATACTCTAATTTTCAGGGAGAAATAAACGACATTTCAATAAGTCCCCAGTAAAATCATTCTACGATATCTGCACAGAAACTTTAACAGTGGAAAAGTAATTTAAAAGCATTTTCCCAGTCTCTTCCAGCGGCAAAACATAACTACCGGGGGCCCAAAAGAAAACACATTTGACCAGAGTAAATCATTTGTCAGGTGAATACATTAAAAGAAAATTTAAATCTCACACTTGGGTCTGGATACATAAACAGTATGGAAAATGACGGAATATTTAAGGCATGAACCACCCTTTCTAATTTAACTTACGGCCTTACTAATAAATACTTCCTTGAACATGTGCTTCACACATCATAAAATTTATGAACAGGCTACATGCTGGCTTTCAAGGAACCATTTGTACAAGGTTTCCTTTTCAGGGTTAAGCATCACATTCCTGGATCCTGAGATGTATTTCAAAAAAGGAAAAGACACAAAGAAGCTCTTTAGTGAAGGATTGGTGAGTGCAATGTTGCAGTCATCAATGTTGCAATGTTGCAGTCATCAATGTTGCAATGTGTTATTTCAATAGTGTAGGACTTCTGTCCACCTGCACTGAACTCTGCTGTTGGCTCTGAAATAGCAATGGGAGGGGCTGAGGATCGGCCAGTCTCTTACTATCTTTTCATGTAAACGCCTGCAGGGGCCCAGCCAAAACCAAAATCTGAACCCTAGCAAAGGAGAGGCACTTGGGGAGAAATAAGGCCTTGATGGCCTCCTCTGCGCTAAGGGGACCTGCTCTCTTGGATATTCCTTTACTTCTTGTCTAGTGAACTCAACATGTCTTTCAAGATTCTGGTCACTTGTCCTCTCTTAGACTGAGATCTTCCCAAAGCTGACCCTGAGATGAGAGGATTTGAACAGAAGCAGTTTCTGAAGGAGGCGCCCCTGGAAGCAATCACAGGAGTGGGGGACGAAAGCCTCTGGGAGGCGTTTTAATGAACTGGTAACTGACTGCTTTTGGCAGCAGGGGCTCAGCACGGGCAGCGCTGTAGACTATACTTCAGAGTTGTCCCACCCAGGGGCAAGGAAGCTGAGATGCATAGGCCGCCCACGCCCCCCTTGGTGGTTGAGGGCTGCTTCTCTGGGCGTTCCACCCTGTGTGTTGGCCAAGTGTGCTCCCTCAGGGAGAGAACGTCCTCCAGCGGCGTGGCAGTCTTGCAATAGGAAGCTGCTGGCATATATGGGAGGATGGCTGAGGGGCTCTGGTGGGGCACCGACAGCCTCTGCAATGCCTTCCTTCAGGATCTGCGAGAGTGGGTTAGATGGCTGTCCTCTGGTCCCCCAGCACCCGTACACACCTCAGTCACAATGATCAGTCACATTATGTGAAATGATCTTTCTCTTATTCAACACATACTTGTTGAAAGCCTTGCTACGCAAAAGAGATCACATTAGTAAATAAAAATAGATGGGATGACTGCCCTCGTGAAGGAAAAAAGAGAATAAACAGGGAGCAAACAAATAAATACACGAAAGTAAACATTGTAGCAAGTGCTATGGGGGTAACAAATGGGGTGTATTGACCAACAATTACTGGGAGTGGCATGGGGAACCTATTTAGACGTGGCAGTTAAGAAAGTCTAGCTGAAGAGATGCTATTTAAGCCAAATCCTGAGGGAAGAGAGAAGCCAGTCATGCGAAGGGCAGGGAGAGGGGTGTCCAGGTGGGAGGGACAGTAGCAAGAGGGGGATCTCTTATTTGTTGGAGAAACTCAAAGTCACCCAGGCTCAAAGCCATGAGGCAAAGAGCGGGTGTAGCAGATGAAGCGGAAAAGTAAGCTACATAGGGTCAGCAGGGCCTGCTCTCTCTCTTCCACTGGACTGAAGTTCCTTGCAAACCATGGAAATCGTGTCAATTATCTTTATTTCCTCACCAACACTGCCCACTTTCTCTTCCTTTCCCCAGTATATAGCCCAGGGTTGACATCAGTAGATTTTCAGAAAACTAATGTGTTCTGTTTCCTAAACAAATCTTTGCTTACTTCCTAATGACTAGAGACTAGGAGCAACCCCTGGAACAAGAGATTGTGTCTGAGCATACTTTGTATTCTGAAAGATGGAAAAATCCATAAAACCTTTTCTCTTAAAGTGATAATCCCACCAAACCCAAAAGGTCTCCCTGAGAATGTGTAAAAGATGTTTTTAAACAAGTTTAAGTTGCTTGAAAAGAAGGAAACACACTTTCATTTTGGACTGTTAGGTACCGGGTATATTCTATATGCTCAGCCCCATGACGAGAGTGAAGATCTGTAGAGTTGGAGAAAATAAGAACACACGAAATGGTGAAGCGGAACTAAATGGCGGTGTGTGATGAATATTGAAAAAATAAGAGTTAACATTTATTGGGCACTTATGATTCCAGGCACTCTTCTGAGCACTTTATAGGGATTAATTCATGTAATCCTCACGACAACCCCATAACAGAGGTTCTATTATTGTTTCCATTTTATAGATGAGGAGACAGGCACAAGGGTCTCAGATAATTTGTGCAACATCACAGCTAATACATGTCACAGCTGGGACACCCACTAAAACAACTTGACTCCAGATTTTCAGAAAAAACATTGTATGTTGAAGGAAAACAAGCACCAAAGGATGTCAGGAAGGGAGACGATTATCTTAGACTTCCTTAGAGTTGGCAGGGCAAACAGAAGATTCAGTTTTCCCTCTGTCCTTGCTGTGACTCTCCCAGGTGACACCCTTGAAAAGTTTATAGAACACCCTCTTCATCACTCTCAACTACCCAGCACACATCTCCCTGTGAAGCAGCCCCTACTGTTTAAGAGGCTTCTTTCCTAAGTCCAGGACCAGGTGGCTTCTCTGGAGAATTCTACCAAACATTCAAAGAAGATTTAACACCCATCATCCTCAAACTATTCCAAAAAATTTAAGAAGACAGAATGCTTCCTAACTCATTCTATGAGGCCAACATTACCCTGATACCAACACCAGGCAAGAACAACACAAAGAAGGAAAATTACAGTCTAATATTGCTGATGAACACAGATACAAAAATCCTCAACAAAATACTAGCAAACAAAATACAGTAAAATATTAAAAGGATCATACACCATGATCAAGTGGGATTTATTCCAGGGACACAGGGATGGCTTAACAGCCACAAATCAATGTAATACATCAGATTAACAAAATGAGCAATAAAAATCACATGATCGTCTCAACAGATGCAGAGAAAGCATTTGACAAGATCCAATATCCATTTATGATAAAAACTCTAAATAAAATGGGCATAGAAGGAAAGCACCTCAACATAATAAAGACCATATTTGACAAACCCACAGCCAACGTCATACTCAATGGTGAAAAAATGAAAGCCATTCCTCTGAGAACAGGAACAACAAAAGGGCGCCCACTCTCACCACTCCTACTCAACATAGTACTGGAGGTTTTGGCCAGAGCAATTAGGCAAGAAAAAGAAATAAAAGGAATCCAAATTGGAAAGGAAGAAATGAAACTCTTGCTGTTTGCAGATGACATGATTCTATATATAGAAACCCCAAAAGAATCCATCAGAAAACTATTAGAAATAATCAACAACATATAGCAAAGTTGCAGGGTACAAAATCAACTTACAAAAATCAGTTGCATTTTTATACACCAACAATGAACTAGGAGAAGGAGAAGTCAAGAATACAAATTTACAATCGCAATAAAAAGAATAAAATACGTAGGAATAAACCTAACCAAAGAGGTGAAATAACTGTACACTGAAAACTCTAAGATATTATTGAAAGAAATTGCAGAAGACACAAAGAAAGAGCAAGATATTCCATGCTCATGGGTAGGAAGAATCAAGATAGATAAAATGTCCACACTACCTAAAGCAATCTACAGATTCAGTGCGATCCCAATCAGAATCCCAATGACATTCTTCACAGCAATAGGACAAAGAATCCTAAAATTTATGTGGAACAACAAAAGACCTCAAATAGCCAAAAGAATCCTGAGAAAAAAGAACAAAGCTGGAGGCATCACAATCCTTGACTTCAAAATATACTACAAGACTGTAGTAATCAAAATAGCATGGTACCGGCAGAAAAACAGACACACAGATCAATGGAACAGAAGTGAAAGCCCAGAAAGAAAACTACAAACAAAACAAAAAGACAACCCACCAAGTGGGAGAAAATATTTGCGAATCATATATCTGACTAGGGGTTAATTTCCAAAATATGTAAAGAACTCACACAACTCAACAACAAAATAACAACCCAATCAAAAAATGGGGAGAGGATATGAACAGACATTTTTCCAAAGAAGATACCCAGATGGCCAACAGGCACATGAAAAGATGTTCAACATCACTAATTATTAAGGAGATGCAAATCAAAACTGCAATGAGATACCACCTTACACAGGTCACAATGGCTATAATTACCAAGACAAAAAATAACAAACATTGGAGAGGATGTGGAGAAAAGGGAAGCCTCACGCACTGCTAGTGGGAATGCAAACTGTTGCAGCCACCATGGAAAACAGCATAGAGATTTCTCAAAAAATTAAAAATAGAAATACCATATGATCTAGCTATCCCACTACTGGGTATTTACCCAAAGAACTTGAAATCAATAATCCAAAGAGATTTATGCACCTCAATGTTCACTACAGCATTATTCATAATAGTGAAGATGTGGAAGAAACCCAAGTGCCCTTCTACAGATGAATGGATAAAGAAGACGTGGTATATATATATATATATATATATATATATATATATATATATACACACAATGGAATACTACTCACTCATAAAAAAGACAAAATCGTCCCATTTGCAACAACATGGATGGTCCTTGAAGGTATGATATTAGGTGAAATAAGCCAGACAGAGAAAGAGAAATACATGATTTCACTCACATGTGGAAGATAAACACATGGATAAAGAGAACGGATCATTGGTTACCAGAAGGGAAGTGGGCTGGAGGTGGGTGAAAGGGGGAAAAGGGCACATATGTACATTGAGAGATAAAAATTAGACTATTGGTGGTGAGCGCAATGCAGTCTATACAGAAACATAAATAATAACATACACCCAAAATTACACAATGTTATAAACCAATATGATCTCAATAAAATAATTGAAAAAAAAAAGAGGGTTATATCTTAACCCTCCAGTTGTCACAAGCTTCTTCCTTATGCTGAGGCACAATCGACCTTTGTCACCTTTCTTTTAGGCCCAGTTCTGTGCTCCAGAATCACACAGAATGTGGCAGTCTTGGAGACATGTGTAAAGACAGCTACTGTCCTAAGTTTTTCTTTCCAAGGCTGAATAGCCTCTTTCCTGCCCGTATTTTCTCAAGCCCTGCGCTGCCCTCTCTGCTCTCCTTCGGATGATGTGTTGAATTTGCTGACGCCCCAGAACAGCACTGGTGTCTTAATCAGACATAACGCTACAGGTGTGGTCTGGCCCACGCCTGCACGGTGGGTTTGCTACTACATTTTTATTCATGCAGCCCAAATCTAATTAATCTTTTTTGGCAGTCTCAACTCTGTTGACTCATATTAACTTTTCAGTCAACTGAAACGTGTAAGAATTGCCTGTCAGCCAAGCCTTCATTTCCGAAGCCGGTTCACTGAGACCATATTAAGCACATATAGAGGTGAGGATGCAGGTCCAATTTGATAGGGACATTGTGTCAAAGTTAATAACTCGAGGTGTGAAGGTGACAGGTCTGGATTCACAACTGAATTCTGATACTTCCCCCCGCATGACCTTCAGAAAGTAGTACATTCTCTCAGCTGGGTTTCTTCATCTGGAAAATACAGGATGAAAACAACCTGCAGGCTTGTTGTGAAATTTAGATGAGATGATATCTGTCAAGAACTTAACGCGGCGCACCTGATTAAACCAGCACTTGAACCAGAGCAGCTGAGCGTGGCTGGAGGCAAACACAGCGTGACGAGCACCTTGTTGCACGCCCGCTAATCGCCAGTTAACTCCCACACTCCCCTTGCTGACTGGGTCTCACGCTCTGTCCTCAAACCTCCCACAGCTCCTTCTTCTACTCGTGCTCAGCTGACCACCTTGTTTCTTATTTCAGTGAAAAAATAGAAGGACTCAGAAGAGAACTGCCATACACTCCCACCACCGCACCTCCCAGCCTGCCTGTGTCCGTGTCCTTATCACCACTGACGGAGCGTAGATACATTTCTAACTTTATTGATCTCTTTCTCCACCAAAACATAAACTCCTCCGGGACACACTCTTTCTCTGTTTTGTTCAGCACTGTATCCCCAGCACTTAGAACAGTGCCTGGCACACAGCAGACACTCAGTAAGTATTTGCTGAATAAATTCATAGTGCATGGCGTATGCCCGGTAGATGATATCTGTTACTAATGTAGGTTATTTTCCTAGATTCCAACCATTTAGTGGGGAAGACAGTCAAATACACAGAGACTGACTATTCAGGGCAGTAATTGCAGTGAGACAGAGAAAGGAGCCCACACAAATTGCTGTGACCACATAGGAGAGGGGAAGGATGAGAGAATGCTGTTTACTAGAGCAGATGCTCTTCAGTCAAACCTTGGCTCTGTTACTTCTTGTCTCTTTGATTTTGGACTAGTTACTTAATTCTATCAGCCTCACTTTCCTCATGTGTAAAATGGTTATAATAATAAATAGTGCTGCCTTTGTGATGTTGTTGCTAGGATTAAACAGAGCAATAAATATTCAGCACTGAGCTCAGTGCCTGGCAGAAAGCAATGCTTTAAAAGACATGAGGAAGGAAGGTTGGCGAAGGAGGAGCAGAGGAGCTGGAGGAGGAAGAGGCCAGCGCAGACAGAGAGCTGCTGGTGGACGCGTGAGATGTGGAGGGATTCTGGGTTGTTTTGATAACAGACACATGCCAGAAATTTCTCCCCACACTGGATGCGTAGTATGAGAGATAAAGAGGGGTTAAGGATGATCCTGCTGCCGGAGAGATGGACTTGCCATCGGCTAAGATGGGAAAGTGTGTGAAGCAGGACATCTAAGACCGTCCGCCTCCATCAGAGGGTTCATCTTTACTCTCCGGTTTTCCTCATTTTTCTTATTGTTTCAAGTAAATCATTTTATAAATCCTCTTTTGGGTTGTCCATTATACATTTTGCTTGATAATTTATTGTGGGCTAGAAACTTCCATCATGCCCTATTGAAGTCAGAGCTCAGAGACTTCCTCCTTGCAGGAGCACACTGATTTATCGCTCTTCTTGGGATTATCTGCTTTTATGTGTCATGAGATTGGACCTCTCTGGGCTCTGGAGTGTTTTTCATCCAAGTGTCTAGCTTGTACCTGGAATCTAACATAGTGCTGGTGGCTGGTATTTTCACCTGTCGTGATCCTTAACTAACACACTAAGAGGGAGGCCACTTGCACCCCGCTTTGCTGATCACCTCAGCTTCAGCACGCATTTCTAAGTCACTGATTAGAATTCGCTTCATAGTTGACCAGGCTTGTCACTGCCTTCCTTAATTTTATTTAAAGGAAACCAGCTGCCAGGCAGGTAAAATTTTGGCCCAGACTTCAAACCAATGTCTGAATGACTAAAATCCTGTTCATGGCAGTAATTCACCTCTGTGCAACTCTCGTGTTTTCAGTCAGGAATATCACATGATTATTCTCCGTGTGAGGGGAGCTCGAGCATAAGCCAGGCTGTCGCCTCTTTCCTTCTGTCCTCACCACGTGCTCTTCACTGTGCCTCTGCTCCCATGTTCACGGCTCTCTAAATAGGAGGAAAAGGGAGAGGGGCAGGATCTGACAGGCTTTGAGCACCCCCAGAGGGCCAGGCACTGTGCTAAGCGTGGCGCTTACATTTTTCCATTTCTTCTTCCCCAAAGCTGAGAGGCACTGCCTCCTTTACATATGGAAAAAGTCAGGCTCAGATCATTTATGAAACAGAGCCAGGTTCACAGAGCAGAGTCAAAGCCAGCTCTCCTTTCACAACACGATGCTGTGTCACAGGCGAGGAGCTTTCCGGACAGGCCGCACTCCTCCACTTTCTCTCCCAGCAAATTCCAACAAAATTCTTTTGCAAAAATGTATATGCATCCATCGTCATATCACAGTGTTACTAGTGAATTATGTCTATTTCCTGGGCTTACTTTCTTCCTTGTCTGTATTTTGTAGCTTGGCTTAGACAGAAATATAACTATAGGGTGGAATTATTGGTAAAGGGCTGCACTGGGATGTGAGTTGGACCTTGCAGGATGGATAGGAGAAGTTTGGCCAGACAGAGAGAATAGAATAAGTGATCTAAGAAAAGGCAGAGCTTGGACGAAAGTAGGAATCCGCCTGCTTGTGGAGGGGGCCCCAGACTGTGGGATGAGTGGGAAGCCCAGTGAAGACTTGGGCCATTGTCACTGTGCAGAGAGACACCAGAGCAAGGGGCAAGAGAGATGATGGTGAGCATCAGGGAGATTACCCCACAGAGTGTGCAAGCTGTGCGTGAACCGAGGCCATGCTATTTCAGCACTCTAGACGTGAGATGGTAAAAGGCTCCAACTAGGTTGTTGGCAAGAGGGACAACCTGTGCAATCTCTTCCCCCATAACCTGTCGAATACTGGTCTTCTCTGGGCAAACAGGCAAGGCACACGGAAGCTTGACAGCCAGTGGGAGACGAGGAGGAGGATTTCACTAATGGGACTCACTCTGCATATCTTTTTAAACTGACGTACTGTTCAAGAAGGTCAAGAAGCCGCTCAGAGCTGTTCTCTATATTTATTTACAACTACTCTCAAGGAGACCTTGTGAAATGAAGTGAGTTAATACGTCATGTGCGACATTGCTCTTCATCCAACATGGTCCTACTCAGGAAGGTAAGTAGATACTATCTTTATCGTGCACATAAAGAATTTGGGGGCATAGAAGGGTTATGTAAGTTACTCAAATCACAGACTTAGCAAAGCTTAGGGCCAAGAGCACTCTTACTTTCAGTGCTATACTGCTCTTCTGATTAAGAGAGAAGTTACAGATTGAGAAAAACACAGAATTTCAAGAAAAAGAATATATCAAGTTAGAGAATTCCTTGAATGGGGTAGAGTTTAAACATTATTTATGGAATTTGCTCAGCTGGAAATAAGGCAAATCAACAGAATGTATAAATAACAAAATCAAAATTTGTTTAAAAATCAATTTTTTTTCTACAGGCTTATAAAAATTGTTTTTAATTAAAAATCATCAATGTTTTCCATGAGCCTATTTGAAAGTTTGGGACTGGAATTTAAAAGGAGAAATTTAAGTATGATGAAGACATTTACATGCCCAAAACTAAAGCTGTGTAGTTCTATGTTCGGCCATCTTGAAGAAGCCAAGCGGAACCAGAAGTGAAAAGTAATAATTTTTTAATCAGTTGTCCTCTTTTTTTGGCTGGTGAATCCCCTGATGTGTAGGCACTAACAAAAATCGCAGGCTAAATTTATAACTTATATGTAGGTTTGGTAAAAATGAAGCCAGCATATACAGCAATCCAACCTTACTTTTTGAAATGGCCACACTTTGGAATTTTCTAAATTTATAAATTCTAAATTTGCAGTCCAACTGCCAATGTTATAAAACTCACTCCTGGGCTGCAAGAAAAATAAGCCTAGTCTGTTAGAAATGGAAGTTTTTCACTCATTGAAGGAAGCTCTTTCTGCTTTTACCCCATTTGAAAAAAAAATAGAAAAGAAATAAATTTACTTTAGTGTAACTACAGAAAATTACTTTCCAAGAGTAAAACAAGTGAGTATATTTTCCCTAATTTTCGATGTGGCAAGTACACTGAAAAAAATATGAAAAGGCTACAATAATTCTTTTTTGAAGTAGATTTGCTTTAGGTTCTCAAAAATATACTCAGATTTTTTCAAGGCCTTTAAAGACACCAGCTTTTCAAAGTTCTGTTTAGCACTAACATTAGATGATGCTCTGTTACTTTGTTTGATGAAGTTGTTAAGTAATACAAATGATTTTTAAAAAAGAGTATAATTAATGTCTCTTACCTAAGAATTTTTTTAAAGTAACAGATGTAGTATACAGTCCTTTAAAAAAAATTTCTATAATGTATCCAGTCGTAAATTAGACTTATCTTTAATATTTTTCTTTGAGTATGTGGTTATAAGTTTACCAAGTACAATGCAGAAATTGAGAGGGATAATAAATGATACGTAATTCAGAAAAAAGTAAGACACATCAGAAGACATCAACATGGCACAAAAGAAAAATGAAGCAAAAAACACATTCATAAACTCACAGGCATTTAAGATACCTGCATTCATTTCATAGAAACCCTAAAGACATTTCTCTGAAAGCGAACAGGTCCGTTTCACATACAATAGGCAAAACAGAACAGAGGCTTGCTTCTGAAACACATGGAGACTGTGAGCTTTTCTCCCACCTGTGCATCAGAGTGGGAGCCTGGCTGAGCTCAGGGAAGGAATCTTTACTGTGTGTTTCCTGGGAAGGGAAAACATTTGGGTACATGATGTGGCAGCTTGACTGCTCTGCCCCAGCTGTTTCGACGGAGCTGTTCTGAAGCCATTTGACCTGGCAGCCCTGATACAGCTGGGACGTTCTAAGGCAGCATGAAAAAAACAACAAACTCCCGGCCCAATTTATAATGACCAATTAATCAGTGAAACAAACCCCCTCACTCCATCCCTGACCTGCACTGCAGACTCCCACCTCTGGGAGTTCAAGAATGGGTGAGGGATGGGGCAAGGCTTAGCGACAGGGGTGAAATATCGCGTGGGAGTTAGGCATATTGACTGTGTACATTACTTGCTAATTAAAAAAAAAAAACAGTAATTTTTGCTTTTTGACAAATCTCTGTAAAAACGGCCTCTGTGCCAAACTGGTTCTGTTCTGTGCCCCATAACAAAATCTTCATCTTCAAGTAAACATATGGCCCTCTGCAAGAAAGGGGGAGCTCTATTTTTTCTTGCCATGTGTAGGGTACAGAGACTTAGCTGGCCCTGACAGTCACTGGGTCACAAGAGTTTTCGCTCCCTCTTGTGATATGTTCTTTTTGAAACAAAGGAGGGGGTATAGCCATGGACGGAAGGGTGGTATATCTGATTAGCAGACGTGAAGACTTGCTCTGCTATAAGGGGGGCATATCGAAGTGAGAGGAGATGTTCTTTTCTGATTGTGTTATGTTCTCAGTCCCTGGATTGTTGAGAAAACTGAGCAGACTGCTTCCATGGAAAAAAGGTTTTCTTCAAATTACAACCTTTTAAACCTCAATTTGCAATAACAAATATTACTAAAGTCAGAGAATAATATACAAATATGTCAGTACCAATTCAAAGAGAGAGAGAGGAAGACAAGCATCCATTCTGATATTGAGTGTTAATAAAAAGAACAATATTTAGGTTCACATATATAGGATCATATTGTGTACTGATTTTCCTCCCATTTTTCTCCTATTAATTATATTATGGAAATTTTGCACCTTGAAGTTAGTCACAAAAATGAGTATATGATTATATCAATTTCACATCAAATGGAAGTTAAAATACAATTCCATTAAAAAATCTTTATATTTCCAACGTTTTATTAAAGTCTTCGATTTTTATCTTTATGTTGGAAATGTTCACATGTTAGTCTTTAACAGTCGAGTTTTAGGTTGGTAGATATTAGAGAACAGGGCTAGTAACCTTGTGTCCTACAGATCAATATACATTTCTCTTGAAGACAACTTCTACCCCCATCTTCTTTGCTAATTCCCTAGTTTAAGCTCTTAGTGTCTGTTGCAGGACCATTTCTAGGCTACGCTATGGTCACCCTGCTCCCAGCCACTCTCCATGCCAGCCAGTCCATCCAACACAGATGATCATGACCAAGACCTTTCCACAACACAGAGCCAATCACTTCACTCTCTTTTGTAAAATAAATACAAACCAAGAACCAAAGGGGTGCACTGGAGGAGGGGAGAATGCAATAAGAGAAAAACGAAACTAAGGAGACATTCACACATTTGTAGGCATTTGAGAAATTATACGCATTTGTTCAAAATCAGAAAGACACACTTTGAAAATGTAAAATGCATTCTAAAAAAAATAAAGCAATCTTCTTAAATGCATAATGATCTTGCACTCATTCCCCTGGTCTTAGAGGCTCAGCCTGGGAACTAAGGGCAGGACCATCCCTGAGCTCCATGTGAGGGAAGCTTCCTGGCCTGAGCGCGTAGGCCTGAGCCTCTGAGTGGGGCACGTCAGCCACTTCCCGGTTTGTCCCCCTCCTTCTTCTCTGTTGCCTAACCATTTTAACCTCACCAGTGTTAAACCACCTGCAGCTTCCCAAAGCCCCCTGCTATTTTAGACTGCTATGACTTTCTACCAGCGTTTCTCTCTGTCAAGAGTTTCCTTACTTTCTATCTTTGCCTGACAAACTGATTCTTCAAAACCCAGCTCAAGCATTACCTCCCTTCTAAGGACCATTTCCTTGTTTCCTCAGACTCCTTCCTCCACGTTATAATTAACCTTCTAGGCAGGCTTTAATAGACTTAAACTAATGTAGTGTGCTTATTTGTTTTCATGGCTAATGTCCCGTCCTAGACTTGATAAATCCTTGAGGACAGAATCCATGTCTTTCTTTAACTTGGTATTTTCTTACAGTTTCCAGCACAAAATGGGTGCTCACTATATGTGCAACTGAATAGAAATTTATGAGGGAATGATTAATGCCCATGTCTTCCTTCCAGCTGTGACCATCCTGTGACAAGAGTTTTTTCTGGTTGATTACCCTTTGTCCTTTCATTTCTGAGTTCAACATCTGGTGCCAAGCAAAGATCCAGGGAAAGTGGCCTGCATCTTGACATCAGGCTTTAAAAGGCTTTCCTTTCTCTCAGGAAAGAGCAGATGAGGAAGCATTGCCACTGAGGACTAAAAACAAAATCCTTTCACAAATGTAACTGAGCTTGTTTACATGTCCTGGAGAATAAATGTTTGAAAATATGCAATGGCAGTGAAAGAAGGTATCAAATTCCACAGGCAAACAGCCAGAGAAACAATATTCCAAAAGTGGCCCATTAATCTCTTCTTTAACCCACCAACTGCACAGCTTGAGAATATATTTTAAAAATCTGATCTTGTTTTAAACCACTAAAATATTTTCCAGCGTCTAAATAGCAGCCAGTTCTCCTCATGTTATTCATGCTTGCAGCCTGGGAGTGTGACCAGTTTTTTCCACTACTTAACTGAGTGTAGTATCATTTCCATTTTGCTACTGCCTGATAGTACTGAGAAACGTAAGCTATAAAACTGTGCTCGTCAAGAAATGTTAATGGAGAGAGGTGGCCATATCCTTTTACAATGCTTAAAAGCTTAAGCTGTAATACTAAAAACCTGGTTTTTATTCCCTGAAATAATGAAAAGAAGAAATTGAAGGAAATTAAAGTAAAATCCAACAGGATTACAAAATTAGAGCAGAGTTAAGGAAAAATATTTTGAGGACCAGGAGAAATCTAAAATAAATAAAAAATACATTTGTGATACTGCTCTATGACCCAGACAATTGCCACTCAGCCACATAATTGGAGACTCCTTTAAGAATCTAGCAATGCGCTCACTGGGGGAAGGCAGGGAAACCATCTCCCCTGGATACCCATCTGGATCCCACCAGTTAGCTGGCAAGATAAAGAGGAAAATGGATTCCAGTGGTTTAGACAGAAAGCACTGGGGCAAAACTGTGTCAGCTATCAGAATGGTGAGAGTAAGGGAATGGTTCTTGGTGAGACTGGCCTATGCTTGGACAGGAAGGGGACAATATCATATTCTACTGACAGCTGTAGGACACACTGAACCTGTGTGGTTCAAGCTGATTAAACAGTAACATCTCCACACCCAGTAAACTGCTGTATGTCTAGCATTGAAAACGGTGGAGAGTTACTACACATGTTTGAGAATTTCAGATTTGAAAGAAGCAAGGCAAATCTCTATCTTGGTGTATGACCCAGAATTCCCAGGAGAGGTTTTACAAAATTCAACAAGGCTGGTCAGTTGCTCAAATGGACAGTGGTCCAGTATGTCTGGTTCAGGGAAACTTGCCTTGTTAGTGTGATTGTAGAAGTCAGGATTCGAGCAAATAAGTAAGAACCGTCATGTTTTTTAGAATCTACATTTGACCCAGATAATCTTATGTTACAAATCTTCAAACTGCACAGGGAGAGAATTAATACTTTCCACTTCTCCCCAGCACCTCTGCTTGAGCTCTGTTATCGTGTGTCTCCTAAAGGTCATATTTAAAAAATAACTTTCTACTTCTGTTGAGTAGTCATTTTTATTTTGTCTCTCAGCTCAAGAATTAAACTCTTCTTTTCCCACTGAATCCATGTATTGCAGATTTTATGAACATTTTACAGGTCTCTGGTTCCCTAGAGATTCATATAAACTCTCCCCAAGCAAATGTGCTTGTGTGCACACACACACACATGCACACACACACTCATGCACTCTCAATGCTGTGTATATCATTTCATGGGGTTCAGGGATCACATAATTTTATCTGTGGATACCAGGTTAGGAATTCCTGCCTATTGATTCGGTGTTGTTCTGGGCTTAGATAAAATCATTAAGAAGGGCCAGTCTGCCTCTGGTTCAACCTAATTTTTGCAGCGAACACTTATGGAGTATCTGCCAAGTGCCAGGTTTCATGTCAGAGGACAAGGATATACTTTTGATGGGCTTATTTCTTTCTCTCTCTTTAGAATGTCTAGAACTGCTCTGTATTTCTTTTCATCTCCACTCAAATGATCGGTCCTGGTAAATCATTAAACATTACACATAAATTACAATAATATTTTAACCAAAGCACAAGGGTTTGAATTTGCTTCTGAGCAAATTTCTTACCATATGTTTTAAAAGACATTGAAGACCATAACTGCAAAGTTACCTGGCAAAAACAATTCTCTTTGGAGATTTTCTCTGGCTTGCCGGGAAAAGCATCTTTTCTTCAGCCAATCAGCTTCAAATTCACTGTAATGCTCATTTGGCCACGTGATATGCACCTTATAATACAGAAAGTGAATATCATCCGTATGCATATTATACTTTCACACTTCAGTTCTCCACCGTTGCTGCTTCTGAATGTGGTTTAAAATAATCAGGGAATCCAATTAGCCCCTGCGTTTGTTTCCCCCCTTATGTACACACAGGTATAGAATAACTTTTTGGACAAGAAGGAAACTGAAAGCCAAGAGGATCCATCTGAGGTCTGAGGCCCCTTATATTTCACACAAGAAAGAAAATCTGACTAGATCTGAAATTCCTATTCTATGTCCTTAAAACCTGATGTCCCCATACTTTCTGTGATGACTTGAAGTTAGCCATCAATTAAGACTCCTGACAGGAGTATCAGAAATAGTAATGATGATGATAAGGTGGATAATAATAATAAAAATAACACCATTTTGAGTGTATACTGCATAACAAGCCCTAAAAACATGACTGATTTAGTCCTCACACAGCTCTGGGGAGAAGGCACACCTAATGCTCACACTTTGCAGGTGAGGAATGGAGGAGTGAATACCTCTTCCCGGGGCACACAGCCTGCAAGCAGTCCCTGGGTGTAAAGTCCTCCAGTTGAGACAAAGACAAGAGTGGGGAGAGGATGGCCTTGCTCTTCTGATAACTACCCTAGCAAATTCAGAAGAAAGTAACACAGGGCAGAGGGCACATCTGGTTGTGGTTTTGAGAGTCACACTTTTTGAGGGCTCGCCGTCAGCCAGGCACCATGTTAAACCACGTTGTACCCACAGGATCTCGCTGACTCCTCACATCATCCCTTTGAACAAGTTCTGTTAGTAGTTCTACTTGACAGATGAGTGAACGGAGGCCCAGAGCATTCCTTTTATTATAGAAATAGTTTGATGGTGTCTCCAGGGCTGCCACTCAGTGAAGGAATATTGAACAACACTGTATATTTTATTAAAAGTAGTGGTAATAATAATAAAAATAGTAATAATAATAATAGCAGAAGTGTCCATCTACTGAGCATGCTTACTTTGCACCAAGTACTATATACACATGGTTATGTATACAATCAAATGAAAAATCATCATTATTTAAGTTATTGGACACCAGCCCCTATATTTGACTTTGGAGAGGAGGGAGAGATTCTTTAGAGAGCCTTACCTTTTTTCTGTCAAACTTCAAGGCTTTGATACCAATATTCACATCCAGAGCTTCCACGAGAAGCTTGCGCGCTTTCGCAGAGTCCAGGTAGCAGTGGGGGCACTGGCAGTTGTCTCTCAGCCACACGGCGGGGTAGAGAGACTCCCCGCCATCGTCCCAGAGGACTTGCATCAGGTGAGCCCCGTCCAGCACCTCTGCCTTCTGGATGGCACAGTGCATGTTTCTGGTCCTCGCAGGTAAATCTTGTCCGCTACCTGCCACGACAAGCCAGTGTTAAGAGAGTCTCAGGCAGACGGGCCTGACCTTGACCTCTCAGAGTGGGAACCATTCACGTGGACTCTGGCCTCTGCTATTTGCTGAGCGGCCACTTTGCGTCTGATTTATCAGCGCGGGGACCTTTGCTCTGGGGAGAGTGTTTCCAAGGCTGTAAACAGCAACACGGCGACTGAGAGTCAATAAGAAATGTGCTGCATCAGGCTCCAGACCCATGGAATTCCTCGTCTTTCTCAAAGAAAGTTTAGATAATAAGTTCAGACCGATGACAGAAGCACTTCCATAATCATGCTTGGGTGAAAGCTCTGGAATTTCTTAAGGGAGAAAAATGCTCCACAATTGGAAATCTGACAATCGCACCTGTGCTGTTTTAGCTGGGGCCGGATTGCGCATGCGTGTTGAGAAGACAGGGCTCCCCTCCCACAGTGGCCCTGTCCCGACGCGGGGATGCTAACGCGGTTTGCTCGGTTCAGAGGTCCTGCGGTCCCGGGCACTGCGCTCTGCTAGTCCGCCCTGCGCCGCTTCACTGCGCAGCACACCTGCTCCGCGCGGCATAACCGTACCTGGGCTCCGAAGGGAACCCGGCCGGCTCCTCCTCCCAGCTTTTCCGTTTTAATAGAGTGCCTTGATATTTCAGTTAGCTTACTCTAAGCCTTTCCTGAGTGCTTTTATGAACTTCACTTTACTTGCGAATAGGTGACTTTTTATTAAGAAATCCACGAAATGTGAGGACATGCTATATTTATAGGACAGGAGATCAAGTGTAAGAGAGGCCCCAAAGTGTTGGGACCAGGCGCCTCGGTGTGGATTCCGATTCCACTAACGGCTGTCAGTTTGACCTTCAGAAATCGTGTCAAGGTTGTAAATCTTACTTTCTTCCTGTATTATTTTCCAGGGCTCTGAACTTATATGGAAGAAGCAGAACTTCTTAACTTCTTCCATAAGATGATCAGCTCATCATTAATAGAAGGTGACATGTGACAACGGAAACAAGACCTCATTGTGTTGGGGTGAAGGGGAGGCAGGCATGCATGCACGTGCACACACGCACACCCACCTCCCCCCCCCCCCCCCCCCACACACACACAAGCACAGTGTCTGCTGACAAATTCCTTCTTGGTACCCGGCCCCGCGATCAATGTGCAGGGTTCAGTGACAAGCAAGACGAAACAGCTCCCCGTCTTTCTTAAACTTACAGATGGGAAGACTTTATACTTCGCCACAGTAACTTGAAAAAATACTTTACACAACATTAAACAGCTTTTCGGTGATTGTTTTGCATAAACTTGCTCAAATCATTAGCTTGGATGATTGGAGTCAGGGTGTGAAGCCGAGTTAAGACAAAAAAGACGGCTTTCTCCTTTTAGCTCAACCACACTAGAGGTATCTACTGACGAAAGGAGAAATACAATTCCCTGGGCCTCATGCTTATTTCTATTTGGGAACTCCTATCCTTTTTAAAAATAATTTATATAGCAATGGGGGAGAGCTATTACCTAAAAAATATCACCCAAAATGTCATTTTGTTCAAAGCTGGGGTTCAGCTCCAGGATGCAAGTAGGCACCCTCGGGCAGGGCGCAGGTCAGGCTGTCTGCAAGGGGGACGCTCAGCCCTCCTGACAGGAGAGGGGCAGCTGCCCGGGTTTCTCCGATCGTGGTTTCAAAGGACAGTGATGGGTGTGGTACATGGGGGATGATATAACCAGGTCCCTAAATAGCATATGATGCACAAGGCTCAAGAGGAGAAAGGCAGCACATTTTTATCTCGGTCAGAGGTTGGCAAGCGTTTTCTGTAAAAGGGCAGGTTGTACCTATTTTAGGCTATGCAAGCTACACACAGGCCCTGTCACATACTCTTGTTTTATTTTTTTTAACCTTGTAAGAATGTAAAAACTATCCTCACCTTCTGGCTCCACGAAAGCAGGCTATGAGCCATGCCTAGTCCCTCGGCAGTAGCTTGCCTGTCCTGGATCAAGTTGTCTAAGGCATGCTGTGTGACAGTGGAACACAATCATACCTAAATACAGAAGAGTGGTCTCCTATTCCTCCACATGTGTGAGCTTATCGCTGAAACACATGCTAAGGAGCTTCTGTGCCTGCTGCCCTGGAGAGCACAGAGATCACGATGAAGTTCCAGACCTCAGCAAAAGCGAGGTAATTATGAAAGTGAAGCAAGAATAAGGCTGGGCACAAACTGCCTTGGTAGCTGCCCGAGAGACTCCAGGGACCGCCTTAGAGAAGATGGCTATTTGAAGAAGTCTTAAAGGATGTGATCAATGCTGCTGAATGCATATCTATCCATCTTATTTTCCTTCCTCGCTAATACAACATTGACTTCTTCAGAGCAATCACGTGACTAGTAAACAGCTATATCTCCCAGCTTTACTTGTAGCTGAGATTAGGATGTGATATAATTCTGGCGAGTGAAATGTATTTGGAAGTTGCTGGATGGGGAAATTTTTGAAAAGGAGATAGTCTTAGCTGCCACATGATATTTTGCCTTTTCTTTTCTGCCTGCTTGGTAAAGTAGAGGTGGTCCTGGTGATGGAGCAGTCATTTTGCAACCATGAGGCAACAAGCAGAAGGATAAACTCTAAAAGAAGCCAGGCCTCCCCGTGGTTCCATGAAATCACACTGCCAGTACTGGACAGTCATGTCGGGACTTTTTTACATGAGAAGAGTAAGCCCCTTATCTAAACCTCTATTTGCCAGCTCAACTGGATACAGACAGGTTGGATCACAAGAAGAAGAGGTTGTGAAAGGTCGTTCCAAGGAGAGGGGGCAAAATGAGCCAAGGAACTAAGCTTTGAATGCATGGAGTTTGAATGATAGAAAATATTTGGTTTGGCTGGAGCAAAGGCTATGAGGGAGAAGACAGAGAGAAATTAAAAGGCATGTTGAGACCAGATCGGGAGCACCCTGCATAGCACGATAAGGAGTTAGGCTTTGCTCTGTTATAAATGGGATACTTTTAATTTTTATTTTATGAAGGAGATTAAAAAGAAAGATGATACTGACAGTGTGTATGGGGTATGGGAAGCAGGTAAAAGGACCACAGTTAGAGACACTGTTTGGAGTTTTTTGTAGCAATCTAGTTGAGAAGAACAGTGGAGTGGAAGTGTAGAAGGAAAGGTGGGAGGATGGGGTGAGTGAGCCACGCTGCAAAGATGGATCTGAAATTTCCCTCAGTTTGTGTCCTCATGAGAAATTTCTGTTACCTTTGGCTCTTTTGTTAAAGCCAGTTTTGTGAAAGAGAATGCCTTTGCTTCCTGTTTTTACAGAAAACCAATTATTTTATGAGATTGCTTAAAAAGAGCAATTACTATAATCTATTAAAGATGGTCAGGAAGTGCCATTCGGAATGCAGTTGCTCATGTGGAGCCCCCTGTGGGAATGTGGACGTGTTCCCCAGGCATGCAGTTCAACCAAGTTTTCTTCTTAGTACGAGACTATGCTTTTTCAGTGGGTGGCAGGCAGGCATAGGAATCAGGAAGATTCTGGTGTTATAGCAAATAAGTATCAGTGTGGATGATGGACAGCCCACAGGCAAAACAGAAGCGGAAAAAATTATATACACTGTATCCCATTTTGTTTATCTTGTTATTCTTGCTGGTCCTTGACTTGATCTATTTATAAACTGATGCATTATTCACTTGCCAAAACTACTTGCCAAGAATCACAGGCAAAAGATGCCTCAAAATATCAACACACACTAAATAGACATATGAAGCTCGAAAGCTTGTCTTTGTTATGCTGAGAACACATCTACCTTTTAAAATACATTTCACATATTGGTCCTGGCCTGATTTTTCAAATCAATATGGGATGATTTATCCCACAGTACTAGTCCTTATTGTAGACATAATCCTGTCTCCCCTTCGTTCTCTCTCTGCCCTAAGTCTACTCAGTGTTTTTGACTGCTCTTCCTAAGATGTGAGCTCTGGATACCGCACATTTCAGAACATATGGTTACCTTCCAGTTTACAAGTAACTTTCAAAATGTGGGCTCTGAATTATACAAGATACCATAGATATAATATTTCTGGGATTAAAAAAACAGAAAAATGATCACCTTATATGAGGGAAGAGTAAAGAATATCTATAAGGTTTTTGATTTTCAATTTTCTTTTTTTACCTTGAGAGTTTGGAAGAATAGTCGTACCTACTTATGGGATCTTATGAAATAGCAACTGGTCTGGTTCTAAAATCAGAACATTGGTCTTAATTACATTGATGGTAAGGTTACAGTAATAGAAATAATAGTAGAAGAGGTAGTGATAGTAAGAGCTTACATCTACCTAATGCCTTCTTCATGCCCCTCACTGTTCTAACTGCCTCAGACACAGTGACTCACTGAATCTTCATTATAACCCAATGAAAAATCTACTGCAATTACCCAAACAAGCAGCAGAAGAAAGAGGCTAGGGAAGGTCAGCATACAGATGATGGGAGGATCCATCTTAAGTTCTGCAAGGGAGCAGGACAATGAAGAAAAAAGAAATCCTTCTCATTTATTTTTATCATCAAATTCCGTGTGTGTAGATGTATATTCTAAACTCAACTCATTTTCAATAATGTGTTCATTAATGGGTTTGAAATTCTTCAATAATGTGTTCTTTAACGGGGTTGAAACTGTTTTGGTTGAGAGAAGTTTTATAAATCTTGATATTTGATGCATTGATTCTTAATTGATCAAACAACTGATACATTGTTTGATGGGTGCGTTTCCACCACTGTAAACACTGTTCCTGTACTTCACGATGGCGCTGTGCCTATGTCCCACTTTCTGTTGAAGTGGCCACACCTACAGACGTCTACACCAACAAACTCTAATTACCTTCCAACCTGCCATTTTAAGCTTTCCATCTCTCTCTTTTTTTCCCTTCCTCTACCTTGCAGATTTGAACTGAAGATGGAAAAGTACGTTTCCAGCTATTAAGGCAACCCAACTCCTGTTCCCAACCTGCCTGGCCAAATGGATATCTTGAGGAAGGTGTTCCAAGACAGGTGGTGATGTCAGGACCTGGCCCATGGGAGGCTGCCCCAGGCCGCTGAGAGAGTGTGGAAGAACTGGAAAGCCTGGGTGCTGCTGAAGTTAAACTGTCTGGGTGTCTATGAGGGAAGCTGGCGGCTTGTTTCTACTCTTCACAATCCCTTTCTCAGCTTTATGACAAATGTGAATGGAATCCAAACCAAACCACGGAGAAACAGGATAAGAGCTTCCCTCTTCAACTTTTCTTGGTTTATTTAAAGCTCTATTGGGGCAAATGTGATAAAAATTACAAAAGAAAAATATCAAGGATCATTAGTATTTGAAAGCAAATTCTTTCTGAAAATTTATAGGCTCGTACATGAGTGTGATTTGTTAAATGTGTTTTCCGATTTAGCCCGCCTGACTGGTTAAAATTGAGTCCTGTTGAAGTGTCATAGCCATTTCGTTATTTGATAAACTATAGTGCTTCTCTGAAAAAAAGAAAAAAAGAAAAAGAAAAAATAAATACTCCTGGCCATCTATATGTACACACATTGTCAGTGGGAACTTTTTGCTTAATTAAAAAGCACATGTAAATGAAAATGTTTATTTACTTTACACTAATTATTTGGCTTCTCTTTAGTCACAAGTATAACTTAGTTTATGAAATATCAGATTGCTTTTGGTGGGAGGGGGTAGTTTTGCCTGTCCTGAAAAGCAGACCCTGGATTCGGGGGAATTCCTGTCTAATGGGATCAATTTCTTTTAATTTAATCCTGTGACTTGATGTGTGTGTGTGTGTGTGTCTCCTTCCTAGGTCACTCACCGTCCTTCTCCCCCTTGGAGTTATGGAAGTTTGCGTAGAACTCCTGTTTGGCACAACTAAATCGTTTGTTTTAGAATTATTCTGCTTCAGTGGTGAATGTAGTTTGGTTTTTGTCTTTTTAAAAATTTTATACATTCAAGTTTGGTCAGCTGGTTTCTCCAGCACTGTTTGGAAAATCAAGAAAGTTGCTCTGAAAGTTAAGTTTACGCATTGATCTTGGAAATGAGAAGAACTCAGAACTAGAACTCTCAGAGCTAGGCAGAAATGAACAGCAATATCCCTGGGTTCAGTGCACTCACCTGGTGTGCAAGGAAAATGGAAGCTGCAAGATGGTGGAGTGACCTGGCCAAAGCCCACACTGCTGGGTAGTGGGGGAGGTTGCCCCAAACCTATGTTTGCCAGTTCAGTGCACACATATAAAGTGAATATTTTCTAGTTCTAACAAAAGAGAGTACAAAAATTCCTCAAATGCTAATTACAATAAATTTGAATTATAGGTTTTGGGTGACATTCTTAGAAATTTGATGTAGAGACTTCATAGTTACTATATATTAAAATTGATAGAGATTAATACTATACACCTGAGAAGGCTTAGTCATCTACTGGATTACTCATCCTTCAAAATGAAAGGCTGTCATTTCTTAACTCTTTTTTGTAATGGAAGACAAGAATAGAGTGGACTTATGTTATAAAACAGCAGCACCTGTTGATTTCTGTCTTCTTTTCCTAGGTAAGCCATCAGATCTGCCTCATACAGCAGGATTCTCTACTGCGTTTGACCTCTTGCTTCTAGGTGGCAGGATGAGAAAATAATCAAAATGCAAGAAACATGCAAATTTTGTAGTATGTGTGCGAGGTCTATGTATAAAACCACTTATTTGGCACTTGTGATGTTCTAGCCACTCTGCTCGTGCTTTCTATTGTGCTAATTATATTTAATCTTCCAGAAAACCCTATGAGACTGATGCCATCACTTCCATTTTCCAGATTATCTTGAGCCTGGAGAGGTGAAGTAACTGACTTGAAAGCAGAGGAAACAGGCATCTTGTCCAGAATATAGTACTACGTCCTGAGAATCTACGGCTGAATAATTTTCTATGCAATAATTTCAGTTTACCAAAAATGTGCTATTAAAATAGCAGCTAAATCTCAAGATTGTTGGTAGTTAGTTGACTTCACCATCTGACGTTTCATCGTCAGAGGGAGAGGACAAGAAGAAGTTTTCCAGACATTACACCATAAGGGCTTAAAAAAATTACTATTCTTTTATATTTCAACTTTTAAATCATAAAGCTCAATTAATTTCCACTTGGTATGGTAGGGGTTGGCCAGACTGTATTTGTAGTATCTCAACTTTAATATCGTTTGAATACATACGCACTCTACTCATTACCCTTGCTACCCAAGGATCTTCAACTTAGAGGTTTTTCTTTTTTTTTTTTTAACTTGATTTAATAAGGGGCTGTGCTACTTAATAATTCATGAATATATTCTCATGTGAACAATGAATTCTATAAAACCATTAAAAAAACAGTCTAATCTCTTGAATAGTTTCCCCATCCTGTCTGCTATCTCGTTTAAAGTATCACATTTTGTCAAATACTTTCTTCCTAAATTATAAAAGGGAAAACTTGACTTCACTCCGATGGAATTGCCACATTCAGATTGGAACTCAAATGATCAAGGCATTTGTTTACTGAGGTGAGGCAGAGTACTGGGCCTAGATTTTAAGATTTCTAAATCTTCGAACCAGAACTTATATTCATCATGAGAAATCCTACATTTTTAATAAAATCAATTCAAAACACCTGTCATATCTCTTCCTGCGCTACATTCAGGGAGCAGAACAATTAAAGGGTGTGCATGGCCTTAACGGACCAGTATTCTGGTCAGTTCTGAAGGAGCCTGGTCCTTTCAGTTTGGGGCTAAACCAAGGGCCAGGGTGTATTGGATTGGGTTGTGGATTATTCAGGGAATATTTCCAGAAGCCAGCCAGAACCCTCCTCCCCCACCACCCAGGCTGCTTCTTAGACAATATCCTCTCTGTCTTCCCTGTATGCTTTCTGGATCAGCTTAGGGACTACCAAGTAATTTGACTACTAGACTAAGCCAAACATAATTGGGGAAGGGAAGCTGCCAAGAAGGAATCAGATCCACTGCATTCCAAAATCAGGCCTATTCCACAAGCCTGATGGGCCAACCCCTTCGCAGCCCACATGGCTGTAAGACACATGTGCCTGGGTTTCCAATTGGATGCTCCCACCACCCCAATCCAGAGACCGGAATCCACAAGCTCGTCAAATAAGGGAAAGTTGAGATCCGTCATACCTGTTCTCAGATGTGCTTTAGGCGCCGAACCACGCAAAATAGACCAAGGAAAGAAAATGGCTTTGATCCTAAATGTCCTTTGGGGAGGCAGCCTCCTGGTGCCCGTCACATCCCAGATCCATCTGCCCCTGTTTCCCTAAGTAGTGCTAGTACTTGGAAGCCTTTCTTTCTGCTCCTGGCAGCTCTGCTGCAGCCCTGCCCCCAGACACAGCTGAGGTTTGCAAATGAGGAAGGATGTCCCAATCTGAAGGTGTAGCCACTCCTGAAGGGAGCTTGGAGGTTAAAAAAAAAGAAGAAAGAAAGTAAAGAAAAGTAAAGAGCTTTTATGGCCCAGAGGAGAAGCAGTTAGGAAGAGAAAATACTTTTAAGTACTACAAGTGCCTGGAGCCACGAAACCCCATGACTCTGCAAAGCTTTACCTTAGTGCAGACTCTTTCCTGGTAGAAGGAGCAGCAGTTCTGCTTGTCTCCTCTCCTGTCCCTGAGCCAGCAGCAGCAGCAGAAGCAAGGGCAGGGGCTCTCCCTCTCCCGTCCCACTGTTCACAGCCACAGCTCTTTTACTGCAAAACTCACTTGGAGAAAACGCATTGAGATGAGTGTTTAACAGGCATGACCTACTGGCTCCCACCGGAGCAGAGCTGAGGTGGTAACTTCTTGCCCGTAGAATATTCTGTATGAGCCTCTTTGGCAGGAGCTTGCCTAGTTGTCAGGGGCTGGTAGGAAGGTTGGGATGGGGCCCCTGGGTGCGATGCCCTCCTTTCTCTGCAGCTTTGGCCGGAGTGAACGGAAGCTGCGAGAGAGTATGGGGCTTTTCTGAAGGCATCGGCTTGCCCAGTCACTTGACCCACAACACACAGCCCTCAGGGTGACAAAAGGGAAAGGCCAGCGTGGGCCGTGTGCCAGGGCCCTGGAGCCTGGCTGCCGGGCATTCCCCCGGGGAGTGCCCAGTGCAGGGGCAGGGCTGGTGCATGAGTCTCGAATCCTCATTCCTAACAGGGTCCAGATCCTCCTAAAAGAAAGTCTGCGGGTGGCAACTAAAACCCAGGAAAGAAACTCATGGGCCCCCTGGCCTCCTCCCACCCACACCAGCCTTCCCAGGAAGACATTGAAGTCGCCTCTGCCTGCAGCTTGTTGGTTCTTGTCCCCAGGACTCTCACAGCTGTGAGGCTCTGAGGTTGGAGCAGAGGAGCTAAGGCAGAGAGAGAGATGCAAGACAGTTCTTGCCTGGACAGCTCCCCCTTCCAGACCTGCAGCGGGCCCACCCTCCGTGAGGCCCGTCAGCTCCTTTCAAGGTTAAATTTAAACCATATCCCTTCACCTGTGGTCCCCTCCTCTATCTTCCACCTTCCTCCCCCCAAGTCCCCAGGTCAAATTACTGACACCCAGCATCCAGTGACAATAACAGCCGGTTTTGTTTCCCATGCGTGGGGACGGGTGTGTGTATGCAGGATGCCCTCATAAATGTTTCAGGCATTTTAAACCCCCAGTAACTGGGGTTATAGGTATGCCAGAAGCAATCAGTTATTTCTATTTAAGACATTCAGAGAACATAGCAGAAGTACACTCAACTAATTTTTATTTCACACTTTGTGCTTTAGTAACAATTACTGGAACACCTTAGGCAAATTCCGCTCCAATTTCAAGAAAGTTGTTGAAAACAATGTATTGCATGTATGTAGTTTCTAATAGAAGAGTGAAACAAAACAAAACAAGAACAACAAACAAAGCTGTCAATAGTTGAAGCTTAAAAACCTGCACATAAAGAATTGATTCCCACGTTGAAAACAAACAAGCAGCAGACACACAAATCCTGCTCTTGACTGTAAGTAGCCTCTTGAAGACTCTGGGCTCTCTGCCATCCGTTAACCCTTCCCAGGCTTTGGTGTGCTATCGCACTCTGCCTCTCAGGGCACTGTCCTGGAAGCAGCAAATGACAGTGATATTCTGGACTCCAGGCGCAGCCAAGGAGACCATCGAGGTTCGTGAACCACAGAAGGCATCGGTACCAGAGCCAGAAAAGTTGATGCCCTGACCATGTGTTTCTTTTTTTGGATTAAAAAAAGTTTATTCTTAAAATTAATTCCGTGTTAAGTAAAGCTGATGTGTTAGACATTAGAAACACATTGAAACTCAGCTTTCATTTTAAAAAGAAATAAATGATGCCCTCTTTCGTGGTGAACATGCACTCATGAAAGATGCTCTGGATTACCCGAGAGACTTCTTCAGTGTGGTCCAGGCAGCAGATCTGATGAAGACCGAGCAAGATCTCGCTCTAAGGCGTGAAGGTGGGTGGCGTTTCCAGAGGAGGATGCCACTGGAGCCTGGTGACTCCAGGGGCAGTCTATTTATATAGTATGTTTAGCATATGGTGATGCTCAGGGGGTCGTCCTGGGCTTAAGAAGGTATTTAGATGGAAGGATTATTTACCTTCAGTGAAATCTAGTACCTGTGGAAAGATCCGCTGCTTACACCATTTCCTATTTTGAAGAAGGAAAAATAGTAGGATTTACAAACGACAGTCGATAGATAGTTGTACTCTTTTTGTTTAGATTTTGGTAATTTCACAAAGGTTTATAGAATACACAGAAAAGTGTTTTAATGATGTTAAAAAGACTACAATTTATATATACCACTATATTAAGAAAACCAAAATGGCCCATAATCCCTCTGCTCTCTTATTATTGTGAAAAATATAGAAAGATATTAAATGAAAAGTAAGTCTTTCTCCTCCCTCTTTTGAATTCTTTTTCCCAAAGGTAATTACTGTTAGTAATTTTTGGGGGCCTAAACTGAAGTATTTACTAGATATATGTGCAATCCAGTGGTGTGTTGGTATGCACTGAACAACAAGCTCTCTGTGCCCACGTGTTTCAAATTCTCAGGTAAATAATGAAAGTGCCATTATTACCCATGGTGGCTGGACCCGTGAGCAAAGGGCAAGCCTGGTCCGGAATTTGCAAAAGCATTCAGTGGGTATAGAAAGAGCACCTGTCTTGAGTGGGAAGCTGGCCTGAGTCCTTCCCATAGCAAACACTGTGACAATAAAGAAATATGAGTAATCACTTTGCTAACAAAAATCAGTAGCCAAGCTCTGAATTTTTAGTCATTTGGTCTCCAAGAACTTAGTCATTTCTGAGTAAATAATAAGCTGTCAATAAATGGTAATTATTAATATTACTTTACTTGGGCTGAAAAGAGAGGTGGTAATATAGCCAATTTTACCTTGAAAATAATTTGTTTCGAACATTTAATATTTAAACTATTATGTCTCTTCTTGGTGGAACATGCACTCCCTGAGGGCTCTGGGGCTTCTGCGTTCTGGGCCTTTCTTAGAACAAGCAGTAGAGGCCCCCACCCTGAGCCCTGCATTTTAGGGGCTCCACTCTGGCCATCTGCCATCTGTACCACCCCATGGGTGATTTATCTATGGGACCAAGGCACCCCCCAGAGCCTGCACCATCCCTCCATTCTGGATGATGCTCTACGAGCCCAGACCCTGAAATTTCAGACCTGCAAAGACTTGTATCTGCTTCTAGGGTGTGTGCATGTCCTCTTCCCTTCCTCCAAGACACTGAGGTTGTACTGCATCGCTGGTTTGTACAACCCTAGGCCCAAGAGGTGGTCCAGGGGCAGCTCTACATGTGTGTGTGATGTGTAGATATGTGAAGCTTAGAGGTGTCTACTGGACTGTTCACGTGGTCTCCCTCCCAGTGCAGGATGAAGCATGGATGGCATGAGAAGTGGAGAGAGCTGTGGACCTCAGGCTACAGGCTGGGGGCTGCAGTCCAGGGACTGGTTCTCCCTTCCCTGCTGAATTCTGGCGTGGAACAACAAGGAATCTGGGAATTCTAAATTCAGACTTGCCTTCTAGGTCATCGTGAAATATATTTTTCAAGGTTGGGGGAGAGAACATATTTTATTCAACAGTCTGGTTGTTATAAGCAGTGGTGTGCTAGTAAACGTTTAACAAGAGGCTCTGTGAAAAAACAACAACAACTGTCCAATTTACAGCTTTTGCCGTTTGCTGTGGTGTGAACGCTCCTGCCGTGGGTAATTTCAAGCTACTAGTGCAACATTAGTGATTGTGAATTTGGGCAGAGATGCATATGCTTGGCTTTCCTGAGCTAACAACAGCTGGATCCAGCACACTGCTGTTTATAATTTTAAATCTTTAGATGTGATATAGGGGCCTCAATTTATACTCTCATTCTTGGCCCCCTCTAATGTTAATGATGCACATAGAAAAGTGCATAGAAAAGTGCTGGTATATAATAGACCCTTAATAATACTTCTTGAATAAAAGGCCCTGTTAGTTGCATGACTTTAGGCAAGCCATTCATCTAGAAATTAATCTGTACTTTATGGAGTTCTTGACCAAATGATACAGCTCATGTGAAAGCTAGAGCACAGTTCTTGGCGTCTTATATACAATCAATAAATGTTGTTGAAAGAATGGATAACAGACAGTCAATAAATTTTAGTATCTTTTTTATTATCATATTTGGGAAAAATTCAAGTTCTTAGTTTAAGCCATTCTTAGGTATTTGTACTTTTCTGCAGTTGTCTCCAGGTCAAGACAAATGCCCATTTCTTTTAACATTTTTCCTGGAGGACCCTTGGTGATAGACATCTCATTTTCATTCAGTTCCCAAGGGAACAGTGCTCACACAATGTTACTCCTTTTAGAAAGTCTGGTAAAATTCCATTTGGCTGCAAATCTGTTATCTGAGCCTAGGAGAGGAAAGGCTGCGTTTCATGCTCCAACTTTGGTTTCAGCTGTATTTTATATCCTGGGAGAGTGGAGACAAAAAGGGCTTTGAATTAATACTTGCTATTTAGCCATTCCATATGTTGCCCTCAGTGAGGAATGCATTGAGTTTTCAAGAAGAACACGTGAGAGATAAGGAAGTATAAAAATTCAGCCATGGCATTCTCCTTCTCATTTGCTTGGCTAATTGAATAAAGCTTAGTGATGAGTGATCATTTCTACTTGAGATAGTTGTCACCCACAAACATATTCCATTGGTTGCTAATTGATACACTTAGTTATTTATAGGCACTGTTTTTTCTCAGTAATTTCTAATAGCAGTTATGTTACTTCTCATGAGGACGTGTTCTTCCTCCCAAAGTATTTCAATGTTGTTACCTTGTGCTCAGTGAGCCATTTTTACCCTCCTCAATATTTTTTCAGCACTTAGATAGAATTTTTTTTTCTTCAAAGTGCTTTAAATAAGTTTTTGTTTTACCTACCAATTCCTATGAAAAAGTTGTGTAGTTGAGATCTGTTTCTATAAACTCAAAGCTCTAGGAAAGAAATCTCTTGTAAAGATAGCAAAGATTTTGCCTGAGAATCTTCCTTTATACTATGAAAAGACAGTTCTTCCTCTAAAAGAGCTCCAAAAGGAGTAACCTGTGATCAGATCACTAAAGTGTTGAAAACTCACCTGAACAGGCTGCTGGGTGAAAACAGCGATTCACCAATCCGGACATAAACTTAATGCCAGAGCTCAGGAAAATCAGCAGTAAATGTGGAAGTAGAACTAGAAGTTTGAAAGAGACTTAGACCTCTTCTGATCCAACCACCGTATTTCATAGATGGTGAGTCTGCAACATTTCCAGACTGAAGGGAACCAAATGTCATCCAAGGACACCCTAGAGATTTTTATTTCTATACTGGTGAGAATGGGTTGGCTTCTGGCGCATAAATAAATGACTGCAGAAGCTCAGTGGCTTAAGACAGCTGAGGGGTATTTCTCACACACATGACTACCCATCGTGTGTGTGCAGTGGGGTCTACTCCATGAGCTCAGGGATCAAGACTGATGAAGTCTCTACTACCCGGAACATCACTGTAGGGGAGGAAGACATTTCCTCTACCCTCTCTGGGTTCTTCTGGCTGGAGAACGAATTAAATTCACATGAGACAGAATAACAGGAGCAAATTAAACAAAGCTTTATAACATGTATACATGGGAGAGGCCCAGGCAACCTCAGCAACTCGCCAAAATGGCTGAAGCCACCACCTTAAATATCCTCCTCAGCTAAAGACAAAGGAGGATGTTGGCGGTGGGGGAAGTCAGTTACAGGAGGTTATCAGAGAAGTACAGTAAAAAAGATGCAGATTTAAGTCCTTGCCTTTGGCATTGATAAGAGTTTCTAGAGATAAGGTCATCCCCCCTTCTTCCTGGTACAGAGAGGGAGACACCTTTACAGATGGAGATTTCCTTTACAGTGTAAATGTCTCCTAACAAAGGGCAAGCAAATTCCACCCCTCAGAGTTGTCTTCCTGTCTGCAGTTTATTAAAAGTAACCAACCCCAAACAATCCTCATGCCAAAGAGGCATATCTTGGGGTGGCCTATTCCAGGCCCCCACATCACCAAATGCTGTAGTGCAGGGAAAGCAAGCGTGGCTAATCATGCCTGGAATTTAAAGATCCCATCTTGAAGTGTCACATATCACTTCCACTCATTTCCTTAGTCAAGCCAGTCAATGTCATGGGCCTCTTCAAGGAGTAGGGAACTACACTCCAACCATGTTACTGACAGGAGGGAACTGGAATATTTTTGAACAGTCCCAATGTCTGCAGATTCTCATCACTCCTGCAGTCATTCACAATGTTCAATGTGTGAATTCACAGATATAGAGAGTAAATATGAATATACTAAGGCACAATAAGACCTTAAAAAATAAGATGTTTTGAGAATGCAATTCTAGAGAATGCAATATTCTAGAAAATTATCATGGAATTGAGTGACTGAAAAGTTTTGTCCATATTTCCTCTGGCTGAATTAGTAAGACCCAAGCAGTTACGGGATGAATAATGTTCAGATATCTGAGGAAAGAATCAGCCAGAAGGTGAAGAAACATTAAAAACCAGGAATTAGAAGAGGAAAGCTGACAGCGTCTCTCCAGCTCCAAGGATTTGTCAGGCAGATGGACGCGTTCACGTCTGAGAACACACACCCAGTGATGTTTCAGAACCACAAATAGTTCCCCTTGCTCACCAAGCCGTTTTGACATCAAACTTGGCTTCCATGGATTTTTTTTCTTAGAGAGAAAGAATGAACTTCTCAGGCTAATATGAATATTTGACATTTGAAAATTAAGAGTTCTTATTCTAATTCAACAAATTAGACTCCAGTTTATATGCATCAGTTTGGACATTGCAAGGCAGCCTCACTAAGTTTTATCAACTCTGGGAGACTGACATTTTCTAGGTCTGCATGGCCGATCTTGATCGTGGTAAATTCCCTCAAGAAACGCTAGTGGATAAGACCTTCTCCTCACCAGTCAGGTAACCTTCTGGCAATATCTGACCTCCTGTCTCAACCATCTCTCACCCTCCAAAAGACAGTTCTTGCCTCCTCCATTGGTAACATTATCTTCAAGGTACGATGTGAAGGATGCTAGTTACTTCCTCTTCTGGGTATGACCCCTTCTCTGCCCAAAGAAAGCACACCAGTGGTAGGTGTCCTATTGATTCAAGGCACAGCATCTCCTCCTTAAGATGTAGTCTCTTCCTGAGACCTTTTCAAATGTAAAAGTCCTTTGAGAGAAGCATTACTTTGTCACTAATGTTTACTGAGTGTTTCTTATGGAGCAGACGCTTTACTCAGTGTTTTCTGCCCTATTTTGTTTGATATTCATGAAACCCAGTGAGGTAGATGCTATCATTCCTACTTTACAGATGAGGAAACTGAAGCTCAGAGAAGTTCAGTACGTTGCTCAAGTTTACTAAGTTCGTAATTAGCAAGTCTGGGATTCAAATGCATTTCTGATTCAAAATCTGAGCTCCTATCACTATGGAGCAGTGAAGAGAGGAAAGTGACTGCAAGACTCATTTATTCTTTTCTTCAAGAAGCGTGTTTAAGAGCCCACTGTGAACTCCATAGACACTCCTCAAGGAGCTACTGTTCCATTGAGCAACATAGACCATAAGTAAAACGTTAATGAGATAATTTCAGTTGGAGGTTAAGTGCATGAACCTTTTCGGCAAGCCAGCAATCAAATTACTTCAAGAAAGTAACAGATAATTCTGTTTGCTGATTTGTTGTTTAACAAATGAATTGCTCTCCAGGCAGTTGGAATACCTCAACAAAAGACTTAAACATATGCCTGGGCAAGTAGATTTAGGATTTGACAGTATTCTGTGGAAGATGAATTTAGAATGTGACTGGAAGAAAATATATCCTTTACTGAAATCTCTTCAAGAACATGGCCCGTTGTGTGCAATTTGTGGGCAAACTTGCATTTGGGAAAGTATATTAATGTCTTTTGCTCACTTGAAACTAGATCCTAAATCTCACATTCCTTTCTTATCCAGATGTATTTACAATGCTTTTTATTTGTTCTAGCTTTACAGGGTTCTATAACATTCTTTGTTTTTCTTTCATGATTATTTTTCCAATTAGCTCACAAGGCTCTGATCCTACTTTGGGCATAAAGCAGGTAACCTCTTACTCACGGGATGATTTGAACAGCGCGAGAAAAGAGCTAACCCACTGTTCATGTAAAGCACTTGGGAGACAAGGATTTGTGGCTTCATTATTTGTCTAGCCAAATCTCAATTCTTCAAAATTTTCTGTTTTTTTCCTACTTTAGAGAATATGTCATCTTGAGTATCAAAAGCCACTAAAAAAATGCTTCATCCAGACATGTGTACTTGATTTGCAAATGTGGGAGTGAATGTTAATTTCGAGATGCTTTTAGATGGATAAATTGGAGGTATAAAAACATCTTAATGGAAAAGTTGTTTTACTCTTCTACTAAATTACCTAAAAGAGTTAGGCTGGCCCATTAATGGCTTTAAAAAAATTGGTAAACACAGAACTCTGAGACTGAAAGTCTCTTGAAATACCAACAAAAATGTGGAACTCGTTTGTTTTATAGTATATTAGCATTACTTAGTTATGTTCGTGAGCCCGGTCACGGGCATATGTAGCACATGAGATTTAAAAAATTTTATCCCTCTGTAATTAATGAAGATTACTATTATTGACTGCCTTATCCATAAATGATATTTAAAGTATATTTTTATTTGTAACTTACCATATTTGATATATTACTAAGTTAAATAACATTAATGATAAATGTCAGGTACACAAGAATTGTGACATACCACATGAATATACTAATTTATTATTTCTCAGTGAGGTTGCAAATAAAAGGAATCATTAAGGGAACATTATGGCTGCATAATTCTGGGTGATGAAGATCTTTGTTTTATATTTAAAGAAACATTTTTATCTGTATCTGTTTCTTTTATTGTAAAATCTTACATGACCATAAAATTTTTAACAATGCAGAACTATGTAAAGTACACAACTAAATTTCTCTCCTTAACCCCTGTCCCCAAACAAATTTGTCAGAGAGAATCATGGGAAAAGTTGGAGAATATCTTTCTGGATTTTTGATGTTTGTATAGACTTACATAAAGGTATGCCTACACATACACTCACATACACACACACCCACTTCTACATGAGGCCTGTGTAGGTTCATGTCTACACAAGCAATGAGATCATATTATATGTAGTTCACAACTTACTTTTTCACTTATATTCTAGAAACCTTTCCATGTGTGCATATCTACTAATAGTTACTATTTTCAACCACTGATATTAAAACAATGAGATTCTGTTTTTTATTTTCAGTTTGGTAAAATTAGAAAAGATTGTTAAGGCCTATCTTTAGGAGGAGCAGGATAAACAGGTCCTCTTATATCTAGTAGGTGGGAACGTAAATAGTGACAATATGAACGGTTACTACAGCTTTCCAGGGAATTTAGGCAATATATAGCAGAGTTTTAATGTGCGATGCCTTTGGCCCAGAAATTCCTCTTCTAGTTTTCTAGCTCCTAGAAATAATTTCTCATATGCACAGCGATATATGCAAAGAGCTGCTCATTGCAGTGCTCTCTGAATCTAAAAATTTGAAAAGGTAAGCAACCTAATACCTATCAATACAGTGGAATGGCTAAACTAACTCTTATCCATTTACTTCTCACATTGTGACAGTTGGCTGGGCTCCAGCTGTTCTAGACTGGGCTTGACTGTAGTTCATGAGTTGTGCTCACGTGCTCTCCACGTGTCTCCCATCCTCTTTGGCACAGTGACTACCTGAGGCATGTTCTTCTTGTGCTGAGAAGCAGGAGTGCAAAAGGGCCAGCCAATCCACATGAGTGCTGTTGAAGTCCTTGCTTATGTCAGGTCTGCCAACATCCCACATGCCAAAGCAAGTCCCATAGCTGAGCCCAACACGAATGGGCAGGATTCATGCCATTCTCCTCCAGTCAATGGAGGAGGTCAAGGCAGAGGGAGCAACCATTTGCAAATAATCTAATGACATCTAATAATCTAAACTGTTTTAGACAGGTTCTACAGTTTTCCAGTAAATTTTAGGGACAAAGAAGTACAATCCGATCTTGTCGAATTTAAAGCTTCATTGTCATACTCAATTTACTGCTTATATCCTACTCTTCTGCATTGAACTTCAGCTTGACCCAGTGCTGGGGCACCTGCAAAGATCTCTCTCTTCCTTTTCTTGGTCTCTCTAGTATGGAGCAAGATGGACTAGGACAATGTCTCTAACATAGCAGGTCTCGGCAGTTCTGCAAGGCTCTTGGCAGTCTCTGTGTCTCTGGCTAAGACTGACTGGCTGCTGCTGCCCCTGTGTGGAAACATGCACATGCTGGCTCTGTTATGAGATGCAAGAGGGCCCTTCGAGATTTCCTCACTGCCTAGTTTTCTAATAAGAGAGTCTTTCTTGCAGAACTTTCTTGAACGCATTCAGCTTGTGCTGTTGGCAGTTTATCTCACCGCTTCTTGATGCTCTCGCTGTCTCACTGGGTGCCCAGCCCTCTTGGCCTCTTGGGTGTGTTACCAGCAAGATATTTCCTGCTCAACCACCTTTTGCAACATCCGCTTAACCTCGAAAATTTCACACACCTTTGTCAAGTCTCCCCATCGATCCTCTTATCTCCATGCTCCCTGCGTCTCTCTCTTGTCCCTTTCCCTTGCTTAAATAGGCAGATCAGCAAGTGTATCACCCAAGCAAAGATCCAACCAGGGAATGAGGGGGCAATTCCATGCTGCTGCAGGACCCCGCAGGCTCTCAAGTTGTTCTTGGAGGGCCCTGCTCACTTGATTTGGGGTGAAGTTTGGGGGCATCTTTCCCTTCTTCACAGGAAGCTGGAGTTGGGAAGGAGGTACAGCACTCTCCCTCAGGTCGATGGCTCCCTACTCCTACACACCTCTGGCTCTCTCTCTTTCTCTTTATTTAGGCTGGAGGTTGTGGTGGGGAGGGAGAGGAAGATAATTCAGGTAGCTAAGAAAGGTTGGGTTTGGAAGACCCAAGCCTACTGCTTCTAAAAGAGCATGGCAGAGTCTGGCTCACCTTTGTTTCTTGCCCTTTTTAAAATATGGGCTACAGTTTGCCCTTGGTATCCGTGGGTTCTGCATCTGTGGATTTGGCCGACTGTGGTTGGAAAGGACCACAGGGGTTGTGTCTGTACTGAATATGCACAGACCTTTTTTCTTGTCCTTATTCCTTAAACAATACAGTATAACAACTATTTAAATAGCATTTCCATTGCATTAGATATTATCTAGAGATGATTTAAAGTATATGGGAGGATGTGCATAGGTTAAATGAAAATACTACACCATTTTATATAGGGGACTCGAGCATCTGTTGATTTTGGTATGGGGGAGAGGTCCTGGAACAAATCCCCTGGGAATCCTGAGGCGTGACTGTACTTGTCACTTCTTTGTCATCAGCATTGTGTCCTAAGTGTCAGTTCTAAGGAAATGGGGAAAATTCCATTCAATTTCACATTACTTGGTGTATGTGAAACTGGGATTTCCAGTCAAGAGCAGCCATGCTACTAGGGAAATTGGTATGCCCGCAGGATGTAACTTGCATGCCCTGGAAAGATCCTGTCTTAGTTAAAATGCCCATTCTTAAAATTCTAAAATAATGGGAGCCTAGGGATAAGCATTGTTTGCACAAGGCTTAAACCAAGAGAATACCTTCATCTCTTCTATTATCAGTTCAACTGTCTGGCACCCCATGTCCCAGTGGACCACAATTGGGTGGATAACTGGAGCCATCCTGAGATTCAAGGTGCAAGGATGTCACTTATGCTCAGCATACATAGTACCAGCTGTAGCCTTCCCAGTAGGAACACTAATCAATATATCCAAATCATTCTTTTCGACACACTGTGAATAACGTTATTGACTCTGAGTTAGAATTCTGGCTGCTTATTGCGATGGGGAAGAATGAGGGTCTTGGAATCACAGAGATCTGCATTCTAATCCTGATCTTCTACTTCCCAGCTGTGTGACCTCAGGCAGTCAAACCCTCTAAGTTCAGTGACTTCATCTGAAAATTGGGAATTCTAATAAACACTTGATGACATCATTGTAGTTAAATGATATTAATGCATATAAAGCTCTTGGCACACAGTATGTGCTTAATAAATGGTCACTAATATCTAGAAAAGTGTGAAAGCAGATAACTGATGGAGTTAGCATGACATGTATATGCTTGGCCAGAGAACAGCTGCTGCTGTCTCCTGATAACTTAGTCACACTCAGCAGAAAGTTTTAATTCTGTTTGAAAAACCCTCCCTTGAGGAAAAAGTCTTCATTTTGAAGAAACTACAGATAATATTGATTATTCTTGAATGTATTAGACTCTAATTGACTATTTGACCAAAATCAAAAATAAAGAAAAGAAAAATGCTATATTTTGTGAAGCAAGACTGAGGAAAGGTGGTCTTGGATGACAACCAACATGTACTGATTTTCAACAGTATGATTGTTCCCATTTTTCACTATTTCTCTGCATCCGTTCCAACGCTCGCGCGTGCACACACACACACACACACACACACACACACACTCCATCAGTCAGCGTAGTTTCTCCTCTGCAGTTATCGACTGAAGGATGGCCAGCTCTTGTGTATAATGTGGTCGTTTAGAGGGCATCCATGGATTCAAGCTTAATGAGGACCACCTTACACAGCTTTTCTTGGGATACGTGTTTTATGTTCCAGCAACATGAGTATATTGGTCCAGGGAGCATATGTGCTTTAGCATCACAGAACCTGTTGCTCATGGCCTGCCGTTGTGTGATATTCCAAAGCCATTTTTTATCTTTGGCCTTTATCTTCACAGGAAGTAAACTGTTACATTGGAAAGAGCATGAGATTTGGAGCCCGTGGTGAAAGTCACCATCTGTCCGCTCAGATTCACTCTTCCCACATTTCCTGGACTCACTCATAGTTAAGTATGCTCATGTGACTTCATTTTCTACAATGCAGTTTGAGTAGGAATCATGTGTGTCATTCTAAACTTTGCCTGTACAGCTCTTGCAGTGTGTTCTTCCATGTTCTTTCCTACGCACGATGACGAGGGTCTAGAAAATTATGGAGTCACAAGATGGGAGACGTTTAGGCCACTGGGTGTCCACGTGGAGGAGAGCTACTCCACTGACTCAGGTGATGCTCCTGGGACCCTTATGTGAATGAGAAGTAAACTGCTATTGTGTTAAGCCCCGGAGAGTTTGGGGGCTAGCGTCACTGCAGCTTAATCAAACTAATACATCATCAGATAGACTCAGGTCCAAATCTGATATTTAACTTTTGATAGATACCTAGTGTTGGGCTATTTACTTATCCTCTCTGAGTCTGTTATTTCGTGCGAAATGTGGATACAAAAATAGCCACATTGCAAATTATCCTCACTAGCTCATGAGTGGTCACACCTGTTTTGTTGTTTTTCTATTTGTTCACAATTATTTATTTATTTTCAATAATGCAACAAACACTTGAACATTCACCACCCAATATAAGAACTAGAATATTGCTTGAAAGTCCTCTTCATCCACCCCATTAGGGGGTAGGTCACAGTTATCTAGCATGGCCAGATGTCGGACTATAGAAGAAGATCCTGGTTCTCGGGTTGTGGGCTTTTAATCAGGATGATTAAGGACACTCCAGCTTCTCTCCTGATGTGATCAGAGTCCAGAGTAAAATGGCAAAGTGACATGGCAAAGTGTTTGGTCCAGCCCCATCCTGCTTGTTGAAGCTTCTTAGTAGAGATTACCAGAATTTCCACATGACATGAGTATTTGTGTTTGCAGAAGCACCAGTCCATCATGGGGCATAATCAGGGTGCTGGGGCCTTTGCCCTGAGATTAACTGGAACTGATTTCAGTGACTGACCAGTGCTGGTTTCCATGGAGCTTTGCAAGAGGTCAGCTCCTCCCCCGGGAGGTCAGCCTTCCGTGCACTGGTCTTGGAAAGTTCGTCCTTACCTCTCAGTCCTATTCATCTAAATTCTCTCCAACATTTGGAAATTGTCAAACACTATTATTATCATTTTTATTATTTACCAATCAAAAGGGTCTAAAATGGTATCTTATATTGTAATTTGTATTTTCCAGAATCTGATGAAACAGAATCTTTCTTTGTACGTGTGCTGGCCACATGCGTTTCCTTTACCTCCAAGTGCTTGCTCAAGCCTGCGATCTTCGTTATTGTGTGATTTGTCCTTTCCTTATGACTTCCAAAAGTTCTTTATATATCGTTATTAATCTTTTATTGGTTAAAAATATTTCGAAAATACCTTCTTCCAGTTCATAACACGTATTTTCATTTTCTTTAATGTGTCTTCTGATTAGCAAGTGGTCTTAATTTTAATATAGTTAAATTCATCAATTTTTTCACTTACATTGGCACATTTTGTGTTTTAAGAAATCCTTTTCTATCTTAAGGTCAGAAAGAAATTCGCCTATATTTTCCACTAAAATATTTACTTTCAACATTTAGGTCTTTAATCCGTCTGGAATTAATTTTTGTGGGGCAGGCAGAAATCCAATTTTATTTTTTCCTATATGGATAACTAATTTGTGATGGTCTTTGTATTACATCATATGCAATTTCTGGAATTTGAGTTTGACATTCTGCCTGGGTTAAACTCATGCATGGTACAGATTGGACCACACTGTTTCCTCCCTTAGACACTCAGAGTCACCTCATCATTATCTAACTGGGTGGAGAGGAGGTTCTCTCCTCACCAATGCTAGCTTTTTGGTTTGTTTTTTTAGCGAAGCCAATTGAACTTTGTTTCTTATATTTTGCTTAGTGGCAAAATTAGCTAATTTGCTTTGCTGTAAGCCAATTCTCTTAAAGAAGTTCTCTCAGAGTGATTTTCCTGGACCGGTCCATATATTATTGCCCCCCAAACCCACCTTCCTGATCATAATCAGTGACTGAAGATGAAGCCTGTGTACCTTGAGTGTCTCGTCTCCCTCAGTGGAGGTTTCATCCAGGACATTCAAGGGTCATTTTGAAGGAAGTACAGGTTTGAGTGTTTTGCAAAGTTGGGGAAGGATAGGCTGGGTCAGGAGGGAAGAGCTGCTGAGGTGGCGGTGTCTGCATGGCACATGCATGGCCAGTAGAAGTGTGCGGTGGTGTTTAGCCAGTTCTTTGGCCTCGTTGATGGAATCCAGATCTCTGTGGTTAGCAAGAACTGCTGGTTTCCAACAACAGTTCTCCCCAGGGAGAGAGAGGTTCACTGTCAGGAACAAGCCAAAATACTACTTGACAAATTGGCATATAGTCTTGTTTTGGTAAACTTTTGAACTATGTAAATACTTGCCATTTTTTTTAAATCAAAGTCTTTTCTTATTATTTAAAAATGTATCTTATTGAATAAGTTGCTTAAGAAGAAGACTTCTCAAGAAACATCTTCAATCTCTCATTTTTATTTAACAGACTTTTGCACAAATGCCAAATAGAATTGATCTAACACTGCAGAAGGGAGGTATGATAGAAACCCAGTAACACGGAGAGAAAACATTTTGTTTTTCTGAGCTTCAGAAGGAAAAAATCCAATCCACGCTATTGTCTGCAATTCCTGTTCAGCATACATTCCTCCATCTGATTCTGCAAACCAATGTTGCTGTTGGGTCAGAGTCTGTGGTTAAACCAACAGCCTGAACTAACACTGCTGTCTGCGGCAGCCACTTCACGATGACACGCCACCTACAACACAGGCAGCTGCTCTGGAACAGCATTTCGCTTGCAGATCCGTGCCAGAACTCCTAGTAACATAGTGTGACACATAATTTGTCCAAGAAGTGTTTAAATAAGGAGTTGCTGAAATCTTATCTGTCAAGATTCCAGAATGTAATCTTGTGAGCACAGTTTTCTGAACAGTGGTGAAATATTCTAGTTTCATAGTTGCTACGGGTCTGAGAGGAGCCCGTTCAATTCATTTCAATTCAATTCAGTTCCACTATACTTGCTGAATATCTAACACTCAAGAGGTGGATCATAGGAACTTTACTGAGCACCTATCACGTGCACGGCACTGTGCTGGGGGTGGGGATGAAAAGCCATTTTTGCTGCTTTCACGAAGAGACTAAACATCTTGGCAGCAAGCAATGAAAATCCCTCTGACCACTTTAAGCAAATAGATTTAGTGGAAGGATTTCAGGGGGTCATAGAAACATGGAATTATTTAATCTTGTCATTTATAATGCCCATATAAGCGAATAACCAGACAAGCAAATTTCATTCAACTGCTAATGATTTAAATGAACACTTGTCATTGTACATTTGTCCTTATTTCCACACATTCATTTTTGTAAGACATATGACAAAATAAACATCAAGTTCACAGAAACAGTTCTGACTATATACATCCTTGTTTATGTCTTTTAGAAACTAGATAAAAAATTGGAAAAAACTTGGGTAATGGTGTATAAGTATTATTATCTGTGAAACAATCTAAGTGATATTATTGAAGAACTAATGAGTAGGGGACATGTTAGAGAAAATTAGCCTTTTATTGTTTTCCTGTGTGAAGAATCTGTTGATTTGTACTATAGACCGAGCTTTTACATTTGGTTTATCTCAGAGCTCATGAAATGGTTAGATATGAACAACTGAATAATGTGTTGAAATAGTCAATAGCTGGAGTTTGTCATTCTGACAAATCCCATAGTTGACAATGGAGCTGTGTTAGAGAAATCTGATTTCCAGTGCAAGAGGATTACCAAGCCAAGGCTTCAAACTCAAGCTATGTATTGAAAATTTCCTCAAATGCAATAAAAGCTTTATAACATAAAAAAGAAGATAGTAGGAAGACAAGACTTAGGAATGACAGAAACCAATATATAACATAATATAATATACACTATATAATTTATTATAATAAATTTTATACAATAAAGTGTATAAATTATTATATAATATATATAGTATATTATATAATGCATTATATATTATATACTTTATACTTATTATGTATACGTATGTATATAAAATACATATATCAATCCAGAGGCCCAGAATGCAGGAAGCTTGGACTGTTTGGCCATTAGCTCCAGCAGGAACCAGCATCCTGTGTGTTGATCATACTGTAGTGACTGCCACTCTGTCCTTCCCTGTGATACAAATGACTGGCCTGCAAAGCCCAGAAGCATCTGATTGGTGGCCATCTGGTCATAGAACTACGCTGGCTGAACCAGAGTCTGATCTGTAGTTGGAGGCGGGTATCTGCAAGCCAGGAATTACCTTTCTACTAATTTCAAATACAATGGGGGGAAGGTAATTACCTCCAAAGAAATTGGGGGACTGTTGAGAAGAGGGATGGCACTGGGACCTGCTTACTGCAGGCAAGATGGACATTGTCACGCTGCATAGAAATGAAGGAGGACCCAGAAGGGGCCATTGAATTCAGAGATGAATTAGAAGGCCATGATTGTGGGTGGTAGATGGGGTAACAATGAAGTACCCTTTAAGAACATGCATAAAGTGAAATAAGATGGCCGCAGGAGAGTCACACTATAAAATGAACTCTAGGTTTGATAGGTCAGAGAGAGGCAAAGCTACATAAAAGAGACGAAGTGCCCTCCAGGCCAATAAGACAGGACTGGAACCTGACCGAAGGCATTAGTTTATCTAAAGAGAGAATGTGTCATTCAGAAGGGATGCTGGCCAGCAAAGGAGGTGCAGAGAGACACAAGCCAGAGAACAGAGTGTCCTGATTAGATGGTCTAAACATCCATTTCTCACAGGCAGATGCATCCTTATCCTGGAAGCAGACACACTGGTGTCATTAAACATTCCAGTCACCAGAGTGGACTGCAAGAGATCCAGTTCCTCGGCCACCAAGGTAGCTTCTGATAAATCGGCTTCCATGTGGCTTCCCTACAGACAGAGAATGTGCAATGGAAAGAGATTGTCCAAGAGGTCCAATTCTGTTTTCTAACACATCCCCTGGTTTATATATCCAAATCAGCACGAGGCACCATCCCAAATACAATCAACTCTGAAAAACTGCTAAGGCCAAGTTTATGGGTAATTTTCGAGAAATGAATCTCAATGAAGAGATGGTGGGAAGAAGCCAGACTGCAGGAGGCTGAAGCAGGAAAGTGTCTTCATAATGACACCCCTTTAAACTTGGGTAGAGTCTTAGAGTTTACAGAGCACTTTCACTTACTAATGTAATAATTCTCATTCCACTATTTTGTGAGGGAAGTAAGGATTTCAAAACCTGCTTGAAAGTGGGGATGCTGGCATTTAGAGGTTATATGATTTACAGGTGAGAAGTGGCAGAGAGAACGGTTTCTTCTACTGTTCCAGGGTTTCCCATTGGTCTCCACTATCCATAATTTCTTAAGCATTGTGCTGATCACCATGGGATTGCAAAAGGTGAGGGAGACACTGTTCTGCCCTTCAGAGAGCAGACAGGGCTACAAAGCTACACATTTACACAGTTCATTTTGTATTTAAGCTTTAAGAGGGAACAATTCAGTCATTCGCTAATTCAGTAGAAGCACCAGAACTCTAATGGAGAATAGGTGAACATGATCTCTGCCCTCAGCTACCTTTAACATCTGGAAGGTATTGGGTGTCTACTTTCTGTTTGATTCAAGGGCCGGGGGCTTGGAACTCCAAATTATTGAATGTCTATGATGGTGCACAGTCCCAGGGACTTTATATGCATTATTTCACAAAATCCTCTCAACCACTTTACAAGGGAACTTTGCTAAATCAAAATCTTTCTTTTCTTTCTTTCTTTTTTTTTTTTTGGTGAGAAAGATTGGCCCTGAGCTAACATCTATGCCAATCTTCCTCTATTTTGTATCTGGGATGCCACCACAGCATGGCTTGATGAGTGGTGTGTAGGTCCGTGCCTGAGATCTGAACCCATGAACTCCAGGCCACTGAAGTGGAGCCTGTGAACTTAACCACTACACCACCGGGCCAGTCCCTAAATCAAGATCTTTTGAGGGGACTCTCAGCTCACTCATAATTTACTTTCCCTAGATAAACTTTAAACTCCATGAAGGCAGCAGCTTGCTGTCTTGCCAACTGCTATAGTCTCAGAACCTAGCACAGAAGGTGCACCATGATATTTTTTGAATCAAACTAAAAGAACTTGTCCTTTAGAGATAAATGGTTAATAATGTTCCTAAATTCTAGAGATTGTAATTAGTGGATCAGATTCAAACAAAGGTCCAAATGAACCCAGAGTCTGCATTTACTTGTTGATCTGTATCCTGTTGTCTCTCTCTATACCAAGGGATAGTAATCTTCTCTTCAAATACATCTCAGAGTTTCATACCCATTCCTTTCATGTTAACAGTTTCCCCATCATTCTGTTAAAACAGCCAAAGCGAAGCTTTAAACAAAGATCACAACAATGATTTAAAGAAAAATTTAAAAACAGAAACCCCAGATGCAAATATATATATATTTATAGATATGTATGCATACATATCTTTATATATGTATATCTACTTACATATGTATATGTTTATATTTACCTATATAAATATTTGTGCATAGATGTGTATGTGTACATATGCATGTATGTTTATACATATTTATTGTATGTGTGTGTGTATAAAACCATTTATAAAATACATAAAAATATAAGGAAGAAAATAGAATTATTTAATTCTCCCCCGTAAGTATTTTACACACACATCAAAACTGATACCAGCTTCATTATTTCTGAACTTTCCATTTTTCTTCTTTTCTCTTTCTGATCTTCCTTTTCTTATCTTCACTTTTTGGCTTTAAGGGAAAGGTCTTGGCTGCGTCCTCACTGCCTCGCTCATGGTCTGGAACACTATGCGCTCCGCGCTCAGCTTCGGGGTCGCTGAACTGCATGGCCCTTCTGCTTTCCTCTTTCCCGGCCCGGAAATATTTTGCAGGAAGGAGAACAAAGATCTTTCCGTGTTTCTCTCTCAGACTCCCTCCTTGAAGAACTCCTTCTCTTTCTTTCTCTATGTGAAGAAATTCACAAATGGAGTCCGTGCTAAGGAAACACAACACATAAAATTTTCCTCACATTTAGAAAGAGATATTTCTTCAAATTGAGAAAGAAGAATCGTCCCTTTAATGTTGATTTCTAGCAGAGGAATAGAGCAGATTCCATGCTTTCTTTTCTTGAGCAATTTTTGTAAAATTAATTCTCTTATAATTCAGAGGATTCCTTACCTACTTAATCAATTAGTATCTGGGTCCTCATAAGGCTGCTCTAAAAATATTCTGAAAAAAGTTCTGTGCTCTGCCATCACAGAAAGTTTAAAGTGATAACGTCACTTGTAAAAGAACGGTTGATTGAAGAGTAGCTAGAAAGAAGTTAGTTCCTCCGCTACCCTCCTCCTGGACATGACATGAAGATTTTACCAAAATAAGGCCTTCTCCTCCCTGACTTCCCTCCCCAGGTCCAATCCCCTTATTACAAACTGTTCTAGCCACATCTGCTTCTCAGTTATCTCAGTGATCCTAGTTGTAACTATCCATCTATTCACTTAACCTGCAAGTATTTAGTGAGCTTTCTGCTGTGTGTCAGGCATTGTTCTAGACATGAGGGTACAGCAGGAAACAGGACAGACAAGGTCTCTGCTCTCACAGGTTTTCTCCTGTTGGGGAGATAGACAACAGAAAAGTAAACACAATAACTTTAGGTAGTGATAAAAGCTAGAAAGAAAGTAAAACAGGGTAATGTGACAGCAAAAGAATGTGGTAGAGGTCTACCTTATATATGATGTGTTTTAGCTGTCTATTGCTGTATAGCAAATGACCTCCATACTTTGTGGCTTAGACAATAACAATTTAAATTTCTCATAATTCTTTGGGTTGACTGGGTTTGACTGAGTGGTTTTCCTGTTCCAGGTTGTGACAAGAGGTCACTCAGGTGGCTGCATTCCGATAGGCAGTCAGGGGACCCTGGCATGTCCAATATTGCCCCTCGCCTTCCTGGGTCTCTCTCCTCATAGGCCCTTCATTCTGTAGTCTGGCCTAATGTTCTTCATACCTTGGTGGCTAGCTTCCAAGGAGCAAAGGTAGAAGCTGCTAAGTTTTAAAATTTGGGTCCAGAACTGGCATAGTGTCACTTCCACTGCAGTCTGCTGGTCAAAGCAAGCCACAAGGCCAACCAGATTCAAGGGGAGGGAAGTAAATGCCACCGTCTGATGAACAAAGTAGCAAAGACTTGGGGCTGCCTCTAATTCATCAGACAGTACATGATGATTTGCTTACTGACTCTTTTCACTAGACGTAAAGCTGTAAGGAAGCAGAAATAATATTGTTGCTCACTATTGTTACACTAGTGTCTAGCATTGCTAGCAAAAACGAAAGATAATGCCAATAAATGTCGGGGAATGATGAGGAGAGCAAATACTTGGTTCACATGTTACCTCCTCCCCATCTTGTAATCATGAAAGGCATTGCTAATGGGTCATAGGATTCTCTCTTCTTGGACTTTGATAAGACTTTAGTATCCTGCTTGACACAGTGATCCAGGTAGTGTTCACCAGCCAAAGTCGCTATGCATTATATCACCATCAGCAGGAGCCCCAGAGAAGGCTTTAGGAATGTAGAATGAGCTGAGCTTGGAAAGATATGTAACATTTGGAAAGGCAGGAAAAAGGGACTAAGGCCTTCACTGGCCTATCTTGTTTCCTTAGAGGAATTAGAATAATGTGTTCCCTCTTGGCAGATGAATAAACAACAAACAATAAACAGGGGCTGGCCCCGTGGCGGAGTGGTTAAGTTCATGCACTCCGCTTCCGCGGCCCAGGGTTTCGTCGGTTTGGATCCTGGGCGCAGATCTAGCACTGTTCACCAGGCCATGCTGAGGCGGTGTCCCACATAGCAGAACTAGAAAGATCAACAACTAGAATATACAACTATGTACTGGGGAGCTTTGGGGAGAAGAAGAGATGCAAAAAAGAGAGAAGATGGGCAACAGATGTTAGCTCAGGTGCTAATCTTAAAAAAAAAAACCAAAAAAACAAAAAACAAAAAGGCAACGCTCCCCTTCCTGGTGCGTGTATCACCTTGGGTTTGTGAACAGACAGTAATTTGCGTGTGAAGAAAAAGGAGCCCCTGTCTCCAGGCATGCACACTCCAGGCAAATACACTCCTGGTCCAGGGAAGTGGCTTGACTCAATGCTTTGATGGATTGCACAAACTTCCCAGGAGTATACGATGACTTTGAGAGGGTATTTGGATATGAGTAATCACAGGGAGACATAAATGAAGGTTATGCTTGAGTTCTTCATTTCAACTCTAGAGCTCCTTTTCCTTATAAGCAATGGTCTCTCAGGTTGAAGACTCATACTTACAATCCTCTATTTTAGGACCAGTTGATTTTACCCTGTGACCAGCTGGGTTTTCATGATGACTAGCAGGCATCCACCAATGATTATGCTTCCTCCATGTCAAAACCACCAAGAGGAAAATGAAAGCACCAGTCAACCAGATGTTTTGTCTGCATCATGCCAAACTATTAATTAGACGAATTCAACACCCCTCATCCCCTTTAATTGTCTTGCCAAAGTGTAGAGGAAGCCCTAATCAATGAAAAGACCAGAAATCCAGCCTTTTTGTCTGTTGAAGCCAAGGAGATAAAATTAGCCTGTTGATAGATGCTTTCACTTTTCAGTCAGATGTTGGGGCATCATAACCATAATACGATATAAAATATGTGACTTTGCATTAGGTTGCCTGGAGCTCTCTAGTGTCTCTTTGTTCTAATACATTAGACAAACCTTTGTAATACAAATCATCCTAAAATTCTACTTTCTTCATGCCTTGAATTCTATAATACACCCATTACATTTGGGAGGAATTTTAGCCTGATAGTCAAGATCCTCAATCTATCTACCACCTCCCTCCTGTCCCACTACTTGCTTGTGTTTTACGTGTTGTAGACCAGGCTTTCTCCACTTTGGCTTTCTCCACTGAGCCTGTGGCTCGGCTAATTCTTTGTCCTGGGAGTTGTCCTATGCATTGTGGGATGCTTATTCACATCCCTGCTTCCACCCCTTTCCTTTCATGCCATGTTCTATCCCCTAATGCACATGCTTCTTCCTCCTTGATAAGCTTTTCATTGGGAAATGGGGTGGATAAGGTGTTAGTCCAGTTTTTCCTTTCTACCAAGAGCCAGGACGGAGATAGGAGAAGGAGGAGAGGCCGAATTGACAAGGGACAGGAGAAAGAGTGTGGACGCGGGTGTCAATCATTTTGATCCCATCATATTAATAGGATAAAGACTGCTTGCTATATGTCACTTTACACCTAACAAAATAGGCGAGACCCAGATGGATTCTCTCATTTGGTCCTCTTCAAAATCCTGTGAGATAAGGACCATTATATCCATTTTACAGAGAAGAAAACTGAGGCCCACGGAGTTTTAGTCGTTTGCCACAGATAGCCCAGACAACCAAGGGGGAGGGGCCATGATTCAATGCAAGGCAAGCTGTGTCCAGGAGTCCCAACTTAATAGTATGTTAAAGTTTATGATGGTTTAGGAGGTGTCATCCCTGAGACAGCTTGCATTGGTTTCATCTTCCTGTTATTGAAAGATGGATCACCTGGGAGAAAGAGCCAATTGAATTCCCATCTTCCCTGTGTGTTTCCATTCCAGCGCTTTCATTTGCCTTTAATGACTTTCTCAGTCCTTTCTCTTGAGAGTACGACCTTCCAGGGCTGAGCTCAGCCCAAACATGAAACTTTTGGGAAAGAATTAGGAAAGTCTGTTCAGCTGTATTTGTAGAGGGGGGAGAAAGATATAAGGTACTTTTTTTCTCATCCCCAAAATAACTTAGTGTTTGGACTTTCCAATTATCATGTGGTCAGACCTTTATGAGAAAGTCCAGAATTAGTTGAAAAAGACGTGAATTTGAGACTCTTCATCTCCCCTTACAGAGCAGAGCCATGAGAATGAAGCACAATGCTCACCAATGACTGGTGAACCTGTGACAAGATGGGCAGAGGCCGCCCTGCTCGGGAAGCTCGTCAGCCTCAGCAGCTTTGGTTCTCACTGGGCCTTTCCCCTTCGTTCTTCCTTTGACCCTCTCCCCACAGGTTCTTCTACAGGCTGGCTATTTATTCTATAAACTCTCTTATTAGTGCTAAGTTTATACAAAGCATCCAACCAGGGGTTCATTCATTCAAACATTTTTGTTGAATTCCTACAAGGTGCTAGACACAGTGCTTGGAATTTTATGAATATTGTTTCATTTATTCACCCAACAACCCTATAAGGTGGGTATCTTCATCACCAATTTATATGAACTCAAGGTCCGAATAAGTAGACTGCCCTTGAACGTTAATGTTGTGAGTGTAGAGCTGAGATTCAATCCCGAGGTTTGTCTGTTTGCAAAACCCATGCTTTTAATCACTGTAAGTCACTGTTTCCTCGTACTAAAGTAGAGCTGGGAGACCTTGGTTAGTGTTTATGTTACAGAAGAAAGGGTTAAGGGGTCTGGGGATATTGAGCCTGGCCAAAGGAGCTGCCAGGTCTTTGATTAACTTGACCTGGAGGAGAGATAAGTGGGGGCTGTGGGTCCCTGGACGGTGGAGGCCACAGAGAGATTTCAGTTCAAAATATGAAAGGACTTTCTAAGAGGTGGGATGCTCCCACAAATGGATGCACTCCTCCAGAGAGAAGGGAGTGCCCCATAATTTGAGGAGTGCAAGTATGGGCTGTCTAATCACTTGGGAGGGCTGTAAAACTATAGAGAAGATTCAGGAAGCTGACGACCAGGTGAAAAGGATGAGCTTGGCTCCCTGGGCTGTGATTCTGTGATGTCCTGGTCTTAATGCCAGGAGTGTATATGGCCTGGAATAAGTGTCTTCACCTGTCCAGACCTCAGATTCTCCATTCATCAAGCTTATTTCTAGCTCTTATGTTCTCAGACCGTGTAGCCCTCAGGGCCCAAAATGTATCTAGGGATGTAATTGCAAGTACAGTTTTATTACCATTTTAGCCTGACAGAGGTTAACATAATGTTGAAATCTTGGGTTTCACTCTCAGGTTGGCCGGCTCAATCCTGAAAACTTGAGCCTGGGGTCAAGATCGTCTCTTGCTCATTTCTTTCTCAGTGAAATCCAAAGTTTGTTTTATTTAGCTCCCTGGGTCATTGAGGAAGAACTTTGTCCAAATACTCCTGAACTCTTGATTTGAAGTCTTCCTGATCCTTCTAGAAATAGGCTTCCATTAGAGGACAGAATGGGCCAGTCAGGAGAGGCTGGTCACAGAGAAGGGAACATGGAGAGGCTGGAGATCAGAGAAGAGGCAACAAGAAGGGTTGGCATAGGCATCAGGTATGTTCTAGAAAGGTCACTGAGCAGTTTACAAGCAATCCTTGTGAGGGGTTTTGCAAGGATGACCTGTGTTAAATATATATTATGTGCTCAGAATAGCCTGCTGGACACACAACTAGTATAAGAATATTGTCTATTATTTTATTATTATTATTATTATTATCATTATTATTACAATCATTATCCTCTGAATCCAGTTCAGTGACTGCAAATAGTAGGTACTCAATAAGTGTTTGTTGAATGAACAGAAACATGAATGAATAGCCCCTTTAAAAATAGTTTCTTAACAATGAATGAAAGGCAAAGTGGTGGCTGCATGTCTTGGTAATGGTAAGATTTTTACAGAGGAAATGGGAAAGCCCTGTAAACCCTACATCCTGTTAATATTATGTCATTTTGGTAAACTGTCAGTCCAGATCTTTCACTGTGATTCTTTTTATGGCGAAACTCTTGGAAATTAGAGGGTCTATGGAAAATGTGATTATAGGATAAGTATTTATCATTAGTATGGCCTTTGCCAACTTCTAAGCCTGAATGGGTTTTTGTTTGAGCCAAACAGTTAAAAATTGTTCTATTTCTTAAGTTTTCCAAGTGACTAAAATGTTTCTAATTAGAAAAGAAATATTGCTTATTTATTCCTTATGTTTATTGCTAAATATATCCACACATTAGTGTTCACTGGGCCAGGCTGTCTGCTTCTGTTCTGAGGAGGGTGCAGATTCAATCCCTTTCTTGACCTGTGTGCAGGGGTCACTGTCCTGAGCCCTTGTTCACCCGAGCCAAGGCCCCTTTCCTCCAGCCCAGGTAGAGTTTGCACGGGGAGAAGCAGGTAAGCTGGGGAATGACCAGGCTGCTTTCTCACTTCGGGAAGGCTGCAAAGCTGCACACAACAGTCCCCAGGGGATCTTCCGTCCCAGACCGAAATAGGGCTGAATCAGTCAATCGACCACCCTGCCCAGCTCCTGACCTGGAGACGCTAGAGGACAACCAGGCAGTTAGGGGCCACAAATCACACAGAGAGCGTCTGGGGTTACCTGAAGAGGCTCATACTGTCACCCTAAGGCTTTCCTCAGTGAGACCACAGCTGGGCTCTGACCTTTAGTCTTAGAGGCCCAAAAACTGGACTTTGCTAGGGTCCTCAGGATCAAATATGCAATTAGTGCTCAATAAATAATAGGAATTAATATTCCTATGCTTTCTCTCTCGGCAGCCCCGTCGCCAGGTTTCGCGTTCTCTCACAGTGGCTGCCTGTGTCCTGAAATCCCTGAGTCTTTCATGTGCATCCTCACCCCTCCTCCAGTTGAGGCACAAAGCGAAGGCACTGTTAACGTTTGAAAGTGAAGGGTAAGCAAGTTTTCTAGCTGTTATTTCCTACTGCAGCGTTCATTCTCTTGGCCCGAATAGGGAGGAATGTTTGTGGTGTAAACACAGGCAGTGGAGCTTCCCTCTTTGGCTTCTGAGGAGCCTTCCTAAGTGGGGAGGTCAGTCCTGGTTCATGGGACAGACAGAGAGCATCTAAGTCTTATTTCATATGCATCTTTTCATTTCAACCTAAGAACACACCAGGTGTCCCTTCTGAAAAGAGTCTTCGATGAGCTGCACATGGACAGACAGGCTGGGAATGGTGGCCCTTCCTTTTGCTCAGCATTAGACTGAGTCCTCTCTGTGCATCGGTGATTTATCAAATCCTCACAAACCCGTGCAAACTATGTGTCATAATCCCCACCGTGCACTGGAGGAAAGTGAGGCTCTGAGAGGTTACACAGTTTGCTTACGTTCGACAGCTAATAAATTGAAGACGCACAATGTGAATCAGAGTTCTGTCTCTACTTGGTGCTCCCAACAGTGGGAGGACAGGGAGAGCAAAGGAGGCAACGGGAGAGAGCTAGCCTGAGGCGGGGGAGGGGAATCCGGGGCAGGAAGAAACTGACACTGCGAGGGTAGGCAAAAATATACCTCAGAGCAAAGCGAACCCACTAGGTTTTCTGCTCTTTATAATTTAATCCGTAGTCGGATCATGTGGAAAATGTTAGTGGTTGACTCAGTGGACTGCCAGCAAAGCATACATTTTGAAAGTTGAGTGGAGCGCCCGCATTTGCTTGGTCTTGGAACGAGAGCTGGGCAAAGATCAAAGCAAGAGAAGACGTTCAGGAAACAGATTTCTTTAACTGCCTGCAGGAGGAAACTTCTCACAACTGGAAAATGCAAGCCGTTCCTGCCAACCCCGGGGCATGGAGCTTTACCTCGTTGATCACAGCTGTCAGGCTCCTCTCTGTAAACAGCAAGCTGTTGACACACAAGGTATCTTCTGTTTCTCGTGGAGAGCAAAAAAGGGAGACGGTGAAATGTCCAAGCCATCCGAGTAAATGCTTGTTAGAGTCAAAATAGGACGCTCTGTGCCCTTACTGAATACAAGGCAATGTGAAATTCTGAAGTCATTGGAAACCTCAAGAGAAAAGTATTAATTCAGATGTAGCTTATCTACCTACAGCTTCTGTGAAGAAAAATGCAGAATAGAGATGCAATGCTGATGCTGGATCACTGATAAAGGGAAGAGGTCCACAGTTTGTGTGTGTAATAGTTGATCGTGTGAGGCATTCATGTGGTTGAGTGGAAACCTCCATCTGCACAGGTCTGTTTGTTCCAGCCCATCAGGTAGGGAGGTCAGAGCTTGGGCTGGTGGGCCAGTGTTGGGCTTCAAGTCCAAGGGGTCAGCTGAAGTCCCTGTATTGTCCGATGTAATCAGGAGAGCTGCTGAATCCCATTCTCCATATCCAGCCACCTTGGGGGAGAGGGGGAGGTGGTCAAGCATCTGAGGGAGGAAATGCTAAGGTCAGACCCAAACAAGGGAGGAAGAGAAGAAATGCAGCCAAGAGTTGGGGATTGGATCAAAGCAGAAGAAGTTTGGGAAAGAGGACACACACTCTTCTGGAACAAAAGCAATCATGCGACGTCCTGGTAGAGGATCAAGGCCAGTTCCTGCCGTTTTTACCACTGCCACCTTAGATCAAGCCTCTGCCCTCTCCTCGGCATGGCCTAGTAGCCACCTAACCCAGTGGCCTCCCTCCTTCCACTCCTCCCCCAGGAGATGATCTCCTCCCAGCGTGATCTTCTTGTGTAAGTCAGATCATATCACTCCTCTCCTTAGGCCTCCAGTGCACTGAAACTCGAATGATAGCCAAATGGACATTAGATAATCGAAATTTGAATAACATACAAATATTATGCATTAGTACCCTATATTAATTACATAATTAATGTCCAAATATATCCTCTCCTTAGACCTCCAGTGCATTGAAATTAGAATAACATCTGATTTCTTATGATGGCCATCTAGTTCCCCCATTACCTGGCCCCACTTCTCTCTGACTTCAGGCTCTTTAATTCTTTCTCCAAATTACTCTGCTATAGTCCCACTGGCTTGTTTGTTTGTTGTCTCTTCTCAAACATATAAAATTCTCTCTGCCTGAAGGACTTTGTACTTGCTGTTCTTTCACCAGGAACACTCTTTCCTCTAATATGTACATTCTTGGCCTTCTACTCAAGATTTAAGGCTCGGTTCAGGTATCTCCTACTTACTTAGAGAGGTCTTGCTTAACCAGCTTTTCTGAAATAGTACATATCAGGGCCTCATATTCTATCACATATATTTTAGTTCATGTGCTATGTCTTCCCCTACTAGAGGAGTCCTCATGATTGCATGAAATTTTCACATTTCAATGTAAGGGCAAAGAGGGCACGGATTTTGTCTGACTGCTGTATCCTGGAGCAGTGCCTGATGCATAGCATTCGCTGAGTGTGTTTTGAATGAATGAACATATGAGTGAAAGGTAGACCTGCAGGTAAGTGGTATCTGGCAAGGAATCTTTGCATCTGGATCCAGGGAGTGCGACTGAATACTTTTTCCAGCTGTGAACATCGGGCTTCTATCTCTAAGTGGATATTGTGAACCGTCCTGACCAGTTCAGCATCTGTAAACATGTGTTTTGATGAAATGTGATCACACACTTGAAAGTGCTTGGAAAAGGTAACATTGAGCGAGAAGCCAACTGCTCTTAGACAAAGAATCAGCGTGACAGATCCAGGTGTAAGGAATTTATACTTCACCTAACACAAAATCAAGTACAGAAAAAAGTTCTTTGAGAGAAATTGGGTTTGACTTTTTTTCAGTTATGGAAATCATATGAAGGAAATGTTCATTTCACAGGCCATTCATCACAGATCCAGAATAGGAGGGAGTTAAAAAGTCCTGTGTCCAGGTTCCTGCCCTCCGAAGGGAAAGCACCATTAGTGGTTACAGACGGGAGTCAGACTGCCTGTGTCTGAATCTTGAGCCCATTCCTGCCTGGCTGTGGGACCTTGGGGAAGACACTTACCCTCTTTGTGCCTCAGTTTCTTATCTGAAAGGTTCAAAAAGTATAACATCTACCTGAATTGTAATCCTGGGAGGATTATGTTAAGATAATGTATGGAAAACACTTTGATCGGTGCCTGTTCAATAAATGTTGGCTATTATTATCTTCATTTTGCAACAAAATGACTGAATTTGAGAACATTTAAGGGACTTTTTCAAAGTTGCAAAGTTGCACAGCTGATCCATGTTGGGGTAAGATCTAGAACCCAGAACTTCTGCCTCCTGAAGCACTGTAGGTAGATTTAAGCATTTTAAAAACATTTATGCAAGTAAGCATATTTAACATCTAAAATAGACAGTGGCTACAAAATCATGTATTATTATAATATCATTTTTTTCTTAAGAAAAAATATATACCTAGATGTTATGAAAAGTACTGAGAGAAGGTACAACAGCATGCACACAGTGGGCATATGGCGGGTGGAATTCGAGAACAGGAACAATTTCTTTTTTTGTGTGTTTCACTGTTTGCCATGTTATTAGGATTCAGCAGGTATGGCTATTTAATCAGAAAAAAATGTTTTTAAAAGGGCAAAAATTATAACAATAACAGCAACAATGAAACCCGTATATCTCTGGAATGTGCAATTATACCAAATCCTTATTTTATTTACGATGTGCTGCATTTTCCAGACAGTTCTAGCTTAAACTCTTCGCTGAGTTGGAATCTAGTACGCGTGCCAGTGCCCCGTGCTGAGCACGCTCATTCTTTGTTTAGGTGTCAGCTCCCGCACGTGTCTGTGTACTAGTTCTGTCCTGGGTACCTTGTATGGTGGCACTTTAAAAATGTTTGATAAATGACATAGCCATCAGGATCCTGACTCTGGAAATAGTGTTCCTAAGGAACATCCCAACTCCAAAATTGCTAAGAGGACTCGCAGGCGCTCATTCTCTCTACCGGTGAATTACTGTTACTTGTTTCTGTATTCTATTTCTAAACAAGATTTCTTATGTCTCCAGTTGTTTTTCTTTTAGTATTAAAACATTTAGATCACATTTAGCGTTTATATTTCACACTCAAGTATTATTCTTTATCAAGAAGATTTAAATAATCATCCTTTGAAAAATGTCCCAAGGAAATTTGACCATGTGACCCTTTAGGGTGATTTCATATCTTAGCGGTTTTCATGCACGTTTTTGTTGCTTGTTAAAATAGTTTGTAATCTAAGTTTCAAGGCTTCGCTCAGAAAGTTTTGAGCCTATTTCCTTAGCAGAGTTTAAGAGGCAATGGAAAGTATGAACAAAGGTAGGGCCAGCCTTGGGGTCGCCGTCTCTAACACACCTGCCCCTGCCGGCCTCTGCCGGCTTCTACCAGCCGGGCTGTGGTTGTTGCAGAGGCTAGCAGGGCCTGGTGACCTTTATCAGCAGACTCTAGATAGCTGCCTCTGGAATGCTTTGAAGCAGGAGGATGGACGTGTTCACGCGGTCAGATGGGGAGGTGGGGGTTTGTGGCGCTGCACAATGCAACACACAGCGAGGGATTCCCTGAGGACTTCCGGGACCCAGGAGCCACTCAGCTTCGGACTGACGGCAGTGCGACATCTGTGCTGCTGTAGGATGGAGGCTGACCGGCCTCTAGGGGATGACTTTTGGAGTGGACAGCAGGTGGCCCCAGTGGACCCCTACCCTCCACATTCTTCTTTTGTTTAATCATATATCCCACTAGATAATCATTAGTTTAAAAAGTGACAGCACAGTGAGGTATATAAGACACCACAGAGTTTTAGCCTTGCGAAAATCGTCTAGACTTTCTGGGCCTCAGTTATAGAAATATTATAATAATAATTATAACAGTTATAATAATTATAATAGTTATAATAATAACAACAACTTAGGAAGAAGGACCTGGCCACCCACTTCTGAAAACTCGGCCTTGAAAACCTGGTGAACAGCAGTTGGTCACTGTCTGATCCAGCACTGGATGGTGACAGCGTGGAGCAGAAAGACGGGCAGGGTCCCGCTCTGCTGTGCACAGGGTCGCTGGGAGTCAGAATCCACTCCAGAGCACTAGCAACAACATGACAATGACTAACCTTCACTGAGCATCCACTCAATGTCAGGTACTATTCTAAGCACTTGGCATGTATTAATTCCTTTTAGATAACAGTTTCCTAGCACAGTTTGTTGTTAGAATTAAGGGAAATAACAGGCAACAGTTCTTAGCAGAGGCCCTGCCAATAATACTGAGTTCTCAAAAAAGTTAGCTATTTTGTTGTTATTATAACTACTGCTACTACTAAGAGCCTCCTACTCCAAATTAAACTCTAGGAGGCTTTTAAAACTTTTGGCTAGAGGAAGTCACAAGGCTTTGTAATGTCCCAGAACTGCCTACAACCTAACTCAGAGCCTGACGTAGACTAACTGATTGACAAATATTCATAAAAATAACACATATCCTGACTTGTATGGATGATTTTGTAAGTAGATTTCTCAGGGAAGACAGTATGTAGTTTTCTTCAGATTATCAACGTATTTCATGGTCTAAGAAATAAAGAACCACAATTCTAAAAGAGAATTTGTCACCGTGTGGGTAATGAAACCCTAAGAATAATGAGGAAGTGGGGGTAAGATCCGAGTGGGGCTGGCTCTCCGCCATAGGGGCATTGGGAAGAGCCTTGTGACACTGGCCTCCGGTTTGGCAGTCCGGGATGCTCCGTCTCCCCGCCTGGAAGTTCCCGTTGCCCTCTGGGGCCATTTACATAAGACTTTGGGATTACTGGCTGCACATCTAGCCTTGAATGGATGATTCAGCGTCAGACAATTTAGTTTTGGTTTTGAGGAATCATAGAATGTTAGCACTGGAAAGAACCTCATGCAGAATCTATTTCAGGATTTTCAAATTTGTCGCAGATGTGTCACTGATTCTCTTCCTGAGCCCATGGAAGACATCTCTAATTGGGGGCAGTTTACATCTTTACATCTGTGCCTTTAAAATCCTTCTTAGCATAATACCGCACACAACTACTACCAATTGACTGAAATTGGCATGCAGTGGAAACCAGATTTCCATTGTGTCATGTGTCCATATCCTTGTCCTGCAGTGGGGAAAATCTAAGAACCAAATATCATCTCCTTTGCCTCTGCCGTTATTTTTCCTCATCTTTCATAGAATAAAGAAGGTAACCCTTTTTTCTTTTTGTGAGGAAGATTGGCCCTGAGCTAACATCTGTGCCAATCTTCCTCTATTTTATGTGGAACGCTGCCACAGCGTGGCTTGACGAGCAGTGCTGGGTCCGTGCCCAGGATCCCGGCCTGCTGGGCCACCAAAATGGAGCGCGTACACTTAACCACTATGCTACCGGGCCAGCCCCAGAAACCCTTTTAAGCGATCATTTACCTTCTTCCCACACACCAGTCTAGAGGCAGCTGAAATGACAAGGCCCCTGGATGACAAGAAGAATTTACAAATGATTATTCTAAGTATTATTCCATAAGTTCTTCTTTTTTATTTTAAACAATGAGATAGTTATGCAAAGATTCAGGCTTCAGGCCACTGCCTCTCATCTCTCAGCATCCTTGAAGAGAGCAGCCCTGTACAGTACTTCCCCTTTATCTTGGGGGGGGGGGGGGCATGTTCCAAGATCCCCTGTGGATGCCTGAAATTGTGTTTAGTACCCAACTGTATATATACTGTGTTTTCTCCCATACGTCATACACATGATAAAGTTTAATTTATAAATTAGGCACAATAAGAGATTAACAACAGAAGCTAATAGTAAAGTAGGCTTTGGGGCCATTATTAAGGAAAATAAGGGTCACCTGAACATAAGCCCTGCGATACCATGACAATCGATCTGGAAGCCCAGACAGCTACTAGGTGACTAATGGGCAGGTGGCAGACACGGCAGGGATCCACTGAACAAAGAGATGAGTCCCATTCTGGGTGGGATGGAGTGGGACAGGGAGAGATTTCATCACACTACTCTGAAACGTGCACAATTTAAAACTTTTGAATTGTTTTTTTCTGGAATTTTCCATTTAATATTTTCAGTCGGAGTTTCACTGTGGGTAACTGAAACCACAGAAAGCGAAACCGAGGATAAGAGAGCACTACTCTACTTAAATCTAAGAGACCGGGCACTGCTACAGCTAGCCGGGGATCAGTCATTCCCCGGAACTCGGTTTCCCCTACTGTAATAGGAGGATTTTGGACACTTCACAGGAATAGAAAACTGGGTTCCTCATGCATGGGAGAGAAAAATGGCTCACTGTCGAAGAGTAGATTGTGAACATTTATTTATTTTCTCACCTGTGTGTGTGTGTGTCTGTGTGCATGTGTGAAAGGAAAGTATATTTAAGGTGAGGGTGAGGTTTGGCCAGAGAAAGACATGAAATAAAGTGCATTTCCAGCATTTTAAATCATTAATTAAATAACACAGACCTGGCTTCAAAATTATTAAACGTCACTGTAGTTCCTATAACTTAGAATGGAACCCTTCCTCTGCCTTATGAGGGCATATAGGGTATAAGCCTTGTCATAAACTTTTCCAGTTGGTTCTTTGGGAAAAACTGGAGAAAACTGAGGTTTTTAGGCAGACGAGCAGAGATTAAGTTCTGACAGGGCCTAGAGTATTTTTCTTTCGAGGATGGTAAGGGTGGCAGGGAACGGAGGATTGCCAAGCACGTAGCTGTCCCTCTGCCTTGTTGAACATACACTCTAAGTAAACGAGCTTAAATCGCCACCTTCTCTGTCCTTTTGCATCGGCTCCTCTTTGCAATTTGAAAGTTATGAGTAGAAAGTAGAAAATAAGCCAGTATTGTACGAGAACATATTTATTGGCTGAATAATAAAACTTAGTTAAGGAGCTATTAGAATTAGAATTCCCCCTACTTGAAGCACAGGTTTCCAATAAGCAAACAGAAGCAAAACCCCCCAACGAGAAAGAATACATTGGTAACCTAAGTCATAGGCATTTGGGGGTGAGCTCAGACAGTCCATCTATCGCTCTGTGACGGACCGTAGCCCTGATGACACACACATACAATGAGAGACAGCATGTCAACAGGAATACGTCACCACCACAAAGCTTAGACTTCTTCATCGTGGCTGCTTTAACTTACACACACCACAGAGGCACCTCAGACATCTTCCTGCAGAGGAAAATTTGCACATAATTTCTAGCCAATACCTTTACCAGAACAGAACCCTGAAGCGCCCAAACTGAAAACAAAACCTAGGAGACCATGGTTAATAAATAAGAGAGAAAAGGAGAAGAAGAAACAGGCAACTTCCATCCACGGGCGGACATGCAGAGCAGCACCTTGAACCCCATCTGAAAACAGGTAACTGTGACAGCTTTCAGAGCCTGGAGAGAAGCCGGCAGGCGGCGAGGAGCCGTGCACCATGCTCTCTGGGTATTTCCACGTAATCTCCAGGATGGGGAAGGTTCGTCAGTCTCTACTGCATAGACCGTGTCCTTTTAGATGTGGCTGAAACAGGTGTCTCTGCAAAGTTAGAAAGCCCTCCAGGAAAGGTGGGAGCCATGGCCTTCAAGTGTTCCTTCCAGGTGACAAGTCAATAGCAATCACATAAATAATGTACAAAAACAAACCCACTCAACTCTCACTTATTTCTTTTAAAAGATGATGTCAGATCACTCTCCAAGTGCAAATCTGGATATAAAAAAATAATAAGTATAAGGGAAATGTCAGCCCCTCTTTTCCCTCTCCGTCCCGCCTCCCCCCGACCCCACCAACGGCGCTGGTGTGACGCCCTCTCCAGGAAGGGCGCCCTTCCACCTACACTTTAAGATAATCGTTTTTCAGCCGACCTAACCGGGTCCCGTGGCTCCTGATGGTGAGGGCCAGCAGCTCGTATTTGTCCCTGAGCCCTGCAGAAATGTCGAGCGTTTCCTTCAGCAGGGACCTGGTGTGGACCAGCATCCCCAAGAAGTCCTCGTTGAGCCTGCTCTCCTGCCGGCTGTCCTGTTCCTGGCCCTGCTTGAACTTGCTTTCCAGCTCAGTGAGGGACTTGTCCGAGTTGGAGTAGGCGTCCCCGATCTGGTGGGACTCCCGCCGCAGGTACTTGCCATAGCTCTCTTCCCCGTCTAGGTCGTAGGAGATGCTCTTACTGATGCCCTCCAGGACGCGCCCAGCGTCCTCCACCTGGCGGCCCAGCACGGTGAACTCCTCCCGCAGGGTGAGGCTCAGCAGACTGCTGGCCTGGCTGCCCTCCCCCTGGGAGCAGCGCCGGTGGTCACTCACCCTGAAGAGCAGCTGGCACTTTTCGGGGTCATCATTCTCTTCATAGTCCCCGTCGGGGACGAAGTAGTGGTGCAGAGTCCCATTGGACATCTCCGGGTAGAGAGGGCCATCGAAATAGCCCTGACACAGGTAGCAGAAGAAACCCATCCAGAGGAACTTCAGGAACACCATTCTGGGTATTGAGGATGACCAGGGACCCTTGGAGAAGACTTCGCCCACGCCCGAGGAAGGGGGTTCCCTGGGGAGTCAGTGCCTCCCTGAGACGGCGTCAGCCTCAGCCCCAGCCGGCTTGCTGCACCCTGGCCCCGCCTCCCCAGCAGGCTTCATGTGGCTGTGGCACCGGCGCTGGGGTAGCGCAGCCGGCCGGGCGGCAGCCAGCGCAGGATGCACCCTGGCTCTGCGCTCCTGCGGGCGGGCTCGGGCTCTGGCTCTGTAGCTGGAACTCAGCCGGCTTTTTCCCAGCGGGATGGCGGGGCGGAGGGGGATCCCCTCCTCCAGGGTTCCGGCAGGCCGCTGGCTCTGTTGCCCTGCTCTTACTCTCAGAGTCCCCCTTGGTCCTGGGAGATGGAGCCTGCAGCTGGAGAGAAGGCTCTCGCCCTGTGATACTATTTGCACTCCTGGACTGGGTGGGAATGCCGAGCTTTTCCCTTGGCTAATGATATCCTGAGGATCTCTCTGCTCTCAAATTACAGCTGGTTTCGTCACTTGGAAGCCAGGGAACAAGTTTGGAAAGAAACCTCTCACCAGGTCTCTGTTGTTAAAGGTACAGGGTCTGTTTTTAAAGATTGGAAGGAAGACCTTGCAAAATAGGATTTAGCTTGAAGGAGAAGATGGGAAAAGGATGATAGAATTCTCACAACAGAAAGACTGGTTTGCTATTAACATACTGCAGAGATGGGTGGGTACCCTGGAGAAATGCTATTTCACTTTTTTAAGTAAGTATCAGTTGGATTGGATTTGTTGAGTATGCCTATTTTCATCATTGAAAAGTTTGAGACTTTGAAGGCAAGTCTGCAGCGTAGGAATTGGCAGTTTTGTTTAGAAAGGGCTAGTTAATTAAAATTTATGATAACCAATACTTGGAAGCAATAGGAATATAGAAAACTGGTTAATACATGGTTGCAAGGAGATATAAGAAGAAAAGGTGAAAAATGGAATTTTGCCAGGTTAGTAAGTAAATGCACAACTGAGGTAACTGTTTAATTTTATGAAAAATTGTCCAATACAGCTAAGCTCCTGCATTGTGTGTTTAATCTAACACTGTTACAGCTATGCCTTTTTTGGGGACACCTAAGAGTTTTTGAAGTGTCTAGGGCTGGTTCTGTTATCCCCATTTTCCGGATGGAACAACTGAGGGGCCTAATGTGAAGCAAATTGTTTATAGTCACAAAGTTAGATTGTGATTGAGCTGGCACTTATTAAGTCACAGAGTCTTTTAGTTTAATTTAGAAAAACAAGTACTTTTTTTCACCAGGCTGTTTTAATTTCTGATATAGGAATTGATTAGCAAATCTCCATTCTTCAGGCTATCTCAACAATCGTTTATTGAGCATTTACTATAGGCCAGAGTCTGTTTTAGGGACTGCAAATAGAACCTCACACTCTGGGAAGTGCAGAGAGAATTAGATTAACATAAATAAATAAGCTATATTGTATGTTGGACAGTGATAGGGTTGTGAAGAAAAGACAGGAAGGGAGGGGGAAGGGAAGGCAGAGGCCCTATTTCTATGATTATTTCCTCCTTCCACCTTTAAATGTAACTGAAACACTCTGTGATTTGCCTGTGTTTATACTTATCTCCCTCTCCAATTCATAAGCGGCTGGTGTTATTCAGAGCCACAGTGCCATACAGTTCTGGGACTGTCACACTTTCACTGATGTAAACAGCCCAGAACCCTGGATGGACAATGAGGAGTCTGGTTAAGTAACAGGATATTTTATTGATGCGGTGTCACATGCGCAGATCTTTTGAGCCATGTTGACTGCACATTTTAATTCTTATCCAGATATTTGGCATCATGAAAGCATAGACTGAAAGAGTTTTCTTAGTGTGTACGCTGACTAAAAGACCATGGCTTATTTTCACTGTGCTCCAGCAGAAAACGGCGGCCTTCTCCCATCGAGAGACTTCACTGTTGGACTGAAGAACCTTATTGCTTCATTCCTTTTTCCTGGGACATTCACAAATGACAACAGATGGATCCAAATTGGCTGCTTGGCCAAAGAAGAGAAGAGGAATTTACTCTGATTCACTATGCTTCTTGCACAATCCCTCTCTGACTTACTAACCAATTCAATTAAGCCTAAATTAAGCACTTACTACTGCCGTCACTCCCTGCATAACAACATTTTGGTCAACAATAAATTGTGTAAGATTAGTACCATGTAGCCTCGGTGTGTAGGAGGCTATACCATCTAGGTTTGTGTAAGTACTACAGGGGAGGAAGAAATTTTCCTCTACCCTCTAGGTTCTTCTGGCTGGTCTAAGAATTAAATGGACGTCAGACAGATTAACAGGAGAAAAACAAAAGTTTAATTAAATGTATACATGGGAGAAACCTGGGAAAACTAAGGAACTCGCCAAAATGGCCAGAGCCCTCCCCTTAAATACCGTCCTCAGCTAAAGACAAAAGGGCATGTTGAGGGTGGGAGAGTCAGAGACTTCAAGGGAAGGAAGGCAACTCACAGGTAGGTGAAAAGGAGCAAACATTTGAAAAACAAGTGTTTGGCCACACAGAAACAGAAGAACACAGAGGGGGCCCCTACAAACAGGTTTCTCCCTGTCTACCCCCTAGTTCATGTGATGCTAAGGTGATAGCTTGCTTCCTGAAACAGGTTTTTTAATCTGGATTCTTTTAGGCTGTTCGGAGGGGGTGGGGCCGTAGCAAGAAAAACCTTCTGAGTCTTTGTTTTTTAGAAATAATCAGCCTAAAATAATCCTCACGTTAAAGAGACGCACTTTGGGGTGGCAAATTTTGTTCCCCTTCAGTACACTCTATGATGGTTGCACAACCACCAAATTGCCTAAAGACGCATTTTTCAGAACATCTCCCCATCCTGAAGCGACAGGTGACTGTGCGTGCCCCCTACTGTGTGCAGGGCACAGTGTTAAGTTCGCTGCAGAGACAAAGATGCACAATAAAAAGCTTCAGCTTACAAAGCATTTTCTGTCTGGTTGGAAAGTCAGGTAAATATTCATACACAGCCTAATTAGAATGATCAAGAGTGTGTGCTTTTTCCTGCAATTACCTCATCTAAAGGTATGAACTCCATGTCATGTATCAGGAAGAAATCCTTTTGGTGCAAGTAACTAAGAGTCTAACTCAATCACGTGAATTTTCAGTCTGTGCCTGGTTCAGAATCTCATTTTTCTCTCACTGTTTTTTGGTTCTACTTCCTCAACTTATATGCATTCCTGGGCAGGCTCTTTCATTTGTGGGTCCAAGATGGCTACCAGTGTCTTCCAGAGCTGCAAGCTTCCCTGTGTATGTCTACCAGGAACGACAGCTTAGATCTCCAGGTCGCTAAAATGCAGGTCCTTCAAATTAGCCCCAGGGGCCACAGTTGGCCTGATCTGGATCGCTAATCCATCCTTGAACCAGGGTGACTGTAGTGAGAGGTTTGGGATAAGCCAATGGGCTCATGACAGTAAGTTCTGCAGCTGGAGGCAAGGCCCTATGCAGACAATGTGGCTGGGAAATTTAAGGTCCTATTTGAGAAGGGGACAGTATGAGACTAGATTCTGGGGAAGTAACTACAAGTATCCCCCTTACCCCATGCTTTGTCTTCATTAACTGCTTCTGCAAAACACTGGCACTCTTTTGTAGTTGTGTGCTGCTAAGTATTTAACAGCTGGTTCTATAGGAGAAAAAAGCTCCCTTTGTAGCATTTTCTCAGTTGCATGGTGTAAATGCTCTCACCACGGCTGACTGAATGCAGAATCAGGAAGAAGTGTAATGGCACACCAGTCTATGGCATGCCCATCATCCAGGTACGGTAGATGCAGATAACCCCAAGAGGAGAGAAAATCGTAACATGTAGTAATGTGATTAAGAAGTGATGAGTTTTACATATGCATTCCCTTTATTTCAATATCATTTATTTAGTTATAAGTTTAAATAATTTAATAATGGCTATGTTTAACAACTGACTTGCAAAATTCCTGGAAACCTCACAGTTGGCTCTCATGGGCCAGCGCCAGCCAGCCCCAGCATGCCCAGGCCTTTTGCACTGAACACTTCATCATGTTCACTTTTAAAAGGTATTTATTTGTAGGTTCTTCGCATGTGCCTGATTCCATCTTCGGCTGTCTACGAGAGTCAGAGTTAAGGTGGGCTTCTGAGGAATGGCCTAAAAGAAATGGAGCCAGAGGGAATGTCCAAACAAAGACTCACCAGACAGAGGACTTTGAAGAGTGAAATCAAGAGGCACCGTCTGCGCATAGGGACAACAGTCAAGTCCAGGGCTGAAGACTAGAGACAAAGTGGAGGGACAGAAGCTGGAGAAATGTAAGAATAAAGGAGGCCCACAGGAGCAGTGGCCAGAGTCATGAGCACTGCTGCCCACTCCCAGCTGCTTATGTGCAATCCTTGCCATGCAGTGCCAGCGGGGTTGGCTAGCTTAAAACTTGCTTACCCTTTATCCTTTTCAGTGCACTTGAAAGTCTTGTTCCTTTGGTCCAGTTACCACTTTAGAGAGAGAAGCAGGAATTCAGGCTGGCATCATGAGCCTACAGACCTGTAAGATTTCTTAAGCTCTGGGGTTTCCCCTTGCCAAAGGGTTTTATGATCCCCTGGCTGTTTCTGATTATGGTAATAGTAGCACTTTTATAGAAAAGAGGCTCGTATGCATAAGTGTAAAGAGGGCTGAGGAGACTGGGTCCCACTCTACAGTCTAGAAACCCAAAAGGAGCCTTGGGAAGTGGAAGCCCTCACTCCTTACATCCTCCCCAAATTGTCAGGCTAAGTCCCTGGACCACGTCAAAAAAGAAAAATGAGCAAAGGGAGTTAGCGTGGACCAGAGGGGGAGTCTGGGCTGAGAAGAGAGGAGAGGAAGGAAAGGGGGAAAGATCAGGAGAAGGACATAGTATTTAGCACTTTCAGATTATTTTATTGACTAATGGATAATCAGTAGCATTTATTTAGCAACCATTGTTTTCAGAGGTGGGAAGGAGAGAGGAAGAGAAATGGATGAGAAAGATAGAAAAGAGAGAAGTTGGGAAGGAAGGAAAGATGGAAGAAAGGACGGAAGAAAATGGAATACATTTTGATTATCTGCTCTGATTGTTGCATTAACTCAGTGAAGTGGTTATTATTACCAAAACAAAGTTCCCACCAAATATAGTTGATAAAACACACCTATGACAACATACTGAGAATGCTTACATGGAAGGAAGCGTAATGCGAGAAGAAAGTCTGATCGGTTCTCCCAATCTTCCTCTATTAGTCAGAACAGGCTACAATACGCTGTGGTAACAAACACCATTCAAATTCTAACACCAAATTCAAGTCTGCTGCAAGTCAGGGTGACACAGTAACTCATCTCTCATGTCTTAACTGTAATGTCATTTCTTCTAAAAGCCCTGCTTGATTTCTTGATTTTAATTAGCTCTCCCTGTCATTCCCTTCTATATCATCCTGTTCTTTTCCTCATGGCACTTTCCACTATTTATATTTGTACTTTAATTTATGTAATTATTGATTCTAGGCTTGTCTGTCCAGCTTGACTTACACTACATGAAGATAGGAGCTGCGTTCCCTTCTATGTCCCTGGGGGCCTGGAGCAGTGTCTGGATCATAGAAGGTGCTGAATAAATATTTTTGGGCATCCTAGCTTAAGTTGGTCGCTCCTATTTAGCGTTTCAACAAGATGTTCTTGTAGTTCGTGTTTCAATGGTACTTTTTCTTTGTTCTTTTGGACTATGTATTGCATTGTGCTGGGCTATGTGCTAACCTGGTCTGTCTCCCAAGCTTTACTGTGAGCTCCCAAGGGTAGGGATGTGTTTTGTTTACCTTTATATTCTCTGTGATTAACACAGAGCCAAGCATGTGGCAAGGGCCAAATATTTGCTAGTTGTTGTGATAGCGAAACTGTAGAATTTAAGGAATTCTATTATTTAAGGATGGTCAAATAATCTATCTACTTAAGCACATGTTTTATCTGGCCAACAGTCGGACAGTGATGTCTCACACTTAATCTGGATGATCCTGGCAGGAGAGAAGGGAAAGAGCCCTGTGAATTCCAATATTCGGAACATTCAGACGGGAGCGTCACTCAGAAGGGTGACTTTTGACCCGTCCTAAGTAAACTATGTGCAGTCTGTACATATGGTCCTAGAATGTTCTGGTCTGTAAACTTCAGAAGCACCAGGCCACCCTGCAGAGTATCTTGCTATTCGCCTGGTAAAGATGTTCATTTTTCTGTAATTGGTAATCGGAAGTGCACGTCCTGGGGTATGATCCAGGCAGTTTGTAGAAGAATCTGACCTTGTGGATTTCCCCTCTTTGAGCAGTGTTTTATTTTTCTTCATCATTTTACTTCTCAGGTCCAATAGAATTAGTGGAGATGGGAAAAGGCAGAGAGGCAGAGTATGGGAGAGAGAATTTACTGGTTTCACCTCAGTCTGCAAACACTATTCAGCAACCACAATGGGAAAACTGGAGGAGCAGATGCAGCTACTCAATCTGTTGGGGTTGTGGGGGAAATAGGGTGCAAAGAGTCTGCAAGTGGAAGTATACAGTGAGCATCACAGGAGAGCGACCTACGAACACTGTGATGATTTGAGGGCATGGAAGCCCTCATCTGATTGGGAACAGGACGTGCATCATGCAGTTTTAGGCCAAGAGCCACTGACTGAGGTTACTGAGAAACAATGGGGCTGAGTCAGTCCCTTTATTCAAGGCATTTGCTGTTTCTGGTCTTAATAAAACTTAAAAAGGAATCCACGAAACAGCCAAACAGATGCCCCTCCGAAATCAGTTGGGGTGGGGAGTGGAGAGATGCAGCAGGATTAGTAACAGCATCTCTCTTTCTTCTTTGTCAGAAATAGGAACGTTTTCCATGCTTGTGTTTCTTGGTTCTTGGCTGTCTTTTTTTAAGATCCTGGATATTTGAAAATTGTCCTGCAGTGAACAAGTCCTTGATTATGTTTTGAATCCAAATCCAAATCCAATTTTTAATCCTAAAGAAATGTGGTTGGAAGAGGATGATAGGAGCTATTTTGAAGATGAGTCAAAACGGACTTGACAGTATTGCCTTTGGGAGAAAAAGTCTCAATACACTTCAGAAAGCTGATTTCCAGATCCTAGTTCCAGACTGGACACAATTTCCTCCACTTCTTATTTTGCAGCTTTGTTTATGCTGCCTAATGAACACCCACGCTTGGCTTCTCACTCCCTTTACCTACTCCTTACTTGGCCCTTATTGCTGATGAGCCCAAAGGTCAAACAGATGGAGGGAGAAGAGCCAGCTCATGTGGACACTAGCTGTATAACAGTTCACTTATATATGCTCTTTAGGTGTTGAATCTTAACTTAGGGTATGCTCTTGTTTACAGCTGGGATGCTCTTTAATGCCACTGAGTTCAGAGTAGGTGGTCAGCAGATATTTGTTGATAGAAGCATTAAGCAAGTGATTATGAGGTAAGTGAGGTTGCCGATTTAACACTGACCATACGTTTTGAACCATGGACATGAGAGCACTTAATGGTATAGAATTGTGACACAATTCATTAGTGTGGTCAAGACTCTTCAACAGCGTTTACCGATCACGTAGCTAAGGATTATTTAGACAGGGGCAACACATTCATTACTAATGAACTTTTCCTACAAAGCTTTTGTTCAGGACCAACAGCTCTTGATATGTTGGGAGTGAGTCTGTCTTAGCTGTAGCATGCTATTGCGGCTTTGCAAAGAACCGACAGCAGATAAAATGATGTAAAGAGCTGTAAGACGGCAGTAGAGAGATTTGGGTTCGTAAAAAAGCATGTACAAACGTTACAGTCACAATTAAATGCATTGGGACAACATTTGCAACAAATTTTGAGAAGAAATGGTTACTATTCTTAATGTATTCATAGAGCTCAATAAGAAAAACACTAGAACCCCCAAAAGATAAATGAGTAAGTTTATGCTCATTTCATTTCAAAACTGAAAATGACAAGATATTTTTCCTGTTGTGTTAGTATAAAGAAATGGTTATACTTCTGAACACTATAATGGCACAGAAAAGCAAGCATTCTTATATATTGAAAGTAGGGATATGAATGGGTTTGGCCATTCTGCCAAGCAATATGGTTATTTGTATCAGGAGAGTTAACATTTTTCATATCCTTTGACCTAGTAATTTTGTTCCTAGAATATTTACCAGAGATATAAACAGAAATGCATATAAAGATTTATGAGCAAAGATGTTCATTGCTGAATTGTTTATAATAATAGAAAGCTAGAAACAAGTAAGATGCTCCAAACAGAAAAAGAAGCTATATCACAGTGTATCCTTATGTTGGAAATACGTTACATCTTTCAAAAATTTAATTCAGAGGCTGGCCTGGTGGCATAGTGGTTAAGGTCGTGCATTCCACTTTGGCAGCCTGGGGTTCATGGGTTCGGATTCTGGGTGTGGACCTACACACCACTTATCAAGCCATGCTGTGGTGACAACCCACATAGGAAGTGGAGGAAGATTGGCACAGATGTTAGCTCAGGGACAATCTTCCTCACAAAGAAAAATATTAAATTTAAAGAAATTTTTAATAAAATGGATAATGATTATGATGTAATCCTATACGAAAAATGTTTAATAAAGAAAAAAACAATATAAAGCCAAGAAGTTAGGATGGCAAAATAGAGCATATCTACTTCTATGGAGGGATTATAGGTAGTAGCTATGTTCTTCTTTAATTTGGTCTGCATTCCTCACGTTTTCCACAGTGGGATATAGTGTGAATTTTAGGAAGGGAAAAAGAAACAGAGAAAGAGAACTAGTACAGAGAGAGAGAACAACTCGGGCCACGTTCTGAAAGCACTGGCCTCCGGGAGCTCCGGACTGCACATTCTTTAGGCGGCGTGCTTCTCTGACATCCTGATCCTGGTTTGCAGACTGCAGACTCCCATTTGCATTAGTCTCCTAAACCACTTGGCTCTGGAGACAGACATCCAAGCCCTTTGGAATCAGGAGCCTCTGGTAGATTCATTCCACTGTCAAAACAAAATCAGCATGTTCCCTTACTGTACACTTTGAGGTTAAATTCCTAGATTTTCATGGATTGGAATTTTCATTGCCAGTATTAGGGGTTGGGCTGGAGGGCAAAGTGAGGGGAGGTGCCATCCCCATGTGTCAGTGTGTTATTTTGTGATAAAGCCTCTCTGTACGAGGCTAGGTGGAGAGCTTCCAGTGAGAAATCCTAAAATCCAGGCATTATAGTCAATGTAAACAACCTAAGGCAACCGGACTTTCATTTTTTTTCTTTCTCACTTCCACGTCCCTTGTATATTTATTAAGACTGCTGCTTGCTGGATTTCGCCTCACACCATCATCTCAGTGGAAGGGATTTCTACTAGGCAGCTTCACAGCCTAATTTGTAACCTGCAGCATACATGAGAAAATTTAAAAATCCACGTCGTTAGATACTTACTATATTTTTTTCTCGTCCATTTCTTTTAATATAAATGAAGGTTTCCTTTAGGGATGTTTAAACCAAGTTTAAACATATGTGGTTGTCCAGAAAATGTGGTTACTGTAAAAAAAATGGGGCAAAAGGTATAATTTCCCCTTTTCAAAGACGAAAAATAAAGAGGGCAGGTTTTAATAAAATTTAACAACAAAATTTGCTTTTGTCCTAACGCTAATCATGAAAAATATCCTTTGAAATACTTTTTTCAAAGCTGTGAAAAAATGAAAATTAACTTTGGATTTTAAGAAGGTTTAAAAATAGAGCCTGTACCACCAGGGAGGTCTGTCAAGGAACCAAGTGACTAATGATGTTTAGAAAGACTCTTAATGGTATAAAAAGATAGAAAATCCTTTTCCCCCCCCCTCAAAGTAGACCAGTGTTTGGTACAAACTGAAAGCAAATTAGAGTTTATGAATAGTGGAAATACTTATGACTTACAACACTGCTGTGACAGTACAGTAATATAAAAGTATTAAAGATCTTTAATACAGACAGGACACAAACTACAAATGCTCTGGGTCTTTTCTCAGAGATTTTAATTAGTATGAGGGATTCTGAGCAGCTCCACTGTGGGGCATGTCGCTGGGGTTCGCGTATGTTTGGATAAGATGAGAAGAAGCTTTCTGCCTGGGATAAGCCATCTTCCTTTTTTCTCCTCCCAAATGGTTTATTGATAATGGCTTTATCTCAAAAGCAGGAGCCAAATAGAAAAGGTCAAAATGATCCCCAGAGAAGAAAAATATTCCTGTCAGGAATAACAAACAAGTTTAAAAATAACTAAAAGTGATTTATCATTAAAAATTTGCTTTCCACTTGTAGAATGATTTTCACAATCTCCAATTAGAGGGAAACATTTCTTCTTTCCAACCCCCTGGGCCCTTCTTGGCTCAGGTATGGCTGTGCTCCAAAGAGGAGAGAGGGACGAGCTTTGGAGTGGCGAACTCACTGTGGTTCACACTCTTGGATACTGAGCTCCAGCAGCTGACAGGAAAGAGAAAAGTAAACATTCAAATGTGAGGTCTATATGAAACCAAACGTGAGGCTATTTGGATACATCTAGAATTTAGATACTTGGCAATCTGTAGGCCGAATGTTTCATGTTTTGCTCTTATTCTAGTTATTTTCATATATTGAGATCCTGGCCTTAAGATCCTAAACATGGAGAGGTTTGTAGGTATTTTAATATGAGGGAGAAAGACTGTTAATTGAAAAATGCCATCCCAAATAACCAAAAACAGAATATCATCAAAACATATGACCTCAAATATTACAGGTAAACTTAAAACACTAAAAAAATATCACATTGATTTGTGCTTCTGGCTAAGGTGGAGTAACAGAGATTGAATATACCCTCCAACCTGAAAATAACTAAAACACAGACACAATATATTAAACAAGAATTTTTAGGGGGCTGGCTCCGTGGCTGAGTGGTTATGTTTGCATGCTCTGCTTCAGCGATCCAGAGTTTCGCCGGTTCGGATCCTGGGCGCAGACATGGCACTGCTCATCAGGCCATGTGGAGGTGGCGTCCCACATGGCACAACATAGGCACTCACAACTAGAATATACAACTATGTACTGGAGGGCTTTGGGGAGAAGAATTAAAAAAAAAAGAAAGAACATTGGCAACAGTTGTTAGCTCAGGTACCAATCTTTAAAAAAATAAAAAAAAAAGAATTTTTAAGACACTGGGCATCAGACAATGGAGGACAGTGACCTCTGAGAGATGGGAAAGCGGGCACAGAGTGGAGATGGGGAGCCCAGGTGAAGCTCACTGGCCTCCTTGAGTTGAGAAAATGGGCCTGGAATCCAGGGAGGCTGCGTTGAGTAGAGTTCACAGAGCAGAGTAATGGAGAGGGCAGAACTGCACAGAGAAGGACCTCCAGAAATCTGAAGAGGGTCTCCTCTGAGTTTTCAGCAAGTGTTGATCAGCACATGCATGTAAGGAAACTACCAGAAGTGGAAAAAGAAGCACCCAAAAAGATTAGAGGAAACAATCTCCAGAGATCACGCAGGGCTGGAAAGAGGTCCAGTTCCAACCAGGCAGAGTAGAAAACTTCACAATTCATTGAATGATGGGCAGGTTGCTCAAAAGAATTTTGCCTCAGTAGTGGGGAAATATTAACCATATTCTAAACGCTGCTCTGATCCAGGCTAAAAATGCTTATAAACAAAACCTGTCAAGATCAAACTGTTTCTAGGTAATGTACCCACATCCCAGAAGAAACTTTAAGAATATAAAAATATCTAAAACTCAACAAGGTAAAATTAATAATGTCTAACATTTAACTAAAATTACCAGGCATACAAGTTTACCAGGCATTCCTCATCTAGGTAAATAGAATCCATGATGAGGAGAAAAATCAATCAATCACAAGTGACCCAGAGGTGACACAGATGACTGAGTTAGTAGAAAAGGACATGAAAACAGTTATGTAACTGCTTTCCATTTACTCAAGAAGCTAGAGGAAAGAGTGATGATGTTAAGTACAGACATGGAAAGTATAAAAAAGAACAAAATCAACCATAGAGATGAAAGCTAGAATGTCTGAGATATAAAAGGTAGATAACTCATGGCAGAAAAAATATCAGTGAACTTGAAGATATAAAAATATGTGTAAAATGTAATACAGAAATAGAAAAGATTGAAAAAATATGAAGGCAGCATCAATGAGCTGTGGGACAACTTCAAGCGCTTTATGTTTCTGTAACTGCAGCTCCTGAAGGACAAGAGAGGGGATAAAAAGAAAAAAATATTTGAAGATATAATGCCAATATTTTTCCAAATTAGATTAAAACTATAAGCCCACAGATCCAAAAAGCTCAAGAAATCCAATAAAAGAATCATGAATCAAACTACTGAATAAATCATGAATAAAACTATTGAGAAAGAGAAAAATCTAAAAATCAGTGAGAGAAAGGGACAAATTGTGAACAGAGGAGCAAAGAAGAGGATGGCAACAGATTTCTCTCATGGTGAACAACATGAGCCAGAAGACAGTAGGGCAATGAATTTAAAGTACTGAAAAAACCCCCAAAGCTGTCAACCAGGAATTCTGTATCCAGCGCAAATACCTTTCAAAACTGAGGCTGTGGAAGAGGCGGCCTGCAAGTGAGGTGGTGGTAACACTCGCTCGGTCAGATTACTCTAGCCACAATGGTGTAAGTCACCTGACTCGCAAATGTATCATATGGTAGATCCAGCAGTAGGGTGTTGCTAGGGGGACAGGGAAGACACGGTAAGGACACTAGAAGCTAGAGTTAGCATAGGATTGATCATCTATGTAGGCATCTTGACTCTCCTGTCATATGCTATGGTAGCATGAAAAATTCTGAGGGCCTTGCTGTCCTCCAACATGTCCAGATGCGATGGGCCCCACTACCGTGTTTACTACTGCTGTACTTTGCAAGTGTGGGCTATTTCTTGAAAGTGCTTATCCTTTCCCTGGATTTTACCCAAGAAAAAAGGCCCAGGAGTTTTCTGCTTTTGGATTTGAGTCTCTATTAGGGGCTCTATTGTTTTCCCCTCCTCTCACCCCAGGGTTCTATTCCTGGAGTGGAAAAAGTGTAGGCTTACTATACTCTAACTCTTCAACCTCCTTTGAAAACTTTCTTCCTGTCCCCTCCAGCCCATAGAAGCTCTATGTATTCTCTCTGTAGTAGGAAACTCTGGCTAGCTAAGTATTCCTGCAAATCTGTTGTTTATGCTGGGACTGCTGGGAGCTTAAAAGCCACAAATTATGTTCTTTTATTTTTATTTGAACTTCTCTCATTGTATCTTTTAACAGATTGTAGGGGACAAAAAATACCATATGTACTCAGGTTATCATCTCATTAGAATTGTAAATATTTTCTCCTGGGATATCTCTTGTTTTTCACTTTGTTCTATTATTTAATAGCCAGCTGAGAGTCTGAAAAGTAGTGTGTGTGTGTGTGTGTGTGTGCGTGCGCCTCCAATGCGTTACTGAAGGGGAAGGACCCAAGACAAATTTTGATGATAGGCAACATTGCTCAAGGGCTATTCCTGGTTATGACCTTCAGAATCCTCTCAAGTGCCTTCCTTGGTCTATAGACGATTATTCAGTTTGGGGGCTTACAGCCCTGGCAAGAAGTTCACTGGGGAAAAATCTATTGAGTCATTTTTGGACTAAATGGACAAATCAGTTAAAATGGTTAGCCTAAGTGATAAGTGCACGAGTCTGAGCCCTGCAGAAGGGTTACCAGAAGCTCCCTGGGAGAAAAGTTGCAGGAAATTAACAAACTGTGCTTGAGATGCAGGAAGTAGGTAAATGGCTAAATTTTAAATTTTTCTCAGATTGTCGGGTCATTGCTACACATATTGCAAATTGGACCCTGACAGCTATAGTGCAACTCTGAAAGTGCAAAGTGTCTCTGTTTTCTATCCATAAGCATTTTTGAGAGAAATCTTGCTAATATTATGGAGATACAGCTATATTGCTGGAGCTAACCCTTACCGTATTTCATCCATCCTAAGATGTCAACTTTAAGATGCACCATTATTTTGTGTATCAAAACACAAGAGAAAAATACTACCAATTCAACTGTAACAGAATGCTATCTTACTCAAAATATTTATTTTATTTTTATTGAAAGAGCCCTTTTAGATTTATTTAAACATTGGCTTTTGTTATTTATTACTTTTGGTCACACTTTAAAAGGAAAATGTAAGAGAAATTAACTTTTTTCTTGCTTCTTCCCTGCCTCCCTCCTTTCCTTTTTCCCTTCCTCCCTTTTTCTTTTGTTTTCATTGATCATATATCTCTGGAATTTAAGTTCAAAGTTAGAAGGAAATTTTTCACAAATTCTTGTTTAACACCTTATCACTTGTCCTCTGTAAAATATGAATTGGTCATATCAACCTCTCATTTCTTTCAGATTCCTTTTATCTCTTCCAGATACCAGTTTCTCCTGCCTTCAGTTCAGCTGCTTGGTGTTGTGATAGATAATCTTTTTATAGATATCTAGGTAACAGAATGTTAACAGCTTCATTTACTTGTGTATATTTTTCTTTCTTAGGTCCTCTTAAACACTTGATTGTTGCTTTGCCAGAAAATATGAAGTTCTGGTAATTTTTGATAATCATATTTGTGTCCCTAATACCAAATCTCCCAACACTGGTTTTTTTTTTTGTGATCTCATGCATACATAGTAAATTTTATTTCAATGTGGAATCATAGTGTAATCTATTTAAAGACATACTATGCACGTACATCAATTGAAGTGACAATAATGTGAGTATCCTTAGTTGAAATCACACAAGCACAGAGAATGACATTTACCTCAAGATTGCCACCTGGTCAACAGCGATGATAAATTGTCACCTTGTTTGGGGTTGGTCTCGGCCTGTATAGATAATGATGCTGTTGGCTAGAAATGCCCCGGCCCCTACCCTGGGCCATCCTGCTGTGAGAGCCGTCTCAGATAATTCTCCCACTGTAGCCAATGTTGTGGGTGGACCAGCCGTTGTGGTTCTTGTGATTACAAGACACACCTTGGCAACAACCATCAGGGAACTTTGAAAAAACAAGGGTTATTCCTCACAGGTCCTGGAGGGTATATGGCATGCCCAGGCCACACAGCAAGGTTGTGAGTAGGGAGAAAGAGAGAGCGGACCTGAGGTTCTGCCTTTATTGGGGTCGAGGCTAGGGGGACTATGGTTTCCAGAGTTCACTCTTTATTGGTGAATTTAAAACACAAAGAGTAGGAATAAAGTGCAGGGAGGGAACGCAGGCTCTCCAACAATCCCACCTCTAGGTTGCCCATGGCTTCCTACAGGGGACTTCCTGGGGGGCTGGTGTGGCCCTTCATCTAGTCACGCAGCTGGCAATGTGTTTATTGGAGATGAATATCTTTGAAATTGGTGCCTCAGCAATCAAAAGCTTAATGTCAGATGCTTATGTTATAATAAAACAAAGCTACCTGTCAGGCAGTTACACTACATATCTATTACAAGATACTTTCTAATTTCAGAGATGTTAAAATTCTACAAAAAAGTGTATTTGAGAACCAAAGAAGTATGACATTGAGCGATTATTGCTGGCTATTGCTTTGCATACTTTATTTAATCTTTACAACAGTCATAGGAAATCAGGATTATCATTTTTCATCTCTATTTTGCAGATGAGGAAATTGAGTCTCACAGAGATAAATAACTTGCCCAAGGTCATATAACTAGTGAATTGTGGAACTGGGATTTTAGCTCAAATCTGCCTGAGGTAAGCACCCAAGCTCCTTACCGCTGTGCGACCTTCCTGTGGGGCTGGCATGAAGGGGTCCAAGGCTGCCCCGAAATCAGTGCGGCTCTCCAAAACCGCTTTGACTTGATCTTTGTTCTAAATTATCTGCTTGCTGTCCAAGTACACTTCATCGTATGGTTTAGAATAGATGTTCACTTTACATCTGTAGAATGAATAAGAGCTGTTTTAATGTGTTTTGAGTATGGAATGTCCAAAATATGCCAAAATTATGCTAAAGGAAAACATGACTTTTTGGGAGAAGACTTGTAATGGGAATTTACTTTCATATGGTAGCATGCAAAGGTCCAGATAGTTCCAATACCCCCCAAGTCCAACAGTGTTATCCATTACTGCTATATTAAAATGCACGAAATAGCACTTAAAAGCCATCACTTGAAAGTCAACAAATAATAGACTGCTTTTGTACTCATTCTTATCTTGAATAATTTTTTTCTGCTTGGTTGTTATACCAAAGGCAATGAGTACAGAATCCCATGCTCCAAACAGAGTGAGCTAGGCAAAGGAGAAGGGCTGAGTGAAAAGGAAGCCATAGTCACCTCCGTCCAACCTCCTGTTTCTGGGAGGCCAGGTCCAGAAGTGGTGCAAGAAACAGGTATTTGCTTAAGACTAAGCGTTGTGCTTCTTCTTTTTCTTCCTAGAGTCAATAATAAACAAATGTCAACTGCTTTCCAAAATAAATGTTTGCATTGAGAATCACATATGATAATACTCCTTTGTTTTCTTCCAGCCAAATCATTAACCATCGATAGAACCCGGGAATGCAACTGCAAACGAATAAACATCTTATAGTGATACCAAGGCCCCTTCCATCATTTCTCAGCTTTTTCCGAGGGCTCAAGTACACAGGGTCTATTCTGGGGTATGCACAGCACAGATTGGGTTGGGGATACACTGTGAAGCTTGGAGTGACTTGCTTCACAGTGAAAGACATAGTAAATTACTTGTGTCCTACGTGTTGTGTAATACTAATCAACTTGATTTTTCTTATGTTCTTCTTTGAAGTCACATAACATAGAATCTTATGCCTAGGAGATCTCTTAGATAGCTTTTAATCTAACTCCCAGTGCAGGAGAGGAATATTCTCAATCATATTACTGGCAAGTAGCCACTGATGTCTGTCAGAACTTCTCCAGGGATGGAGAAAAAGAGCAGTTTATTCCGTTATTGGAAACTGTTTATTGCTGAGCTGAGCTTTACGTCCTGGTACTGTCTACCTGCTGCGACCCTCTGTTATATCATGTCTGCTGGCTATGACATACTCATACTGGGCAGGTCGCTTGACTTTTCCTTTTAGTTTAAACTGCCCGGCCCGCTGACCCTCTGGCAACACGTGGATGAGTCAGGAGCAAACAGCTGACTCAAGAATTATTCCCCCTTGAGAATTTGAACCAAGGAACACGAGACTCAGTGATCATAAAACATTTCACTGTGGCTCCCCCAGAATTTAGATTCTGAATGCCAGTGGGACCTACTATAGAGAAAACAAAGCCCAAATGGAAAGACTGACTGTATCTTGAATCATTGTGAGCAAAAAGTAGAATTGGTTGCCATAGAGAAGAGAGGCTTGTCAGGTAGAATTAATATTGCTTTCTATTGTTTTATTTTCATTAAATCTTTCAGTATAACTCTACTTTGAGTATTAGCAAAATATAATATATGGTGAAAGAACCCTGCTTGAGTCAGGTAAATAGAATACATTTCTTGGTTTAATGGACACCAAATAATGCAGAATATAGAGAACATCCTTTATGCGGTCCATTTGCCGCAACAAATGTTGGAGTAGAATTGTCAGTAGGGTCATCCCCAGGTCTTGCTTCACCGTGGCCAAGTGGCTGAACCCCACAGAATGTTACCTTAAGAAGCAATATTTTGGTCTCTGGGAGAGAATTCCTGGCGAACTCTTTGGCCCTGGAACTTCTCCTCTGAAGTCCATCCCTTCTACTTGCTGAAGTGACCGTGGAAGCAGGTATTAGGATGGAGCCTCAACATCCTGTTTCTTTGAGTGACTGCAATGAGCAGAAGCCCACTGCCAAGCCATTCAGACACTCCTCATAAATGAGAAATAAACTTCTGATCTGCTTGCTACTGAGATCTGGTACTTGTTTTTTACCGCATCATAACCTGCTCTGTCCTGAAGGATACAGAGAGGTGACAATTTCTGCCTTAGTCTTTTTCTATACCCAGTGCTGCATATGAGAACGTCAAATTATTAGTGTGTCTATCCTGGGAAACGTACTCAGGTACTCTAGTTAGCACGCTCCAGATGCAAGATGGGTTAGCTATAAACATTTTGAACATTTAACTTTGTGAGGCTAAACTAAGCTGAGGCAGCCATCTCCGAATAAGGATTTACTTGCCACAAGAGGACCGGAGGGGCCACACCCTTAACCATGGCAGTCTTCACTGAGCTGTTCTTGGCCGGCACTGTCAGGACCTGCCACTCTGACTCTCCTCTTTTCCATATTCTTGTGGCCTTACTCTCCGTCCTCTACCTCTGTCCGGACTGACACGTTGAGGTTGAGACCATGAGTAAAGTTACTGCCACATCTAAATTGTATGTGAGCCAATCCTTGCGTATCCCAATCTCTAATTTCCCATGATGTCTTTATTTTAAAATTGGACTCTCAGAGGCCAATCTATTTGCACTAATTTCTCCATTTTTTACCTCATTTTCTCCCATATCTTGTCTACACTACTAAGCCAGGGCTTTAAGGCTAAATCAATCATAAGTTCCTCCAAGACTTATGTCCTAGTACAAAGATGGCAATTATATGACATAGGCTGTGCCTGCCATGGCATACATCACAAGTCCATCACAACATGCTTTCTGTCTTATCCTTATATCTTCCTCAACAAGGGCTCTAGGCAATCGCTGCTGATAAATTCATTCATTCATCTGCAGTTTGTTACTTCAGCAAGAATTTGTTGAACACCTGTCATGTGCTAGGCACTGTTCCAGGCATTGGATAGAAACAGGAAATTATAATAATACCTAATTTGAGTTTCAAGGATGAAATAAGACAATGCATGTAAATACTCTTTGTGAGCTCTAAAGCTCTATTCAAAGAGGGATAAAGATTAGAAAGTGGTTTCCACATTCCTCAATTTAAAATTTGCTTTGTTGGTAGTATTGTTTTTGTAAAGTACGGTGCCTGATGGTTCATTGATACAATCAAAAGGCATAGGGTGGCTGATCAGACAAAAAAATCAAGGCTCATATATATGCTGCATACAAGAGACACACTTCAGAACCCAGTTTTCAGTAAACCAGAGGTAGAAAGTTGCACAGGCTCAGAAATCTAACAGATTTGTTTTAAAACCTGGCTCTGATATTTACATGACTGTGGCCAGGTTATTTAACTTTTTTTATCCTCTGGTTCCTTATTGTGGAGATACAAATACAGTGGTAGGTACATATGGACCCACTAAAGGATGAAATAAGAAAATACATGCGAAGCATTGAGTATTGCAATTTACTCCTGCTAAGCTGTCAATAATGTTGGCTATTATTATTAGTCTAAATTCTAATAAGCATTTTTTCCCCTATGAAATTCAGTAGAACTACTAGAAATTTGAAGGAAAAAAGTGGCTCATAAGCATTTTTATTTTCCATAAATTATCCCTTGAACAAAATTGTTGCTCACCAATGATTAAGCATTGGCATCACTCGGGAATTGTTACAGATACAGAATTTCAGGACCTTCTCTAGACTCGCTGAATCAGAATCTGCATTTCCTCAAGTTCCCCAGGTAACTGGGATGCACGTTAGCTTTGGAGAAGCTCGACCTGGGTGGAAGAGCTCACGGTAAGTGCTTGTGAATGATCAGATTCCTTTCACTCCTATTCATGCTTCAGGTTTGGAATATTATCAAATTTGCTATACCATTCAACTTTTCAGCTTTCTATAATTTCCAGAAAAACAAAGAAGAGTAGGAGAGTCTGGAATGGACTTTAAGTTGTTGTCCATTTCATTCAGTGTCAAGCTCCAACCATGTGCACGCATGTGTATGCTTTATCTTCTTAGGTCTATTTAGTTCACATAATCACTCAAGGTAGACATTAATGTCTTCATATTACAGGAAATGAAACTGAGTCTCAGTAAGATTAGAAATGCTTTAAAGGACTTGGAGCCAACAGGTGGTAAAGCTGGATTTAAACCTGTTCTTTTTTTCTCTGCAAATTGTAGGTTTTTTCCCCAATACACCAATGTGTCATTACCTCAATTGCATTACATTTCTGCTCTGTGGGTAATTAATCAAAGGGGTGGCTTTTCCTCCTTTCAACGGATTGGAAACAGCGTGTCTCCATCTGTCCAAGAGTATTTATCCTGCTACATTAGTCTCCCCCTTTTTTATTGAGTCTTAAAATGATACACATTTTGCAATTGAGAATTATTGAGCCAACATATGGTTTCAATTGAACAATTCCAATATATCATTGTGAAAAAAATGAAGGAAAAAGAAAACACAAACTAACCTTTGTACTTTTGCAAATGTGTTTTAATAAAAATCTATGAAGTGAAAGGTCTAGAGTTATGTAAAGTTACATTTATATTTGTTTATTTTTACCTTCACTGTTGATCATGCTTAACAGCCAGAAAGCTTGAGACACAGCTTTCATTCAGCTGCTTTTATGATTTCCCCGAAGTTTGGGGCACCATTTACCAGAATTTCAGACTATAGCTTACTGTGTCTGCCTATGGCCTTGTGGTAGCTCAAGAGCTCCCAGCTTGAGTCTGATATTTGTTCCAGAAAGATCATAAGGATTCAACACACCAGTCTCATTTTACTGAAAGAGAGATTCATATCCCTGGGTAGGTCTTGCTTTTGAAATGCTTCAGATTAGGAATCACTGAATTCCAATCAGATCGTGGTTATCCACACCCAAACCAGTTTGGTAAAACTAGGTGTGGTAAGTTTGAGGCAATGGTTGAGGTGGGTTATGGGAGAATTCTAACTCTTCAAGAAGATTTGGCACAAAATGGAAGAGCTGTTGCACATGCCTACAATGGCAGCAATTATTGTCATAACTTGCATAGGGCTCACAGTACTCTCACATACACTATTGCATTGCATCTTCATAGTGGATCTCTTCAGGTAGATGTTATCAATATACTAATATACAGGGGTCAGAACTTCGGTTCAGGGAAGTTGTCACTTGCCTTAGTCACAGGTGGTAACTGATGTTACAGACCATACACAACACGCTCTCTTCATTTTGATACTTTGCTTGGCTTTTGTGACATCAAAGTCTCCTGGTTTTCCTCCTGTTTTAGCTGTCACTCTCAATGGCCTTCTCATATTCATTTTCTTCTTGTTGATGGAGCCTCTACACATTGAGGTGCCTTAGGGCATGTTCTTTGAGTAATTTGTAATTTTTCTCCTCTTACTCTATTTTTTCCTTTTTTCTTTTATAGACTTCCTTGCTCTTTTATTTATTTATTTATTTATTTTTGTGGGGAAGATTGGTTCTGGGCTAACATCTGTGCCAATCTTCTTTTATTTTATATGTGGGATGCTGCCACAGCATGGCTTGATGAGCGGTGTGTAGGTCTGCTGCTGGGCTGCGGAAGCAGTGTGCGAACTTAACCACTATAATATTTTGCCTAATTGAAGTTCAAAGGTGGTCTTCCCTATTAACAAAATCAATTGCAAATTTTCTTCTGTTAATGTTGATCTGCAATATTATACGTAAAAATATTTCACTTTGAAAATATCTTCTCACAAATACTGATACTACCAAATACTGATATCAATTCGTGTGTATATGATTTTAGGCGAGCATATTCATTGCTTGGGAAGGATTTATAGAATTCTATTAGATTTCTCTCTTTATAGTTGGTTTCTCGCACATCATTACATTGTAGATTAATCACTTTAAATTGACGGTTAGATGGACTCTCTCTGATAGCACAGTTAAATGGATTTTGAAATTCCAACATCTCTTTTGCAGTTGCACTGAAGTCTGATAAAAGCTGCTAGAACTCTCCTTTGAACTCAGAAAATATATCTGTTGCAAATCTGTGTGGGAATGGAGATCTCTCTTTTTGTTTTGTCTTTTGACAGCACAGGAAGGATGTAAAGCAGGTTGACATGATTCAAACATTAGTTTTCCTTGAAATAGCTGCTGCAAGGTAAGTATCTCAAATAAGCATTGTTTTATAATTTTACATTGAACTCATGAATAAACATCTGGTTTACAGCAAAAGGTAATTTTCAAAGTTGTTTAGTGTTTGATAGTAGTGTTTGGAGATAGTTCATTTTGTTCAGAAAAATTCCAATCTTGGCTGTGGGCTCCAAAAAATAGCAACAAAATTTTGCCAGTGCTAAGTGGTGGAAATGCTATTTGGGAGGCAAAGTCAGGACATTCAGCTGCAATTCACAGCTTCAATTTAAGAGTTCAGAACTGACAAGGATTGAGTCCACGGGAGCAAACGAAGCTCGTCATTAATTCTACTGGTATAATATTACATGACAACTAAAAAATTTTCTGCAAAAGATCTGCTGATGAATAATACAATGCATAATCATAGGCTATAAAAACTGTACTTCTTATGAGCTTTGTAAATTTGTTCAGCTGTGTCTTTTTCTGCTCCACTCATATTTTTACCATTAGTTGCAACACATCTTAGCAGATTCCACTTCATGTTATATTGAATTATGTTTTCTCAACTTTGAAACTATTCCTGCCTGTAGTTATTATAGAGATCACACAGATCATTAATTCTTCAGTCACTTTCAACTCAGTATTAACTCCTTGAATAAACAGCAACTTAGCGCTGTTGGTAACATCCGTGGACTCATTAAGAGCCATGTGAAGAGCTTAAAATAATGTTTTATTTTTAATTGACAATCAATGTTGTTCCCAATGTTCTCAACTCTTTGAACAATGGTTTTAACTGAGAGGCTAATAGTCTCAAGCAGGTTCTCTCAGGACACATTTCTTTGGCTGCTGCAATCAAGCATAATTTAATTAATTAACAATCAGTAACTTTTCTTGTCTGGCTGGCCAGCAAAAAGAGCCACTTGGAAATTCACTTTGGTTGTAGTCTTACTTTTATTTATATTTGTGTGAAGAAATTCTGCTGTGCTGAGATATTCAGCTGTAAACTTTCTTATTTTTTTTGACTGTTGCTTTCCTGTGAACTGGGAATATGTGATAAATGCTTAATCTGGTAATGTCATCACATACTGTATTCTATAGCTATAGCATAATGAACACAGTGCTTTGAGCTCTAATTTGGTAACAAAGTAACCTACTGTCCGCTGTCCCTTAAAAGCATGACATCTAAAGTCTACTGTTTTCTTTTCTTTTATGGACATGATGGGTATGCACTGGTAATAAAAATGACATAAAATATCACTTCATGACAGTATGTGTCACACTTGAAAAGCCGTTGAGTAGTCACTATGCCACTGTGCTTTAGAGTTCACCAAAGGGCAATGTGAAGAGATTAGTACCACATATGGTTTCTGTCACAAATGCTCAATGCTGTCATTGTAGTGCAAAAGCAACCACAGACAACGTGTGAATGAATGACTGCAGCTGTGTACCAATAAGCCGTATTAACACTGAAATTTGAATTTTACATAATTTTCATATTTCACATTCTCCTTTTTATTATTTTGAGCCATTTATAAATGTAGAAACCACTCTTAGCTCACAGGCCATACAAAAACAAGAGGCCAGCTGGGTTTGGCCAAAGTCCATGGTTGAATAGACTTCTGGTCTTGACTGATAGTGTCCGTAACTGAATTATTGTTTGTGCTTCCCAAACCTTTGTTATTCTCCTGTCCTCTCTGCCTCTGTGAATAGCATCACTACTCCTAAACATCACGACTACTAGAGTTTTGCTCGAGGCAAAAATTTATTTCAACCTTTAATTTCTCCTTTTTTTTCAACATACAAATATTGACTATATTTTGTCATTTACCTTTAATCTGTTTATATTTTACATTTAAAGCATATTTCTTGAAAATAGTATATTTTTTCTTTTAGATCTGACAATCTTTGCCTTTTAATTGCAATGATTAACATGGTTGACATTTTATGAAATCATTGATGTAGCTGGACATAAATCTACCATCCTGCTATTTGTTCTCTATTCTATTTGCTTTTGTTTCTTTTCTTCTCTTTTTAAAAAATCGAGCATTTTATGACTTTTTTTTCTTGCTGAGGAAGATTCAGTCTGAACTAACTTCTGTTGCCAATCCTCCTCTTTTTGCTTGAGGAAGATTTGCCCTGAGCTAACATCTGTGCCAATATTCCTCTATGTTATGTATGTGGGTTGCTGCCACAGTATTGCCGCCTATGAGTGGCAGAGGCCCACACCTGGGAAGAGAACCTGGGCAGCTGAAGTGGAGCGCGCTGAGCTTAACCACTAGGCCACAGGGCTGGGCCAGCATTTTATGATTTTATTTTATTTCCATAACTTTTTCTTGTTATATCTCTGTTTTAAGAGTTTGCCCTAGAATTTTAAGTATATATGTCTTTAACTTGCAATCATCCACCTTCAAGTACTATTAGATCACTACATATTTAGAGTAAGAACCTTAACACATATATTTTCAATTCTTTCTTCTTATGGTTTGCATTATTGTGGACATGCGTTATACTTATACATATGTTATCTACCCCCAAATTCACTGCTATTATTTTTCGTTTGGCCATTGACTATATGCTGCAGCAATTAAAATTAAGAAAAAAGTATGTTTTAATATTTGCTCTCTTTTTGACATTTCTGGCATGGCACGTTCCACTTTTTGTGTATGCAAATCCAATATTCATCTAATATCTTAATTCCTCTTTCTGAAGAATTTTCTTTAACATTTCTTATAGTGCAGGTGTGCTGGCAGTAAATACTCTCAGCTTTTGTTTGTCTGAACTACATTTTTGCTTGATATAAAATTCTGGTTTGACCGACTTTTTGAAAATACTTGAAAGATGTTATTCATTTTCTTCTGGCATGCATGTCTGCTATAATTCTTTTTGCCTATATGTAATATTTCTTCTTTTTTCTAACTGCCATCAATATTTTCTCTGTATTTCTTTTTCAGTAGTTTAACTCTGATGTACCTAGAGGCCTGTGTGTGTGTGCGCCTGTCTGTGTTTAACTATCATACTTACAGTTCTATGAACTTCTTGGATCTGTGGATTGTTGACTTTCATTAATTTTTGGAAATTCTCAGTCATAAATCTCCTTATACATTTCTTGTGCCTTCCTTTCTTCTGGGACTCCAATGACACTTGTACTAGACTGATATAATCCTACAGTTTGGATGCTCTGTTCTGTTTCTCTCTCTTCTCATCTATTCTCTTTTCTTTCATTCCCTTCCTTCCTTCTCCCTGTCTCTCCTGCCTCTTCCTTCTTCCTCTTCTGCTTCTTCTCTCTCCTCTCTGTGTTTCAACTTCAATAATTTATAATGAATTTCAAATTCACTGATTCTTTCCTCAGCTATGTCCTGTTTTATGATATACCTGTCAAAGGAATTTTTGATATATATTATTGTCATTTTTATTTGATTCTCTTTTATAGTTTCTCTATCTCCTCTGAAATTATCCACCTGTTTGTGCATTTTATATACCTTCTGCACTACATCTTTAAAAATACTGTTTACAGTTATTTCAGTATTCCTGTTTGATAGTTTCCATACCACAGTTGTGTTAGTTTGCTGGGGCTGCCGTAACAAAATACCATAGAATGGGTGGCTTGGATTAAATAACAGAAATTTATTTTCTCGCAGTTCTGAGGGCTGGAAGTTCAAGATCAAGGTGTTGGCAGGTTTGATGTCTCCTGAGGCCTCTCCCCTTGTCTTCCTGATGGCCGTCTTCTCTCTGTGTCCTCACCTGGCCTTTTCTGTCTGTACATACTTTCCTGGTGCCTCTTCCTCTTCTTATAGACACTAGTTTTGTTAGATTAGGACCCCACCTTTGTGACCATATCTAACCTTAATTATTTCTTTAATGGCCTTATCTCCAAATTTAGTCACTTTGCGGGTTAAGCTTCAACATATCACTTTTTAGGGGGACCCAATTCAGTCCATGACAGTGGTCAGCTCTGTCTGTTTCTGTTAATTCTTTTGTCTCTTGACAATGAGTTATCTTTCTTACCCAACTGGTTTCATGTGTTATTAATTTTGACTAAGTGTTGGACATCACGTATAGAAAAACAGTACAGCTTGAGGTAATATATTTATACCTGAAAACGGACATACCTCTTCTTCTGTCGGGCTGTGAATGAGGGATTGAGTCAGTTTGGTCAAAAGTTGACCTCCGTTGGATTTTGTTGTTGCTAAAGTCACCTTCAGTGCACAAGATACTTCAGTTTACTCAAGCAGTGCACTCTTGCTATTTTGTGTCTTGGAGTGCTGGATTTTTCTCAATTTACTGTTCCACTTTCAGCTTTCAGCAGTCCCTGCATGCTGTGTTACGTTGGGAATCTCCTTCCACAGCCTTAACCGTCCGCCAGCAGTATACTTCTGTTGCTTTTTACTTGGTTCTGGACTTGTTTTGGTGGAAGGGAATCTCCCCAGTTCTATGAGTCCAGCCTCAGTCCTAGGCAGGATCTTTGAGCTTGGGTCTCAGGGGTGTGACTTTCTCAGTATTTTTGCCCCTCACCTCATGGAGTCCAAAGTCTGCCTTGTTTCTGTAGGGGACCACTCAAGGGAGAGGAAATTTTCCCGATTGTCTTTCATTGGTAGCTGATCTCTACTTTGTATTAGTGCAGAGGCCTCTCCAAGCACAGAGGATTATTACTTCTACCTCAAGCGATTTCCTATTCTTCCTTCATGTGATTCTTCTTTTATTACTCTTTCAAAGTAGTGAATTTTGCCTGAGCTCTGAGGTCAGAAGACTTTTCAGCTTAAGGCATCTGCTTCATATGAGAAAATGGTCCAGGGAAGGAAGTGAGGTTTCTTGCCTGTGCCCAGCGTCATTCTATCACCATCTGCGTGCGTGTGCCACTAAGGGGGTTCTCTTCAACTTACTGCCCTGCTCCAAATATTTCTCGTGACTTACTAACAGGGGTCCATGGAAAAGAGCTTTTGGATTAGTGTAGACGCCCTTGTGTCTGGGCTCCCAGTCATCCTAAATTGTCATGCTAGTCCTTGACTCTTCAGAGTGTATTAAAATTTTAGCTGTTTTCTTTTTGTCCTTTGTTTCTTGTGGCTATCTCTCCCTCCTATGTTCTGTTGACTGTGAAACAGTTCATGCGTCTCTTCTTAGAAGGACTCGCCACTCTTTGGGATTCAGTTCACTTGGTTGCCCTGCACTTTCAGTTATCTGATGGACTAAGAATGATCTAGAACTTTGAGGATTATCTAGCTTTTTCTTCATTGTTAGCGTGGGGGCAACATTCTCTTGCAACTTTCTACATCATAAGTAGAGATGCATCCAAAAATGTACTTTTACTGAAAACACATATTTACAATACAAGTTTAAGGTAAAGGAAAATAATGGAATGGTGAACATAGGATTTAGGGTGATGGCTACTTTATTTGGGGGCGACAGGGAATGGCTTGGAGTGGAAATAAATGGTTAGATATAGGTTATATAACAGTTTTAGCTTTTTGAGTTTGGATTATTTAAAACACCTAACTAATCACATAAACAAACAAAAAAATAAGTGGGCCACACATAGACTGATGATGAGAGGGTACTGTAAAGCAAGGACAAGTTTAATCTAATCCAGTGCACCTGAGTTTCAAAAAAAAGTTCTGATAAAGGATAGATATTTATGGAAACAACCAAAATGTCTATTGATGGATGAATGGGTAAAAAAAATGTATATACATACACACACACATACATGAATATTATTCAACCTTAAAAAGGAAGAGGGCGAGCCTGATGGTGTAGCAGTTAAGTTCGCATGCTCTGCTTCAGTGGCCTGGGGTTTGCTGGTTCCAATCCTGGGTGTGGACCTATGTACCGCTTATCAAGCCATGCTGTGGCAGACGTCCCACATATAAAATAGAGGATGATGGGCACAGATGTTAGCTCAGGGCCAATCTTCCTCAGCAAAAAGAGGAGTATTGGTGGTGGATGTTAGCTCAGGGCTAATCTTCCTCAAAAAAGAAAGAAAGAATCACATTAAAATATCAAAAAGGGAAGAAAATCCTGCCTTTGTGACAACATGGATGAACCAGGAGTACTGTGCTAAATAAAATCAGCCAGACACAGAAAGACAATTACTGCATGATCTCATTTACATGTGGAATCTAAAATAGCCAGACTCACAGAAACAGAAAATAGAATGATGGTTACTAGGGACTGGGGGGAGTGGGATACGGGGACATGCTGGTCAAAGGACAAAGTTTCAGTTATACAAGGTGAATAAGTTCTGGAGATCTAGTGTACAGCATAGTGACTGTAGTTAACAATGCTGTATTGTATATGTGAAATTTGCTAAGAGAATAGATTTTAAGTGGTCTCAACACACAGAAAAAGAAAGAAAATCGTAACTATGTGAGGTGATGGATATGTTAATTAACTTAATTGTGATTATTTCACAATGTTTATATAATCAAGACATCAAGGTGTATAATTTAAAATATCTATTCGTCAATTATATCTCAATAAAGTTGAAAAAAAGGATAGATATCTATTGTAGGGGTTATTTGCCTTCATATCATAAAGGAAGACAAGCATCGATCTTACTGTAGTGATACTGAAATGATTGATCTCCTCCTGTGATGAAAATATTATTCAAAATCTTTTGCTCTTGGTTAACTATCTTTGGAATGACTGTTCAGATTAAACCTGTTCTAGGTGAAGATATAAATTAAGCAAAGTTTATTTCTAGCACCTTTCTGTGAACTCATGGTCCATATCTTCTCCACGTCTGTCACCTCTCACCCTTCCCATCCTGTGTAACATCCCACTTCTCAATTTATCAAGAGCCTTCTGGAGTTATGTGCTTATCCAAAGGCGTGATTAAACGTCAGAACCTGGAGGCCATCCCCAACTCCTCTCTCTTCTGCTTCACTCATATCCATTTTACTTGTTCACTATCTCTTGACTTAATCACCTCTTCCCCATCCCTCTTGCTACTTTCTTATGCAACTAACTCCTTGTCATTTCTCTCCAAATTATTGGTGTAAGTGCCTCCTAATTGGTCCAGGCTTAACCAGGATTGCTCTCTGGGACACACTCATTCATCACTTCAATTTTGTCAACGTCTCCTCATCAGCTACAAGATAACACCCAAGTCTCTTAGCATTGCACACTGAGCTCTCTTTGACTTGCCAATCTGGATCACTATTAGAGTTAACCAAATCCATCTTTCTCATAGCTGTAGCCACTAGGACCTGGAGGTAATATCCTAAGACAGAAACCATTTGGCTGTGTCTTTGAGACTTTTATTGACCTATGGCCTACACCATTAAAATGAGTCAAAAATGCCCTTAATCTCTTAAGCTTTCGCTTCAAGTGATACTTTCACAAAGTGGTTTTTGTAATAACTTTCCAAGTTCTCGTCCATCAATTCTACCCCTTGTTTAACACAATACTCTAACCACATGCATTTAAACAATCAGGAGAGAGAGGTTGTTGCTTTGACCTTTGCCCTTTGGTAGTAGACGTTTTCTAAATGGGTCCCACGCCAAACTTTAATTTTCAAAATTCCAGAATTTGATATATCAAGATGGTAAAAAATAGACGTTTCATATCTTTCCAACCTACACTTTAATTTCGAGGGACTGTAACCTGGATCAAGGTCCAGAAAATAAAATGAACAAAGGAGAGCTGATGAGTAGCCATGCAGTCATTCAGAATAACCTCGTCTTGAAAGACGTCTTAGTAATAAATGGAGGAGGGGGCAAGGTTTAGATGCTTTTTCACCCCGTAACTGTTCACTGCTAATTGTATTTTAACATTAGACTTGAATGTAGTTAATCACGTAAGTCTGCTCTCATGACTTCCTCAGGTGCACTTGTTCTCCAGAACTAACTTGCAGCTCCTCAAACTTCCGCACTGTTCCACTGAGAGTTGGCATGGATTCACATTTAGGAGATTTTGTTCTGGAATTACAAATAACTAATCTTGAATGTTGGCTCTGGCCTCTGTGAGTGTGAGAACTTTGGCCTCATTTGCAAAATGTTGATGAGAATTTTGAATTCAAGGATTGTTTGAGATGTCTTGAGATAATGTATACAACTTAAGCGTGGTCCTTAGCACAATCACAGAGGAAGTGCACATTATTATGATGATTATTATTCCACTCTGCCTTTTCAAATGTGTTTTTTCTTTCTCTTGAAATTCTCTTCATCCACCCTCTTTTGCTAAAGCTGCCCCAAATCTGGGTGGCTTCTTTTATTAGATACTGCACTTGTTACTGAACCTCTTACTCTCAAGTTCGTGTGCCCAATGCCCAGCAAGCCAAACCCTGAGACAGCAGTGCCTGGAGATGGAGACAGGTTTATTCAAATTGGCCAAAACGAGAAGGCGGGAGCTTGGGTTCACTCAAATCTACCTCCTCAAGACTAGAAAGTGGGAGTGGGGGTGGTTATAGAGCTAAGGGGATGGCAGGAGGAGCTTCCAGAAACAAAAGGGTCACTCCCGATAAGCTGACAAGCCCTTGGGCAATCTGACTTCTGGGTGTCAATGGCTTCCAGCTCCAGCCATCTGGGAGCATGACCTCCCTAAAGGTATTCTCTTTCTTCTGCAAAACGAGCTCGCAAATCTTCTAGAAAGCAAGCTCACAACTCCTGGAGACCTCTGAGTCACTCCTCAAGTTAAACAGGAAAACAGCAAATTGATTTAATATCTACAGTACCCCTCAGGTATCCAGCTTCACTCTTACTGCTTTTATCCTTTGGAAGGTGGGAGATGCTACTCTCACCAAGTGCCCGTTGCCCCAGAGTAAGTATGCACTTGGGGTAAACGATCACAGAGAAATTTCTGGACTTTATGCTGGGGATTCTACAGGCTTCTGGCCTTCTCTCCAGCACCTGCTTCTTCATTAACCTTTGGAGAGGATGAGGTTTTGTGGCCTCTCAAGGCTAGCTCACAATGGACATTTAGCCTTTAACAAAGAAACAAGCCTCTTTCCATATACATTCAATAGGTGTGCAAGCAAGGCTAGCAACAGGGTAACACAGCTTGTAAATGTTAGGTCTTTTTTCTCAGTGCAAATATGCAGATAGCCTACATGAAAATGTGTAGCTCACTTTGGTACAACTTGTTGAGCAACAATGATCAATGATATCAACATTGTCTGATACCACAAAAAGAAAAAATCATACACATGGTTTGTACCAGAAGAATTTCATAGGGTTACATTTTTCTGTGACTCTAATACACCTACAGTTTTCTACTTGTTATCTACACAAACTGTATGTCATAATTCATGTTACTTCTACTATTATGTAATTTTATTTTGAAAGCTCGAATCACTCATATTTGTTCCTCAAATGTACCATATCTATACATGTGTGTAGATACACACATATTTTATCTCTGTGATTCCAGCACATAGCGTGAACATTGGCATATAGTTGGCAAATCTCTATCTGTTCTGAGAATGAGTCAGTGCTGGAAATCTGAGGCTTGCTAGCAGTTCAGTCAGGAAGCTAGCCTGTCCCTTCTGTGCAAAGCTGATTTTTACATCTTGGTCCCCTGGATCTGGTGCTTTTCTGGTCTGCATACACTTGAACTGAATCCCCAGGGTGACCTCTTCCACGTATTCCCACCAGCCATTGAATCCTTCCAGGGAGAACAGGAAGTCTGGCACTGCTTTTGATGACACATCAATGACGTGATGTCTGGTTTCTATTAAAAATCGAAAAGCAAGAGATATGATGCCAGAAACAAAAGTATAGGCAATGTCATATATAAACATTAGTATATTGCTTAATAAACTGAGCAACCAGGCTTGAGGGCTGCCTGTGGATCCTGGACCACAGGGGACAACGATCGAAGCCCCCCCGGGCAAGGATAGATAGCACATACCACAGGCAGCCACAGGCTACTTCCACTGTGATCTTTTTGGATTTTCTGGTAAATAGACCCAGTTACATTAGCTAGAAGGGTGTCATGAAGCTTCTGAGTTCAGAGTTTTAAAGTAAAGAAGACCCATTGCTTAAATTTTGCACACACGTGTGGTGCCCCTAAAGTTGTCCCAGGGGAGGGGTGTGACTTGGCCCCATAGAGCCTCAGGACGTAGCTGTATTTGTGCTATGACTTGAACTAGGACCCAAGGATTCCTCTATCTAAAAATGTAAACCAGTGTATTATCTAACAAACAGCTGAGTATCTACTCTGTGCCCTGCTCTGCATGAGGTTCTGGAAAAAATATAGATAAATAAGATGAGTGTTTTGCTCTCAAGGAGCACACGATATAGTGGGAGAGATAGGCATGTAACTTGCAAAAGCAGTTCAGTGTATGAAGAGAGATGATGGGGGACGTACAAAGACAAGAGATCTAACAGACTGGGAAAGGGTCACTGGCTCTTTTCAGGGGGAGAAGATGGCAGTCAGATTCCAGGTGCTCACCATTAGTTATTCATTTTTCTATGACCCAGGAATTAGTGATGCTTAAAATGAAGTGTACTGCGTGGACAGGCATTATGAACTGAATGCTTCTGTGCCCCCAAATTCATATGCTGAAACCCCACCCTCCAATGTGATGGTACTGGGAGATGGGGCCTGTGAGAGATGGTTAGGTCATGAGGGTGGAGCCTTCAGGATAGGATTAGTGCTTCATAAAAGAGACCCACAGAGCTCTCTAGCTCTCTTTCAGCCATATGAGGACACAGCAAGAAGATAGCCATCTATGAACCAGAAAGAGTGCCCTCACCAGACTGAATTTTCTAGCTTCTTGATCTTAGACTTCTTAGAATACAGAATTGTAAGAAATAAATATTTATAATTTAAGCCACCAAGTCTATACAGTATTCTGTTATAGCAGCCCAAACTGACTAAGACAACAAGGTGCCCTACTGATATAACAGAGCAAAGTGCCATGAGGTCACACAGGTAGGACAATTTTTTTGTCAAGAGGAAAGGAGGAATATTAATATTTAAGCATTAATATCTAACACTTAGTCTTACTATGTGCCAGGAAATAGTCTAAGAACTTGACGTGTACCACCTCACTTAATCCTCTAACAATCCTATAAGCTAAGTATTATCTTGAGAATGAGAACTTTCTGGAGAAAGGAAAGAAAAAAGTCACAGACCCAGCAAAGGTGCTCCGTTGTGGAAGACAGAGCAAGGGGTAGGAATTGAGTACACCCTGGGGAGAGCAGCTAAGGAATGTCCCATCCAGAAGATACCTTACTTCGACTTGAATCTGAAGCAACCTAAGGAAACTAAGGGTCTCAAAAGGACTAGTTGGAAGGGATCGGGGGGCACAGGAGGGCCAGGTGGGTAATTAGCTTTGTCTGAAAGTTCATTTAAAAAGTTAGACCTCAAGTTTGATAAGTGGTCTATCCTCAGATTTTTACTTCCTTAGGAAAATGACCTTCTCTTTCTTTCATGTGGATAGAAACGGATAAAAACTCATAGTAATTGCTTGTGTTTTTTGAGAGTCTGCTGTGTGCGGGAACTGTTCCAGGCACCCAGCACACATTATTTCATTTAACCCCAGTAACAACTGTGTGAGGAACGAGCTCTCTTCATTCCCATTTTATCCATGAAAACACTGAGACTCAGCGAGGCTCAGCCACTTGTCCAGGGTTCGCGTCTCTCGGGAGGTGACTGAGCCATCACTGAAACCTCCAGCAGGCTGTTCCAGAGCTTGCTCTTTCATTCCCAAACTGAGGAAAGTGGGAGACTGTAACTCAAGACAAAACATTTCAGCTATGGTGGAAAAATCAGAGAAACAAATTGTAGCAAGATGTGTTCTTTCAAAATTAAATGTGGTTTAAGTATTTAAAGATTTTTGCTATGAGGCATTCCCCACGATGGAGAAATGTGCGTGGCGTGGAGCGTTGGGAGCAGCGCTGGGAGCTCTTAGCCATCGCTCTGCGGTTTCCTGCAGCTGTGACTGTCCGCGGGGCTGCAGTCTTGGGTTATCTTGTCCCTAACCTCCTGGTGCCAGAGCCTTGGGCATATGAAGATCTTCATTTGTGTATTCGTTTCTTGCAGACCCCTCCATCTCTGAATCGCCTCTGGTTCTCCCCAGTCGGGTGCTCTTTGTTGTGCTAAGACCTTGCCCCGCAGGAGGCTGTTTTTTCCTTATTTCAATTGCCTCATTCTTCTCCAAAGTTATTTTCATCTCGAGGCGAAAAATAAGCCTGTCTCTTGATGATTTTGTTGATTTTTCTTTGGAAGAAACCTGCAAAAATGCTTTTCAAAACATTTTAAATGGCAGCAAACAGTCGGAGAGGTGTTTAAATGCAGTGGAAAAATAAGGGATTCATGAGGAAAGGATTTTAAGGGAGTTTTCATAGAAAAAATGTTCAAGCTGTTGAAAATGCAGCTTTGTCTGCCAAAGTGACCGTTCTGGTGTCTTCACACAGAACTCTTCTTTCCCAGAAACTCAGGCTCCCAAGGTGCTGAGGTGAGGCAAATGCAGAAGAATGGGGGCAGCCCAGCCCAGCAAGCCGAGGGGCGGCCTCCACTCCTGATGGCTACCAGTTGGAGGACCTCTGCCCGCCTCAGTTTTCTCATCTGTAAATTGGGGATAATTGTAATAATTACCTCATGGTTCTTGTGAAGATGAAGTGATATGTGTAAAGCTGTTTGCAAGGTGCTTGGTACATATGAAGAGCCAAACACCAGTAGATATTATCATTAGTAGACCATTACTACTTTATAGGTGTCTTTGCTCCTGCATTGACTTTAAAATGACAACAGTAGAAATATCTGTGTGTTGGTATTGCCTCTTTCTTCATTGAAAGGAACCCCGGAAGCCTTCAGCCTTCATCTAGTCCTGCCTTTTACCAGATGGGGAACCCTGCTCGATTCTCCCAGAGGCACAGGAAGGGCTCATTCCTGCTGTGGACGGACGCCTCACTCTCTCAGGAGAGCTCATTGCATTGTTGGAAAACTGGCTCAGACTCTTAGAAGGTCCCTGTTCTAAGTACTGCTTTCCAGCAATTTCTACCCATTGGTCTGTTTGGGTGGGTCTAGTCCCTTTTCCATATGACAGGTCCCCGAATGTATGAAAATACATGCGGAAGTTACTTACTACTCTGGGTCTCGGTTTACTCATATGTAAAATGGGGATGATTGTTTCACCTTCATGGGGCTCTCCTGAGGATTAAAAATCTATGTGTTTGAATAGAGCTTAGCATACAGTAGGTGCTCAATAAGCAGTCATGAGCCAACCCAGCTTAAGTGCCTCCCCAGGTCCCCTGAGTTTCTGGTCTAGGTGACTCATGACTCTCAAGGAAGACGGCCTGGCATCACCTGCTCTCCTGCAGGCCACTGAGCGGGAGGCTTGGGTCTTTGGTGGGCTACACGCCAGCCTTACCCCCATCGTGGTGGCCCAGTCTTCTTGGCGCTCTCTCACAGGGTCAGCCAGGCCCACCGTGCTGACTTTTCTTGGTCCCGCACGTCACTGGCAGTCGTGCCCTGGTGGTGCCTTGCCTCACTTCTTACCTCTGCTCCAGGGCTCCCTGTGCCCCTGGGGCTCAGTAGACCTGGGGACTCACTTGGTACCAACAGGAGTGCTGTGAGGCCCTGGGAGAGGCCATCGAAGATGCTGGATACAGGCTGCAGATGAGGGTCACAGACACTGACAGGCCGGCCCCGTGTGCCACGGCTGACACCGTAGATGTCACTACTGCTCCCTCTGGCCAGAAGGGACAATCCTGAGATGTGGTGGAGTCAGTGTCCCATGGGCACTCTTTAACTAATCAGAGCTTGGAGCTTTCCTTCCTTTTCACTCCTGGACAGAGGGTTTTGGAGCTCAGTACTTTCCGGCAGCTCTCTCAAGATGCCCCAGGAGACTGAGCGCTCAGTACTGCTTGGAATAAACGCTCTTAAAATTGTTCTCCATCCTTCCCTGCCCTGTTTCTTTCTTCCTTTCACCCCGTCTTCTGGGAATGTGATCTCAGTACTTTTTTGAGAGTTAGCGTGTAAACTTTTGTCTCGGGTGCTGTGTTCTTGAGAACCGTGGCAAAGGGGTAACATTATTATTTTATTGCTCCTCCTGTTCTTCTTCAGACTTAATGTGATTATCGGCTGATTATCAGCTCTCCACTCTCCTACTCACAAAATGAAGCTTTCTTCTTTGCTTTATGAGTCAACATTTTTGCCCAGATTTTCATGTCTCTTTTCACTCCTGCCAGAGAGCTCTTCCCACAGTCCTCACTCTCTGCCTTGAAACGTCATGTGGCGATTTGATCTAAGATAATATGGTAACAGAGCAAATGGCTTGATACATCACTTACTGGAGGTAGTGTGTTTGAGTTTTCAGAGGAATTTTCTGAAGAAACACAGCCTTAACCAGAAACCAGGAGACAGCAAGCTTTTTCTGTAAAGGGTCAGAGGGTCAGTATTTTAGGCTTTGCCAGCCATGGCCATATGGTCTCTATTGCAACTATTAAACTCTATAGGTGTAATGAGAAGGATGCTATAGCAAATACATAAATGAGGGGCATAGCTGTGTTCCAATAAAACTTTATTTACAAAAACAGGTTTGGGGCCAGATTTGGTCCATGGGCTGTAGTTGCAGACCTTTGCTGTAAACAATGGAATTATAAGAAAACAAGTAAAGCAGAATTTGGGGAAATTGTGGGATATTCAATATATCTCAATTTCAGTTTTTCATTTCAACTCATTTTAATTCAGTGAAAACATATTGAGAGAAGGAAAGAGAAAAACTCTTACTGAAAGCCTCCAATGAGCCAGGATCTAGGCAAGGGATTTCTATATGATGTAACTGTTGGAGGAGGTCATTGAGAGGATGTGACTGCCAGTCGACCCACAAGCTGGACCTAGGCAATTGGAGCTTCTTTACCCCTTCCCCTCTTCCTGAAATATGCATTCTACCCACTGTTCTCACAGTAGGAACTATTTTCAAGGACACAGCTGACAAATTGAAATGGCAAGCAATAGGATATATTGGAGTATATGAGGAAGCCATTTGGTATAAACCTAATTTGGCCTGACTTTGTTTTTTCCAAAAGGGCCTGACTATGGGCTTTGAGCATGCATTGTATATACATTTCCTATGGCAAGGACAAAGGCCCTTGAGATAAAGGTGCAACTTTCCTCCCACTCCCAACGTTGGCATTTCCTTAAAGATTAAGCATCTTTCCTTAGGTTAGGAACTGATTGCGGTGCTTACCTGTGACCACTCAGCTGGAGACAACAGACCTGCCATCCTCCTGTGTTCACTGAGATAGCAGACCTACCTGCTGTTTCCATCAATCGCTGTGCTGACAGAGCAGTCTTGCGACTATTGTAAAAGGGACATATCAATCCTATGTGAAACATCCTGTTTGGGGGTATATAACCACTCTGTGCACCCCACTTCTTTGGTGCCCTTTCTTCCTTCGGGAAGAAAGGCCCCGGGCCGTGGTCCTCATATTTCAGCTCAGAATAAACTCACCCAAATTTTCATCTATAGATTGGTTATGGATTATTTTCATCACACAGCCTTAACAGAATAAGGTGTTATTGGGACCATCTGGATGGCAGACATGACTGAACCCAGTTAATGTTGCTATATAAACTTTTAAGATCCTGGTAGGTGGATATGGAGATCTACTCATCTTGCAGCTGCCCAAGAGGAGCCTCATAAGTTCACTTGCTTGTTAGACTGCCACTTCCCAATCTGGAACGGGCTGCCTCTTTCTTCAGTCTCTCCTAGCCCTTTGTTTATGGGGGCCAATTTGCTAATCAGCAATAACATTTACTGTTCTTAGCAATCTTCTTCTTGTTGTTCTATTTTTGGATGAGATGTGCAAACTGAGACTCAGAGATGAATGAATCATCTCTTCGTAAAAAGCAGTGTCAAGATTCAATAACCAGCTCCCTGAAGTCCTAGATTAAAGGATTCTAATTAAGTACCTACTGTGTGCAAAGTTCTGCACTTCTGGCTGCATAACATACAGGATGAATAAGACGGTGCCATTTCAGCTGGAAGCAAAGTAAAATATCAGCAAAATAAGATAAGACAGTCTCATGTCCCAAAAGAGGTCTAAAGTACTAAGGGAGTTTAAAGGAAGTGCACACCACGCAAGTGGGGAGCAGGAAAACCCTGCAGAGAGGGTGGCAAATAGGTTGAGATTTGAAGAATAAATATGATTTTGAAAGGTAGAGATAAGAAAGAGTGTTGGTCCAAGAAGAGGAAAAGTAAACAAAGCTGAGAAGTCTAGAACAAGTAGAAATATGCCAACTGAGAAGGTGCAGGCCATCAACAGCCTTGCTTTCTTCATAATTTGGCCAAACACTTTGCTCAGCCCTCTCTCTGCTTAAAGGTCTCCTCCGAGTCTAGCTCTGGCCTGGGCCTGGCCATTAGTTAAGTGAGGTCAACTTTGTCTAATCTTCTCTTGGAAGGGTGTCTCACTGAGAACTTAGGATGAATAAATAGAATTTTTTTTATTGAGGCATAATTGACATATAACATTATATTATTTTCATGTGTACGACATAATGATTCAATATTTGTATATATTGCAAAATGATCATTACAATAGTCCAGTTATCATGTCACCATATATAGTTACATCAGTTTTTTTCTTGTCATGAGACCCTTCATGATCTACTCTCCTAGCTACTTTCAAATATGCTATACAGTATTAACTCTAGTCACCATATTACGTTACTTCCCCATGACTTACTCATTTTATAACTGGAAATTTATACCTGTTGATCCCCTTCACGCATTTTGCCCACTCTCCTCTCCACCTCTGGCAACCAGCAATTTGTTTTCTGTATCCATGAGCTCATTTGTTTTGTTGTTATGTGCCATAAAGTTGGCTGTGACTCCTGGAGATGCTATGAATGAGTGATGTCTGCAATGTCCTGTCCTCAGCAGCCCCACTCAGCTCCTGCAGAGCCTATGGCTGCCTTTATGGAACCAATCCATCTCATATTTGGTCTTCCTCTTTTCCTGCTGCCTTCTACTTTTCCCGGTATCATTGTCTTTTCCAGAGAACCTGGTCTTCTCATGATGTGCTCAAAGTAGGACAGCCTCAGTTGTATCATTTTTGCCTCCAGTGATAGTTCAGGCTTAATTTCCTCCAGGACTCATTTGTTCACCTTTCTGGCAGCCCAGGGTGCCCGCAGAGCTCTCCTCCAGCACCATATCTCAAATGAGTCTATTTGTTTCCTGTCAGCCTTCTTCACTGTGCAGCTTTCTCACCCGTACATAGTAATTGGGAATACGAGGGTGTGGGTAACCTTGGCCTTGGTCTCTAATGACACTACCTTGCACTTGGTGATCTTTCCTAATTCTTTCATTGCTGTCTTCCAAGTCTCAGCCTTCTCTGGTTTCTTGTCTGCAGTCTCCATTTACATTGATGACTGAACCAAGGTAAACACAATCTCTAACAGTTTCAATGTCTTCATTGTCTATGTTAAAGTTGTGCAGTTCTTCTGGAGTCATGATTTTTGTTTCCTTGATGTTCAAATGAAGTTCTGCTTTGGCATTTTCTTCTCTCACTTTCGTCAGAAGTCGTTTCTTTCTGTCTTTTTTTTTAAATTGCAGTAACGTTGGTTTATAACATATACATTTCAGATGTAAATCCTTATATTTCAATTTCTGTGTGGATTACATCATGTTCACCACCCAAAAACTAATTACAATACATCCCCACACACATGTGCCTAATCACCCCTTTTGCCCTCCTCCCTCCCCCCTTCTTCTCTGTTAACCATCAATCCAGTCTCTGTTGCTATGTGTTTGTTTGTCCTTATTTTTATCTTCTACTTATGAGTGAGATAATATGGTATGTGACTTTCTTCCTCAGACTTATTTCACTCAGCATAATACCCTCAAGGTCCATCCATGTTGTCACAAATGGCCGGATTTCATCAATCTTTCTACGGCTGAGTAGTATTCCATTGTGTGTATACACCACATCTTCTTTATTTGTCCCTTGATGGGCACCTAGGCTGCTTCCAAGTCTTGGCTATTGTGAATAATGCTGCGATGAACATAGAGGTGCATGTATCTTTATGCTTTTGTGCCTTCATGTTCTTTGGATAAATACTGAGGTGTGGAATAGCTGGATCATATGGTAGTTCTATTCTTAACTTTTTGAAGTATCTCCATAGTCCATAATTTCCATAGTGGCTGCACCAGTTTGCCTTCCCACCAGCAGTGTATGAGAGTACCCTTTTTACCACATCCTCTCCAACACTTGTTTCCTATCTTGTTAATTATAGCCATTCTGAGGGGAGTGAGGTGATATCTTATTGTAGTTTGGATTTGCATTTTCCTGATAGTTAATTATGTTGAACATCTTTTCGTGTGCCTGTTGGCCATCTGTATATCTTTTGTAGAGAAATGTCTGTTCAGTCTTTTGCCCATTTTTTAATTGGGTTGTTAGATTTTTGTTGTTGAGATGCATGAATTCTTTATATATTTTGGATATTAATCCCTTATGTGATATATGGTTTACAAATATCTTCTCCCTATTGTTAGATTGTCTTTTTGTTTTGTTGATGGTTTCCATGGCTGTGCAGAAGCTTTTCAGTTTGAGACAGTCTCATTTGTTTATTTTTTCTATTGTTTCCCTTGTCCTGTCAGACATGGTGCTTGAGAATATGCTGCTAAGACTAATGTTGAAGAGTGTATTGCCTATGTTTTCTTCTAGAAGTTTCATGGTTTCAGGTCTGACATTCAAATCTTTAGTCCATTTTGAATTAATTTTTGTGTAGAGTGTAAGATAATGGTCTACTTTCATTCTTTTGCATGTGGCTGTCCAGTTTTCCCAACACCATTTATTGAAGAGACTTTTCTTTCTCTGTTGTATGTTCTTGGCTCTCTTGTTGAATATTAGCTGTCCGTAGATACATGGGCTTATTTCTGGGCTCTCGATTCTGTGCCATTGATCTGTGTGTCTGTTTTTATGCCAGTACCACACTGTTTTGGTTACTGTAGTTTTGTAGTATATTTTGAAACCAGAGAGTGTGATATCTCCAGGTTTATTTTTTTTCCCTCAGGATTCGTTGGCTATTCAGGGTCTTTTGTTGTTCCATATGAATTTTAGGATTCTTTGTTCTATTTCTGTGAAAAAGTGTTGTTGGAACTTTGATAGGAATTTCATTGAATCTGTAGATTGCTTTAGGAAGTCTGGACATTTTAACTATGTTAATTCTTCCAATCCAAGGGCACAGAATATCTTTTCATTTCTTTCTGTCTTCTCCAATTTATTTCAACAATGTTTTATAGTTTTCAGTGTACAGATCTTTGACCTCTTTGGTTAAGTTTATTCCTAGGTATTTTATTCATTTTCCTGCAATTGTAAGTGGGATTGTATTCTTAATTTCTCTTTCTGCTACTTCATTGTTAGTGTATAGAAATGCAACTGATTTTTCCATGTTGATTTTGTATCCTGCAACTTTGCTGTATTCATTTATTATTTCTAAAAGTTTTTTGGTGGATTATTCAGGATTTTCTATATAGAAAATAACATCTTCTGCAAATAGTGACAGTCTCATTTCTTCCTTTCCAATTTGGGTCACTTTTATTTCTTTTTCTTGTCTGATTGCCCTGGCAAAGACTTCCAATACTATGTCAAATAAGAGTGGTGAAAGTGGGCATCCTTGTCTGGTTCCTGTTCTTAGAAGGATAGCTTTCAGTTTTTCTTCATTGAGAATGATATTAGCTGTGGGTTTGTCATATATGGCCTTTATTATGTTGAGATACTTTCCTTCTATACTCATTTTATTCAGAGTTTTTATCATAAATGGATGTTGTATCTTGTCAGATGCTTTCTCTTCATCTATTGAGATGATTATGTGATTTTTATTCTTTATTTTGTTAATGTGGTATATCACGTTGATTGATTTGTGGATGTTGAACCACCTCTGTATGCCTGGAATAAATCCCACTTGATCATAGTGTATGATCTTTTTAATGTATTGTTGTATTTAATTTGCTAGTATTTTGTTGAGACTTTTTGCCTTGATGTTCATCAGTGATATTGGCCTGTAATTTTCTTTTTTTTGTATTGCCCTTTTCTGGTTTTGGTATCAGGGTAATGTTGGCTTCATAGAACGAGTTAGGAAGCTTCTCCTCTCCTTCAATTATTTGGAAAAGTTTGAGAAGGATAGGTATTGAGTCTTCTTTGAATGTTTGTTAGAATTCACCAGGGAAGCTGCCTGGTCCTGGACTTTTGTTTTGGGGGAAGTTTTTAATTACTGTTTCTATCTCCTTACTGGCAATTGGTCTGTTCAAATTCTCTATTTCTTCTTGATTCAATTTTGTAAGGTTGTATGATTCTAAGAATTTATCTATTTCTTCTAGATTATCCAATTTGTTGGCATATAGCATTTTGTAGTATTTTCTTATAGTCTTTTGCATTTCTGAGGTGTCCTTTGTAATTTCTCCTCTTTCATTTCTGATTTTACTTATTTGAACCCTCTCTCTTTTTTTCTTGGTGAGTCTAGTTAAGGTTTGTCAATTTTGTTTGTCTTTTCAAAGAACCAGCTCTTGGTTTCACTGATTTTTTTTTCTAATTTTTTTCAGTCTCTATTTCATTTATTTCTGCTCTGATTTTTATTATATCCTTCCTTCTACTGATTTGGCACTTTGTTTGTTCTTTTTCCAGTTCTTTAGGTGCACTGTTAGATTGTCTGAGAATTTTCTTGTGTGCTGAGGTAGGCCTGCATTGCTATAAACATCGCTCTTAGAACTGCTTTTGCTGTATCCCATAAATTTTGGTATGTGGTATTTTCATTTTCATTTCTCTTCAGGTATTTTTTGATTTCTCCTTTGATTTCTTCATTGACCCAATTGTTGTTCAGTAGCATTTTGTTTAATCTCCACGTATTTGTGGACTTTCTGAATTTCTTCCTATAGTTGATTTCTAGTTTCATACCGCTTGGTGTTATTTCAATCTTCATAAATTTATTGAGGTTTGTTTTGTGGCCTAATATGTGATCAGTTCAGGAGAATGTTCCATGTGCAATTGAAAAGAATGTGCAGTCTGCGATTTTTGGATGGAATGTTCTGTATATATTTACTAAGTCCACCTGGTCTAATGTATCATTTAAAGCCAATGTTTCCTTATTGATCCTCTGTTTGTATGATCTATCCATTGGTGTAAGTGGAGTGTTAAAGTCCCCTACTATTATTGTGTTACTGTCTATTTCTCCTTTTATGTCTGTTAATAACTGCTTTGTATATTTAGGAGCTCCTTTGTTGAGTGCATAGATATTTACAAGAGTCCTATCTTCTTGTTGAATTGTTCCCTTTATCATTATGTAGTGCCCTTCTTTATCTATTGTTACAGTTTTTGTTTTAATGTCTATTTTGTCTCATATAAGTATTGCTGCCCTAGCTTTCTTTTCTTTGCCTTTGGCATGGAGTATCTTTTCCATCCCTTCCCTTTCAGTTTGTGAGTGTCTTTAGGTCTGAAGTGTGTCTCTTGTATGCAGCATATATATGGGTCTTTTTTTTATCCAATCAGCTACCCTATGCATTTTGATTGGAGTATTTAGTCCATTGACATTTAAAGTAGCTCTTGATAAGTATGTACTTATTGCCATTTTATTACTTTTTTTCTGGGTGTTTTAGTAATTCTTCTCTGTTTCTTTCTTTTTCCCTTATGGTTTGATGGCTTTCTTTAATATTGTTTAGATTTTTTCTCTTAATTTTTTTGTGTATTTATTATAGGTTTCTGGTTTGTGATTACCGTGAGGTTCATATATAATAACCTATGTTTATAGCAATCTATATTAAGTTGATGGTCTGTTTAGTTTAACCTCTTTCTAAAACCTCTGCTCTTTTTCTCCCCTCCTCCTACGTTTTATTTTTTGATATCATATCTAACTTCTTTTTGTGTGTGTATGTATCCGTTACCCTCTTATCATAGAAATAGGTAATATTAGTACCTTTATCTTTTGACCTTCATATTATCTTCATAGGTAGTTGATCTGCAAACTTTACTATATTTTTACCTTTCCTAGTGATTTCATTGTGTTTTTTGGGATAATTTTCTTATTCCTCTTTGTGGTCTTCTCTTTCCCACTTAAATAAGTCTCTTTAGCATTTCTTGTAAGATTGGTTTCTTGGTGATAAACTCCTTTAATTTTCACATGTCTGGGAAACTCTTTATCTCTCCTTCCATTCTGAAAGATAACCTTGCTGGGTAGAGTATTCTTGGCTTCTGGTTTTTTCCTTTCAGCTCTTTAAATATATTGTGCCACTGCTTTCTAGCCTGTAGTGTTTCTGTTGAGAAGTCAGCTGATAGCCTTATGGGGTTTCCTTTGTAGGTAATTTGTCGCCTTTCTTTTGCAGTTTTTAGGATTCTCTCTTTATCTTTAATTCTGGACATTTTAATTATGTGTCTTAGTGTGGGCTTCTTTGGGTTTATCTTATTTGGTGCTCTCTGTGCTTCCTGTACCTGGATATCTGTTTCTTTCTTTAGGTTAGGGAAGTTTTCAGCTATTCTTTCTTCCAACAGATTCTCTGCCCCTTTGTCTCTATTCTTATTTTGGTACACCTTTAATACAAATGTGAGCATGCTTGATGTTGTCCCAGAGGTCTCTTGGAGTGTTCTCATTATTTTTAATTGTTTTTTAGTTTATCTGTTCACCTTGGGTGATTTCCTCTAGTCTTTCATCCAGCTCACTGATCTGTTCTTCCGTATCATCTACTCTGTTATTGAGTCCCTCTAGTAAATTTTTCAATTCCAATATTATATTCTTCATTTCTGATTGGTTCTCTTTTATATTTTCCGATTCTTTGTTGAAATTCTTAGTGAGTTCATCCATTCTTCTCCCACAATCAGTGAGCATCTGTATGATTTTTTGTTTGAATTCTCTGTCAGATGGATTGTTTATTTCTATTTCATTTAGTTCTTTTTCTGGGGTTTTGTCCTTTTCCTTTACTTGGAATCTGTTCCATTGCCTCCTCACTTTGCCTCATTCTCTGTACTTATATCTATGTATTAGGTAGGTCAGCTATATCTTCTGATCTTGGACAACTGGCCTTATGTAAGAGATTCCTTATGAGGTAAACCAGTGTGCTTCCCTCTCATCACCAGTTCCACATGTTCCAGGAGTGTTCCCTGTGTGGGTTATGTGTGCCCTTTTGTTGTGGTAGGGTTCCTCTTGCTGCAGGTGCCCAGGGAGGCTATGCTGTCTCCCTGGCAGGCTGGTTGTAATTCTCAGTGGCATTTGGCTGCTATGGACACTTCAGTCACTTTCTTGGGTGTGGGGAGCCCCAGCACATGGCTGCAAGGTCTAATAGCACATTCCTGCTGCAGTTTTTCTGTTAAGTGAATAGGTCCCCAGCATGGATGGTTGCTAGGCTCAGGGGCTCAGAATTGCTATAGGCCTCTAGCCTGCAAGACTGTTGTCAGCTCTCTCAGGATTGCAGCTGAGTGGGGTTAGCCCCAGACATGGGAGCACCCAATTGATTCAGGCATTGGAAGGTGGAGCCAATCCCCTATGTTGCTGTATGAGAAGCACAAGTCTTCTGCAGCTGACGAGCCCCATGGCCCACAGGTCCACACACACTGTCAACAGAGTCCTGTGCTGTGCTTGTGCCTAGACCCACTGAAGCAGACCCAGCCGCCCCACTGCAGAGGCCCCACACACTCCACCAATGCCCCACACACTCCACCCACTTCTTGCACATGCCCTCTCCATCAGAGGTAGACCCACTCACCTGGCTGCAGAGGATCCAGGCACCCAGCCTATCCAGCCCACAAGTTGCCTGAGGGCTTGCTGTTGGGTGGGGCCAGTCCCTAGGGCAGACTACCTGCCTTGGCTGAGCTGGATTAGATCAGTGCACTAGTGGGCAGGGTAGACCCCTGGGCTAACAAGCCAGGGAAAGAACTCCAATGGCGTCTGCCAGTGTCTGTGTCAGCATGCCAGTACTAGGTCACAATAATGGCTGCAGCCAACGTCCCAGTCCCTGGAGAGGTCTCACCTCTCACCAAGATGCACCCAGAGGGTATCAGGTGAGTCTCTTCTCACCAAAGGACGTTGCACCTTTCTTTCTGGTGGCTTTAGTTTGCTTTCCAAAACAGGTGAATTTGTGCATGGGCCCTTTAAGAGCCAGCCTTTTTTCCCTTATGCCCAATAGCTTTTCTGGGGGTATTCCCTATTATAGTTAATAGCCAGCAAAGCCAGATATTATGATACTCATCTCAGTTGTGCTGAGTCCAAAAGTTGCTTATAGCAGTAACACTCCCAAGCTCAGGCCCCCCACTCCTCCAGGGAACACTGCATACCTTAGGATTGTTCCTGTCTGGCCGTGAAACACTGCAGCTTGTAAAGGCGGCTTTTTTCCTCCCAAGAAAGGAATTTCTGCCTCTTCCACCTTGGTCAGCATGGTCCCTTGTTGCAGGGGTTCTTTGTATCCAGTTTTCAGTTCTCTCTCAGAGGTAATTAGTCCAAGAGTAGTTGTAAATTTGTTGTGTCCATGGGATGAGATGAGATCAGAGTCTGCCTACACCATCACCTTGACACCAGCCTCCAGAAGTTATTTCAAGTCATTGCTGCTTTCTGCAAGTAAGATGGTATCATCTGTGTATCTCATATCTTAGACTGTTGATATTTCTCCCATCAATTTTTGCTCCTCCTTCATGTGAGTCTAACCCAACTTTTTGTATGATACATCTGCATGCAGATTAAACAAATAGGAAGATAAAATGCACCCTTGTCTGACACCTTTGCCTATAGGAAATTATTGTTTCTCTCCATGTTCTGTCCTGATCACAGCTTCTTGTCCACAATATAGGTTACTCATCAGGACAATCATGTGCTGAAGCATGCTCACATTTTTCAGAGCAGCCTGTAGCTTTTCACGATCTGCACAGTAAAAGGCCTTACTGTAGTCTATAAAACATAGACTAACCTTCCGAACTTCTTTGGAGCATTCCAACAGATAATCGCAATTAGATCTCGTGTGCATCTCCCTTTTTGAAATCCAGTTTGGACATCTGGCATTTCTTGCTCCATATAAGGTCAAAGCCTTTGCTGCAGCACCGTGAGCATCACTTTACTTACATGGAAAATTAGAGCAATGGTCCTGTAGTTACTGTGCTCCTTGGCATCTCTTTTCTTGGGGGCTCGGATATATACTGAGTGTTTCCAGTCTATCGGCCATTGTTTTGTTTTCCACATTTGTTGGCATATTCTCGGTAGGATTTTGACAGGTTCAGTCTCTGTGGCTTGAAATAATTCTATTGAATTCCTATCTACCCCTGGTGACTTATTTCTTCCAAGTACTTTCAGGGCAGCTTTCACTTCACCTTCTAGAATTATGCGTTGTTCCTCACGAGACTCTTCTTCAAAGGCATCTGTCGTCCTTTTGTCCCTTCTGTGTAGATCTTCAGTGCACTGTTTCCACTTTCTCTTTATTTTCTCCTGACCAGATAATGTGTTTCTTTGTGGGTTGTTCAGCATTCCTAATCTAGGTTTAAATTTCCTTTTTATTTCTTGAATCCTCTGGCATTTTGCATTGTTCTCTTGCGTCTCTTTGCATTGGCCATTATAGTGGTTTTCTTTATCTTTATTTGACGTTTGCTGAAAACTGTGTTCAGGATTCTAACCCAGCTCTTGGCACCTTTTGCTTTTGCTCCTCGCCTATCCTTAACAATTTTTAGTGTTTCTTCTGTCACCCATCTCAATTTTTCTTTTCTTTTTTATTCAGTCATTGTCTTTTTACTCTTTTATTCTTTATTCCTTTTACTTCAGAATTCTTCCTTAATAATACTTCTGGTTTCAGTCCATACTTCTTCTGGTTCTCGGTCAGTTAAATTTAACAATGCAAATTAGTTTTTTATGTAGACTTTAAACTCCTCAGGAATGTTGTTCATGTCGTATTTTGGCACTGAAGTTTTGTTAGTGCTCTTCCTCACCCTTACTCTGATATTTGATATTAATAGTTTGTGTCACTACCACAATCTGCTCCTGGTCTTGTGTTTTTTTTTCTTTAGATTCTACATAGGCGTGAGATCCTATTGTGTGTTTGTCTTTTTCTGTCTGGCTTCTTTCTTTCTTTTTGTGTTATTTCTTGAGGAAGATTAGCTTTGAGCTAACATCTGCCACAAATCCGCCTTTTTTTTTTTGCTGAGGAAGAGTGGCCCTGAGCTAACATCCATGCCCATCTTCCTCTACTTTATATGTGGGACATCTGCCACAGCATGGCTTTACAAGTGGTGCATAGGTCCCCCTGGGATGTGAACTGGTGAACCCCAGGCTGCTGAAGCGGAACGTGCAAACTTAACTGCAGTGCCACTGGGCCAGCCCCTCTGTCTGGCTTATTTCACTTACCATAATGTCCTCAAGGTCCATCCCAATGATTGTTACAAACGGCAAAGTTTCTTCTTTTTAATGGCTAAATAATATTCCATTGTGCATATACACCATGTTTTCACCCATTGATGGACATAGGTTGTTTCCATGTCTTGGTTATTGTAAATATTGCTGCAAAGAATATGGGGGTGCATATATCTTTTTGAATTAGTGTTTTCATTTTCTTCAGATCAATACCCAGGAGTGGAATATTTTTTTGAGAAACCTCCATACTATTTTTCATAGTGGCAGCACCAATTTGAGAAATAGAACTTTGATCAATAGGAAGAAAAGGGCATAGAATAGGAGATAGTGGGCTAGAGGCTGAGTAGATATTGGAAGAAGGGAATGCAGAAAATAGTTACAGGTAGGACCAAAGCTGCAGAGTCTAAGATTCATCTCATAAAAGAATGGGCACCCCAAGATTCCTTAATTTCCTGTCTTTTACCCTGCCTAGATGGTGAGGTCTACAAGGGCAGGGACTCTTGTCAGTTCCTATCAACATACTATCCCCTGCATTTAGCACATCACCTTGCACATTCTATGTGCTCAATCAATGTTTGCTGATTGGTTGCTTGAAAAGCTGAATTCTGCCAGGTTCCTTTCTCAGTTAGCAGACTGGAGCCTGAATCTTGCAGTAACTTGCCACAGCCTTCCTCAGCAGGAACAGCCTCTTCCATAGAAGGATTCCTATAATCCACTGGTGCTTCCCACATGCTCCTCTCAGTCTGCAAAGGCTCAAAGCCAGGAGGAAGTGCTCAAACCACCTAGTGTAACCAAGAGTCTTGCATCATTCATAGACAGAGGGAGATTTTCCAAATTCACGGTGCTGCGGAGAGATGAGGTCAAACTGTAAGAGGTCAGTGGTGCTCTTAACACGGCCTTTGTGTTGTTTTCATATAAATATTTCTACCGGGACATTTTCTGGCAATCAAAGCTGGCTCCCAGGACTGTGGGGAGAAGGGGAGCTTTGCTCACCACCTGCAGATGGTATGCACTGGAGTCGATTCAGGACCCGTGTGATTTGATAGCATGTCCTTTTTCACTGCCGTCTTGATGTTTTCCCACTGAGTCAGTGTCTACCCTTGATCGTTTCTTCAAATGGGAAACAGCTGGGCTAAGTGAAGTCCACGTCCACATTCCCCACCTCTGCCCCCTCAACAGCGTCCCCACCTCCTTCTCTGGCCAGGAAGCAGCAGCTGTTTCTGAGACACTAATCCTATTACAGATGTTTTGCTAATTACTAAAAAGCTCAATTTGACAGCTTGTTGGGGGGACAGCTGCATCAGATACACACATTTATGCACTCTTTGCTGCTCACCTCGAGAAGTTCTGTCTGAGGGCTGTTATATAATTTGGTTGGAGTGGCTCTGATAGGGTGCCTCTTCACTGACATAAGTGAGTTTCTTTAAGAAAAATCAAACAGTAACCTCTCAATCCTTTCACAGAGAGTGTAGCTGATTCATCTGTGTGTCCCTCTTGCCCTGCAACGCCTAATCCATCATGGTGCTAGTGATGCTTGGAGGAGTAAATGAATGAATTTAAAATTATATGATGCAGTTTTCTCTTTGTCATGGTTGTACTTTGACCACAATGCATTTGATCCATTTCCTTGTGCTAAAGAGTAAACTGAAATAGTATCTGGGAGTAAAATTTTGTGATAATAAAAATACCTTACATATATGAAGAGTTTTACATGTTGTTTTTTTCATGTACTTTATTATTATTATTTTTTTTCAAGGAAGATTAGCCCTGAGCTAACATCTGCCAATCCTGCTCTCTTTGCTGAGAAAGACTGGCCCTGAGCTAACATCCATGCCCATCTTCCTCTACTTTATATGTGGGGTTCCTACCACAGCATGGCTTGCCACACGGTGCCATGTCTGCACCCGGGATCCGAACCAGCGAACCCCGGGCCGCTGAAGCAGAACGTGCGCACTTAACTGTTGCGCCACCAGGCCGGCCCCTCGTGTACTTTCTTATGAATAACGTTCCTTCATTTTCACTATTCTGTAGGGTAAGCGAACACATTATTTTTATGTCTAGGTTTTTGCTCTCCCTCAATCCCTATGTCCAACATAAACCTAAGCCATTGATTCTGCTTCACAATGGTTCCTGGTCAGATCCTTACACTATCCTGCAGCATTGCCAGCTTAGCTCGGACTGTCATTTTTCTCTCACATAGATCCCTTGCAATTGTATCCTAGCTGGTCTACTAAACTTCTGATACTCCTAGTCACAATATTGTCATGGTCTTTCCAAAGCATGGAGTTGATCTTGCCCTTCCCTTCTTCTGACATGCCAATAACTCCTCACTGCCCACCAGATCAAGTCCAAACTCATTATTGTGATGCGTAAGATCCTTGCTTGGGTCCAGGCCCACCTCTGCTTAGTTCCCAAATGACTTATTGTTGCTCTAACATCTCACGCCCCTTCATATCTCTGTGCCTGTCCCATGCGGTACAGTTTATCTGGGATGCCCTGGTCTACTCTGTGTTTACAGAACTCCTATTCATATTTTATGACTCACCAAAACACTCACCTCATGTGTGAAGGTTGCCACGACTCAGGAAGAGTCAAGTGCCTTTTTTGTTTTTTTAAAGATTGGCACCTGAGCTAACATTTGTTGCCAATCAATTTTTTTTCTTTTTTCCCCAAAGCACCCCCAGTACATAGTTGTATACTCTAGTTATATGTCCTTCTGGTTGTGCTTTGTGGGATGACACCTCAGCATGGCTTGATGAGCAGTGCCATGTCTGTGCCCAGGATCCGAACCAGTGAAACCCTGGGTTGCAGAAGCAGAGCATGCAAACTTAACCACTTGGCCACAGGGTGGCCCCTCCAGTGCCGTTTTATGTAGCACTTTAGAAAAACCCTCCCTAGCACTCAACAAACTGTAAGAACATGGTTTGCATGACTAGTTCCTCCACGAGGCCATTGGCTTAACTTTGTACTGCCCTCGACTGTAGCCTAATGTCAGTCACATAGCAGTTACTCAACAAATGCTTGTTTAAGAAATGAATTTTATGAATGAGGAAAGAAACTGTGCGATAGTAGCAGGGAATGCCACTTTGGAGACAAGTTCTAATCCCAGCTCTTCCACTAACTAATTGTAACCTCTCTGGACCTCTGTTTTCTCATCTATAAAATGAAGTCACTTGTTTGGACTATCTGTATGGTCTCTCCCAGTGCTGAAGATTTAATACTGCACGAAGTTCTAATGGGTTTTCTTTTTCTTAGTTAACAAAGCCAAGGCCAAATTCAATATCTCCTGACTTGGGGTTTAGTTATATTTAATGTTCTTAATTGTTTCAAAGATTGAAATGAAATAGGAAGCTATAGTAAGAGGAAAGGAATTATGGATCCTAGTGTTGGTAATATGTTGCATCAGTCCCTCTGGTCTCAATTTTTCATTAGCATAATGAGGGTGTTGGCCTAGATTGCAAATATGTGGCACTCCTTACACCACTTATTACTACTATGCTCGAGGCAGGCATTGCTAATCAATTACTGAACTCTTTCTCACTGAAGCTGTATGCAGGGATCAGAATTCATTTCTACATAATGCTGCAAGAAGCCACTTCTATTCTATTGGAGTCTTTTAAATGCCAAGAATGTACATGAGATTCAAAACAAAAGAAACCTCTCACTGTTTTTGGTGCTAGATATTTTCTGAAGATGCTCTCAGTTCTGTTATTTTCTAATAGATCCCTAGTGGGCTTTTGGTGTGTTTGGACTTAGGTTTCTAACCGCTGTGGGTTACAATGTGGAAGAGACCATGCCTGGATTCCTGGAATGAGTGGGCTTTTTCATAATGAGCTCATGCATAATCACCATCCTGTGAGTGACAAGCAGTCTTTTATTTTATTTCAGGTCGAATGCCATTGACTTGGTCTCATGAGCCAACAAAGGCTCCACATTGGAAGCATCTGAATGGAATGGAAACCAGTCATCCTTGGGGACCGATGTCATAACTGGGGACAGAAATGGTGCATGTTCTCATGTATATTTTGTCTGCTAGTGGACTGCTGCGAAGTGTTAACTGATTTTGGCATCCTCATCTGCTTTCCAGAAGGCCTGGTTAGCACAGAATTTGAGCACTTGGGGAATCCTTGATGCTTTTGGAAAGTAGGTTACATCAGAACATTCTCTGAGTCCTAATTAAATTAATTTTCCCTTTTTGTTTCTGAGACACAATAAATTAAAAATAAATACTTGTGGAGTGAATGAATTCTTAGGCTTCTCCCTAGACAGCAATTCAACTGCCAAGTGCCATGTCCTCTCTGGACTGGCCTAACTCAATCTAGCACATATAGCATCCTCCTTCTGTGAGCTGCCCTAGCCCCCCTGACTTTGGAGACAGCTGACTGTGGGATGTAAATAGATACATTTGAACACACGGGTCTCTGAATAGCCTCTCGGTCCCTCAGGCAGGACAGCACCTTATTCCTCTTTGTGTCCATTACAGGGTCCATTGCATAGTCAGCATTCAGTAACTACTTAACAGTAAGTTAAGATCCACAGTCATGTAAGATAGGCTCTAAGATGAGAGTACCAAGGGAAGAGAGGAAGATTCACTGTGGCACGGGATAATGTAGGCGTAAGCCACGGAAGCAGAATCATACCCTCAGGAACACAGGCTGAGGTGGTCCCCTGGATTGGTGAGATAACATGTTATATTTGTTTCTAGCCACTACCATCTTCAGAGAAATAGAGACAACTTGGAGCACATTCAGAGGAGAGCAACAAAGCTGGTGATTGACCCGGAAAGCGTGTTGCACAAAGCCTGGCTCAGTGCTCTGGAGGCACATTCCACTCAGGGAAGAGAGGGCTGAGAGCTGGGTTGACAACTGGTAACAGTGTCTGAAGGCTGCCCTGTGGCCACAGGATTAAGTTTATTGTATGCATCCTCATGAGGCAGAAGTGAGATTGGTGGGTAGAAAATACACGCAAGTGTGGAGATGGGAGCCCTCCTCAATATGTTCCATGGAATAGCTCATGCTTGCCTCTTACGGGCATGTGTTTAAAATCACAAAATCCCCAAGCAGCCATATGTTTACCAGATTAAAAGATGTGTATTTACTACACAGGACTCAACATTCCTTTTTGGATGAGATATAGGATGACATATTGCTACACGGGGACAGATACTTGGTGCCTATCCTCTGCTTGGAAAACTTCAGCCAGAAAATGAATCTGAGAGAGGAAGCATGTCACACAGCAGACGACCTAAATAATTACATAAAAATCTAAACTGTAGGACTTGGTTACCAGGTGATCCATGGTACTAGTCTGTGAAACCTCTGGACTATTTTAGGAACTAGAGCTCAAATATATTCAGTTTGAAAACCATTTGACTAATTTCTGTCGTCATCACTTATTTCTAACAGAGGCAGGGGCAGTGGGTCTGGAGGTCATGGTAAGAGCATGAGCCCCATGATTTGCCAGTGAAGCAAGGCTGGTCTTGTTACAATCTCCTATTGGGAGGTTAATAAAAGGGATGTCTTTCTAGAAGCTAGAGTTGCCAGAAGACGACATGTACTGCCTTGGTACATGGTGGGGTTTCCAGAGGGCTTCAAGCATGGACTCAAGAAGCACTCTTCTGGCACACCACAGAGAGTAGAATAGTTAAGCGCATGGGCTTTCCAGAGTTTCAGTTCTACTATGCCCCTCGACCACTTCTGAGCCCCAAACACAGCCATGGGGAAGCCACAGCACACGCTCTGTCATTTCCATCTTCGCTCTCATCCGCTTTTCTTAAGCCATTCTCTGCACCTGTTTTCATCTGATTCTCTCCATCCAGTAATGAATTTTACTGTTAACTGTCCTAAAGCCATGCCTTTCTCACCCCTAACACTTGATGTTTTGTCCTGTGATTCTCACCATCACTTTGGCTTCTCTTTAACCTAGCTATGCTCCTAGGATAATCATAGGTTCCCTTGGCCTGGGAGCCTTCTATCCTGAGATCTCTTTCCCCTGGTCTCCCTTCTACAGGTTGCCTTTAACTCCTGTGAACAGATACAGCGGCAGTCTACAGATTCCTCGATTCTCCAAATCCTTTCTCTGATGCAAGCTCACCTGGTTCTCCAGGTTGTGCAGACACGTACCTATGTAGGAAGGAGATGCCCTCTCCTTTTAGCCAAGCATGTGGAAGGTTGAGTTCTTCCAGCTGGCTCTAATTCTACCATTTCCAAGTGTAGAACAGAGATGTTGCTAAAAAAGCAACAAAACTGAGTGTGCTACTCTCCCCCAACATCTGTGCTTCCCTCACTGAAGCATGGTTTGTACCACACCGCCTCATTAAAATGCTTTTACAGACGACAACATTTTAGATTTGATATCTTCTCAAGGAAAAAGCAAAACTGAGCAATAAAGGAAAATGAGCTGTGTCAACAAAAAACATCTGACCTATTTTGCAACTTTTCTATTTAGGTGCACTTGTTGGTAAAACTGTATATTCTTAAGTTTTCTTTACTAACTTGTCGTATAAGCCCATGTTAATGACATAGAATAATGACTGTCTGGAAATGATTTTTTTTTTAAAAAACCTTTCCATCTGCCTACTTCATATGACATGCTTGATCTCTTATGCATACTTTACCCTCAGAAAGCTGGTCTTAGATGTGTCAGTGCAATCAACAGAGATGTTTCATCTCAGAATGCTGTTGAGGATATTTCTTCATAATTAAATATGAGCTAGTAGAGTATTTTAAAAACACATTTCTCTTTGGATGGGAACCAGAACAATCACAAACAAATTATCTGGAACCTAGAGCATGACAATGAAGCTGAACTGTAAATGTGGAAGCGGAGAATGGGGCCAGGCACCAACCATGGGGCTAAAGTGTGTGTTTCTATGCATCCACCTGAGTCAGACCTTTGGATCAAAGAGAATGAACAGTACTCTGGTTTCTTTCATTCAACTGACATTGCTTAGACCAGTGGTTCTTAACCTTTTTGGGGTCACAGACTTCTTGAGAATTTGATGAAAGCTTCAGACATCTTCCCCAGAAAGAGATGCACTCTCCCCTGAGTAATTTTAGTCATGTAGAGATCAAACAAGAGCCTCAGGCAAGGAGGTGGTGGGGTCGGGGGGGTGGGGGGCGGTTAGGAACTCCATATAGATTTAAGGTCTGATTTACAGTTCAGAACTCAACTAGCACTATTTTTCACATGAATTATCACCTCTGGTTTTAGAGTTTCAGACCCATATTTTAACAACTTGCTAAACATCCCTACTGAATAGGCATCTATATGTGTCATCAAGCAATTCAAATTCCACTACCTAAAATTTAACATCTAAGCTCAAAATCGGAGTCATTTTGATTTCCACTCCTGAATTTCTTTCAGTAGTCAGTCAACAGGGTCATCCCTTCCCCCCCAACCCCAGCATCTCTTACATCTGCTCCCTCCTTGCTGCTCCCTTGGGTAGTCAGGTCCTGATCACCTCTAAGATGGTTTGGCAGAAGATTTCTAATTGGTCTTGTCTGTATCAGCAAAGCACAGCTTCAAGCTTTTTTACCTTTGGCTTAAAAGCATTTAGTTTTCTTCTATATCTCATAGATTACATCCAAAATTCTTAGCATGATATTTAAGATTCACCATCCAAAACTTTGATTTCTGTTTTATTAAAATGCTTCCCTTTACATGGTGAGTTCATGTCTGCTTGCAGAACTCTTGCCCTACTTGTCTTTCTCTCCCCTTTTCTCTTTTTCCTGTGAACTTCTGTATTCTATACTTACATTTCTTTTCAAGCCATATAGATATGGGTTTATTGAGGTATAGTTTACATACCATAAAATTCACCCATTTTCAATGTGTGATTCAGTGATTTTTAGTGAATTTACAGAGTTGTACATCCACCCTCACAATCCAATTCTATTTTTATTTTAACTGAGTAATATCTATAGTGCCAGGCATCATGATGAGCACATTATTTTTACAATTATAACTATTCTGATGGTAGTAATTATTTCCAGTTTATGAATGAAGAACTTAAGAATCAGGAATGTTAAGTAATTGTCTGAAGTCACACAACTATTAGTAGGTTACATTGGAGTCCAGATCTGCCTGACTGCAAATACCATACTTTTAGGCAATCTCACATAACATTTCTCAAATAAGGAAAAAATCCTACTTTAAGACCATAATCTACTAAAGCAAAAGTGGATTCGTTTTATCCATGGTAGTATCCAAATGTCTAGCACACTTGTAAGAAAGCAGTGAAGATTTGTTAAGTGACTTCATGAATGCAGACCAATGTTTCATGATATTTTAGAATTACTCCACTGTTACTTTTGCTCAAATGGTTGGCAGTTGACTGTTTTAGGTGTTGGTATAATTTATGTAGCCGTGACTTGAGATGGGATAGGGGCAGGGTTTGTTAGTTCTGTTGCCACGTGAGGGGGATGAATAGGGTGACTAACTTATGTCATCCCTGTGCTAAATAACCCTATGGGGTTTTACTTTTGTAGTCTATAACATGGGATTTCAATACCCTATGTACTCACCTTGAACAATGAATGCAGTGAGAAAAATGTGAGAGTAAAGGTGGGAAAAAAATAAAGGAAGAAGGAAGGAGGGAAAGAAGGAAAAATTACTAACCCCACTTGGGGGAATGTGAGCAACTTCTTTCTCTCTTGCTCATGTCTCAATGGCATATCCATCCCCTTTCCTCCTTACAAAAAATAAAGAAGAGATACGCTCATAATTCTCTTTTGATTGTCCCCCAATTCTGAGATTTTCTAGTTAATATGGATCAGTATAATCACAGTCACATAAAACATTGTCTGTGGCAGGCTTTAACTTCATTTACAAACAATTAAACTTTGCCAAGTATGATGAGAGGAAAGAAGGGAAGAAGTAAAGAAAAGGAAAGGAAAGGAAGCGAAGAAATGGATGAAACTGCTGACAGGGAACGAAGAAAGGCATGAAGGTCAAGAGACAAGTCACTGAAAGAAGAAAAGGGAAAGAAAGTAAAGGGACAAGAAGAAAGCAAAGAGAGAAACAAGAGAGAGAAGAGAGAAAGAAATAAAAAGACAGAGCGCAACAGGAGGCGTGTAGAAAAGTATGAAAGGCAGAGAGAGAAACTAAGTTCAGACTGTTTCGCCAGCCCTGTGCACTTTGAAGCAATACTTTCTGAATCCATGCTTTAATCGCAAGCCTTGAAATGCAGTTGGAACAGGAAAACAGCCTCCTCCCTGACATGTCTCCAAATGTTTTTCTGCTGAAAAGACTGCCTAACACATGCAATCCTTCTGTGTCCCAGGACATGTTTGAAAGCAAACCTGGAAGACTTGGTCTTCCAATTCTATAAGGAGTGAAGGGTTTTTGCCTTAAGTTAGCAAGACTTGGAAAAGCTCAGCTCACAATGCACACTGGCCAAGGGAGCGGAATGTGAGTTTTACATTGCTGCAGGAGGGCTGGCTTGCTCAAGTCTTCGTGGTTCTGCTCCAGTGTGATCTCACACATCATGACAGGGATTCTATTTCACTCCAATGACAGTGGTCCTCATTAAGTCAGACCTAGAAGGCTTGGCAAGGCAGAATAAAGATGACCTTGGCCTGTCTTGGGGGACTCAGTGAAGGGGAAACACGCTGGACTTTCTATCGAAATTTTGTAGTTCAATTCTCAAGATAATTCAAGAACCATGCAAACCTTTTGACTCCTTTTTCGCAAGTGGACTATATGTTCTGTTTATCTGCAAAAATGAACACAGCCATTTCTGCTCAACTGTTGTGTTTTTCAAGACAATGATTTGCTACTTGTTTTATACTGAGGCAAAATGATAAGACACATCTGTAGCTCACAGAGAAGGCTGTTTATAGCATCTGCATTTTTACCATTCCTTCACTAGTACACCGGAGATTCTGATCGGGCCATTCATATTTGTCAGAGCTCAATTGTTTGTTAAATGAAAATAAAGCTGGCCGCCAAAAATGTTTTATTTAATTGTGATGATACTTGGGCCATATTCACTAGAAATTCTTCACATTTCAGAGCCCTGAAAAACAAATTATGAGAGTATATCTTTTTTATAGACTGAAAGTTTGTGTCCCCTCCCAAATTTGTATTTTGAAGCCCTAACCCTCACTGTGCTGGATGTGGAGATGAAGTCCCTAAAGAAGTCATTTATGTCAAATGAGGTCATAAGGGTGGGGCTCTGATCTAATAGGATCAGTGTCCTATAAAAAAGAGACACCAGAGAGCAAGCTCATTTCCTCTCTCTCTCCTCACACAGACATGTCATGTACGGATGCAAGAAGGCGGCCCATTTACAAGCCAGGGAGAGAGCCGTCACTAGGAACTGAATCAACTGGAACCTTGATCTTCGCCTTCCCAGCCTCTAGAACTATGAGACATAAATTTCTGTTGTTTAAGCTACCTGGTCTGTGATATTTTGTCATGGCAGCCCTAGCCAATGAAAACAGATTTTTGTACTGAGAAGTGGGGTGCCCTTGTAACAAATGCCTAAAAATGTGGAAATGGCTTTGGAACTGGTTAATGGGTAAAGGTTAGAAGAGTTTTGAAGTGCCTGCTGAAAAAAGCCTAGATTGCCATGGATGTAGAGATAAGGATGTTAAAGGTGATTCTGCTGAGGGCTCAGAAAGAAAAGAGGAGAGCGAACAGAAAGGCTCCATCACCTCAGAGAATGCCTAAACAATCATCAACAGAATGTTGGTAGAAATATGAACATTAAAGGCCATTCTGGTAGGGTCTCAGATAAAAATGAGGAACAAGTTATTGGAAACTGGAAGAAAAGTGACCTTTGCTATAAAGTGGCAAAGAACTTGGCTGGATTGTGTTCTAGTTTTTTAGAAGATAGAATTTGAGAATGGCGAGTTTGGACATTTGGCTGAGGAGATTTCTGAGCAAAATGTTGAAGGTGTGGCCTGAGTCCTCCTGAATGCTTATAGTAAAATGCAAGAGGAGACAAATGAATTGAAGAGGAAATTTTTAGGCAAAAGGGAACTAGAACTTAAAGATTTGGAAAGTTCTCAGCCTGTGTATATTGCAAAAAATGAGAAAGCATGTTCTGAAGAGAAAACCAAGAGTGTGGCTGGACTATCATTTGATAAAGAGATTATGAAATTATATGAAGAGAAACACTGCCAGTTTGAACTGAAAGAGATCGAGGCAGAATAAAATGAAGGAAGTCTGTAGGACTTCTTAGATTCTACGGGATGGGACAATAGAGCTGTTTAGCTGCAAACATGTTATTCTCCAAGAACAGGGAAGAATGACTCCAGAGTTGGATCAAGATCATCAAGGCTGCCTCCTTGGTTTCAAAAGGTAGGGCCACCATCTTGGTTTCAACAGGTTGGGTGGCCCCTGCCCAAAGCCTCGTGGGCAAGACGTCCACCCAGCAGAGCCATGGAGAGGGGACCTTTGCTGGACAGAGCTGTGGAGTTGGGGTGCTGCCCCAGTGGGTCTGGAAAGTGGGGTCACTGCCCTAGTGGGGCCAGAAGTCAGAACATCGGACCAAAGAGGATTATTCTCATGCTTTAAGATCTAACAGAATTTGCCTCAGTAAGTTTTAGATTTGCTTAGGACCCGTCACCCCTTTCTTCTTTCCTATTTCTCTCTTTTGGAATGCAAATGTCAATCCTATGCTTTTCCTATCACTGTAGTTTGAAAGCACATAATTTGTGTGGCTTCACAGGTTCACAGCTGAAGAGGAGTTTTATCTCAGGATGAATCGTGCCTTGAGGCTCACCCACATCTGATTTATATTTAGACGAGACTGGACTTTGGACTTTAGACTTTAGAGTTGATGTTGGAATGAGTTAAGACTTTAGGGGTTGTTGGGATGGAATGAATGTATTCCGCATATGAGACGGACATGAATTTTACGGGGACAGGAGCAGAGTGTTATAGACTGAATATTTGTGTCTCCCCGAAATTCGTAGGCAGAAATCCTAATGCTCAGCGTGATTATATCAGGATATGGGGCCTCAAAGGAAGTAGATAAGGTTAAATGAGGTCCGTAAGGGTGGGGACCTGAGCTGGTAGGATTAGTGTTCTTTTAAGGAGAGACCCCAGAGGGCTGTGCTCCCTTTCTCTCTCTCTCTCCATCTCTCTCTGTCCTCAAGCACAGGCACTGAGGAAAGCTTATGTGAGAACATGGCAAGGTGATGGTTGCCTACAAGCCAAGAGACGAGGCCTCAGAACGAAACCTACCTTGCCAGGACCTTGATCTTGAACTTCCAGGCCCCAGAGCTGTGAGAAATAAATTTCCGTTGTTTAAGCCGCCCAGCCTGTGGTATTTTGTTGTCACAGCCTGAGCTGACTAAGATAATATTCTTTACTTTGGTAGGAAGGAAATGGGATGGATACGCAATCAAGATGTGACCAGAAAAAGAAGTCGATTGTGTTTCCTTAATGGTAGACAGTGATTTCTCCTTATTTCTGAGCCCAACACTTTCATGCTCTTAAGACGTCTGGGGTTAAGTAAATATTCCCAGAATGTTTTGACACTAATCTACTGATTCCACTCTCATATACAAACGTGTGAAACGAAATATTCCAGATACCATGTTTTTTCCTCAGAGACATTAGTGGACTTACATTGAATGACTGCCTTCAAAGAAGAAAAGAAAATTCTACGGGAAGGGACTTTTCATGTTGTCTTCAGCCTATAGAGTCAAGGTACCCATTCACAAAAGCTCCAATAGTACGATGACTGTGATATTTACTAAGTAGTTCAGACTTGGTCCAATTTGTTAATATTTTTAGAGGATTTTTTAGACATTAAGCATTAGGACCCTTCAAGAGACTCTCTCTTTAAAGAAATTTGTGATCTAAGCCTGGTGGTGCTGCGTCTGCTCTCAGGAGCTGGCTTTCATCAAGGGCTTTCCACCTACCCCACTGCCTCTCCTCTCTGGTCCCTCCTCCATTCACACCCCTGTCCCCACTGTCCTAAACATACTGAGTGACCTGCAGGCCCCTGAAGGTTCTAGACTCACTCACATCTCTGCCTTTGTACTTGCTAATCTCTCTGTTTGGAAAGTGCTTCCCACCCAGATAATCATATTTATCCATTTTAATTTTATCTATTTAACTAACACTTAGTGAGAGCTTTTTCGGGATTTGAATACAGGTCTTAGGACTTCAGTCTGTGCTTTTAAATGTGTGATATGTTCTCACCAAATCACCCGCAGACGCACTTTCTCTGGGAAGCCTTCCCTCAAAGGCTGGTTTCATGGTTTGGTTGTTTTTCCCGCATGTGCTGACAGCCCCTTGTGTTCACCATCATTGTACTTAGCACTGTGCTGTAATTGTCAATTCCTTTCTTTCTTTCCACAAATACATGGTGAGCTACCTGAGAGAAGCACTATCCCTTTTATCCTTGTCTCCCTCTTATTACTTGGCACATAGTAGGCCCTCAATAAATGTTGAAAGAGTGAATGAAGCAATTGACTGGGTCATATGCTGTCTCTAAAGTGTTGCTTCTCTGGATTGACTGGTTTATAGTAAAAACCACAGGGGGACTCTTGGTTTGGAAGTTCCATCCTGTTTTTATAAGTATCCAATTTTGTTTTTTGTCATTATGCACCATGCAGAAGAAGCCGGATACAATCATCAAATATTTATTAAGAATCTATTATTTGCCTGTGTCTGACGCACTGGGGATATATTAGCATCTGTGAACAAGATAGACAAACATGCCTGCTCTCGAGAATCTTCCATTCTAGTTGTAAATCACAGGTTGGGTTCTCTGGGAAGCACACTCTGACATGGAGTTTACAGATGAGGATGTTTGTTATGAGGAACTCTTGGTATCAGATTCTGCGGAAGGCAAGGAAAGGAAGTAGGATCAGAGAGAGGGAAAGTGGAGCAGCAGTGCAGGCATGATGACACTCCTGGCCACCCCACGGGGAGGTGTGGAGCTGAAATGGCCTATCAGAGTTGTCCCAACTGAAACGGCTAGGCCTTTGTCCCCCACCTGATTAATCATTGTACCTGAGCTCTCCCAGGAAGGGGATGACTTTGGGCAAGATGGCTTTGTGCAGCTGAGAATAGCCCTGAAGCGACAGACAGCGGAAGGCTTCCCGATGAGCAGGAGGGGATCTGATAGCGCGTCATCACGTCCACTGCGTCATATATGGTGCACATCCTATAGTGTACTGAAAAATACGTAAGCCCAAAGCCCAGATCCAAGGGGTGTTTTGCTTATTTTTTGGTTTGTTTCAGCAACAAACTATTTTAAAAAATAGAAAGAGTTGATCGAATTTATACGGTTTGGGAAAGAAGAGAACACTATAATGCTGATTATTATATAGGAGACTGTAAGTAGTACAGAAATGTGATTATTCCAATTTCAAGAAATTTCATTATTTTCAATACACATAATTTTTAAAAACAAAGCGGAGCTTTAAATCCTTTTTATAAAAGTATCATGGAAAATACATACAAAATGCTCATGTACATACAGAAAAGGGAGTGCTTAATGTGATTCAATGCTTACAGACTTACAAACGTTACAGACTTATAGTCTAAACTGAGAGAGTTCAAAAACTTAATTCACCAAGAAGAGCACAAATCTTTGTCAAAATTCCTGTTCTAAACTTCAGCTTGGAAAATATAGTCATTGTCCAATTTGGGTCCATTCCACCATTTGGGGATGAGTAAGCTAATGAAGATGTTGAGACCCATCAAAGAAAGACCTCTTCTTGCTGGCTCTCCAATCTCTGATTATGCTACTGTCTCCTCCCTTACGTGCTGACAAGCATTTGGCTAATTCAGGAGGCATCCTTTTGGCCACCTTCACTGTCTCTCTCACTTCCATGATTCTAGGGAATAATTCTAGCTGTCACTGTGCAGCAGGATGGACACTTTTTAAGATTCTCTACCCCGACTTTGAGAACTAGACCGGATGTGTGTGTACATCCACTGTCTTCATCAATAACATTTAGCTGTCTCCCAGGTCCAGTCAAGGTGACCAAGAGATAGAGAGGTGGACTATAACTCTGGTTTAACCACTAGATCCCTAAATTAAACATATCTGATTAGAGTGACAGATGTCTCCCCGCCTAACTGTGTGATCTTGGGACAGTAACTTAACTTCTCTGAGCCTTAGTTTGTCCTCTGTAAAATAGTAACTACTAGAGGAATGTGTTAAATAGTGCATGCTAAGTGCCTAGTACAGTGTTTAGCAAACAATAAGCACTTAATAAATGTCATTTCTAAACACTTTTTATTGTTATTCTCGTTAACATCGGCACGAAGGGACTGCGTTCATGTAAACCGTCATGTAACTATGACCTGCTCAGCTGCGTCCTATTGTCCCACAGGAGGCCCTGACATTAAGAGAAGAGCAGCAGCTGGTGTGATAGATAAAATATGGACAACCACGGTGTAAAAACAGACCAGTACAACTCCAGTCTCTTCAAGAGAGGGCATGGTAGTTTTTAGGCACTGCCCCTTTGTCCCTTGAGAGGAGAGAGGCAATTTATCAGGCTCCTATAGCTTGATAGAAACGCTGCTTGCAAATGTTCACCTCATCTTGGTCTGAGTCTCTCTTTCTTAAAATAACATCTTGTAGGTTCTCCTTGAAATGGAGTTTTAAGGTCAAGTACATTTGGAAAATGCTGTAAGTCTATTCTTCTAGTGGCAGCATTAGCGTATTAAAACCTCTGAACAATCTATGGTAAAGAGTCCCATCTCACTTTAACCCAGTGTTTTCCAAACATATTGGCCATTTTTCACACACACTGCCACCTCACTTCTGATTTTTTTGTCCTAGAACCAATACATAGCCCTGGTTGATTTTATTTTCCTTTTTTTCTTTTTTTTGTCCATGCAAACCACAGACCATGTCTCTCTCACCTTCCTAGCACCTCTGATAGCTAAAGGAGCAGGGCACCCCTGTCCTGCCATCTCCTGGGCACATACAGATCCAGGACCAACATGGCTTGCTTGCCTCCTACCCTGAGGCCATAGAAAAAGGCTCACCGAATCTCAGCCTCTACTCACCACAGCACGCCCTGGCATGTCACAGGCACACACCAAGGGTCCAAACAAGGGCTTGCGGCCCTGACCTGTGGCAGAGCAGACCTCCTCACAACTAGACCTGGGCAGCTCTCCCATTGAATGAAATGGCCTTCCCAGCACAAGGCGGGCCTGAGAGTAAAGACAGCCCTGATGCCCAGAACTCAACGTCGAGTGACAGGTGCACAGTCTACAGCAGGACCCGAGGCACCCTGGGCCCCTGCTGCACACTGCTCCCAAGAAACGGGAAGGCGCTTGGTCAAGTTAGTGTACCTCACGTAGTAAGTGAAGAGAAACACAGAAACCCACACATGTGCACGCACATCCAGACAAGCACACACATTCCTTGTGTGTTTTCCACAGAACTCCACACCTTCCTGGGCAGATAAGTGTCTCTTACTCCAAAACCGGTGATTTCTTCTCCCCTACCCAGTAGAAGGGAATCTTCTGTGAGAGAGGTTAGCAAAGCCATCTTCCAGAACCCTGGCATTTCTGAGTGAACGGTTAAAAATCTAGTTTCTGAATGTGCAAAACTAAGTCCATAAAGTATCTCCATGAGCGGATGTGATAGAGGAGAAAGGCAGCGCTCTTGATGTTAGGACACTGGGGTGTGGGTCCCGGTTTTGCTATTGAGTAACTGTCTTTAGCAAGTCATTTGTTGCACTCTTTGTTCTCCATTTTCCCCTTTCTTTAGTGCAGGCCAATAATGCCAATTTCACACTTTGCAGTTGAATGTGCTATGTACACACACACTGTCCTCATGATACGGAAACCCTGAAACGGTTATTCCCATGGCCGGAAGGCATTTGAGAGATTCTAGAGCCTGCCTTTAGAAAAGGGAATGTCTGAATCACTACTGAGAGAGCCCTTGCTTGATTTAATTCCCAACTCAAAGCAAGAAAGTTTGCACATGGGAAAAATATGGCTTTTCAGACATCACAGCAGGCTCTCCACAAATACTTGTCCAATTGAATTAAGTTGAAAACATTTAACTGATGCTAAAACTTCAAGTATGCGAAAACAATCTCTCCTTTTCCTGTAACTGGTCTTTCTATCCCGACTCTGTATTCTACTCGCTGCAGATCACCCGATTAGTCACTTCCGGGTGAGCTCAGTCAATTTGGTGGAAAGCTCAGGCCTATTCAGGATTTTCTTCTTGTTCTCCCCAGTTTCTGTGAGAGGCGTCTGTACAATGGTCATCTGCCCTGGTATCTTCTAGGGAGTACGATTGTCCCGTTTGCTCTCTAATCTTCTGCCGAGGACACTGAGCCTTCCCCACGTTTACATCTATGGAGGTCTGCGCCCGGCGCTGGCTTCCACGGCCGTGGTCTCCGCTACCTTCCTCGTCCCGTTGCTCCCTTCTTCCTCCGCCTTCCCACGTCTTCCTTGTCTCTTCCCCTCTTCCCTTCGCCTTCATTTATTTCTTTGTTTCTCTCTCTCATTCCCTGCCCCCACCCCCACACATACCATTTGTTGAACGCACAGCGTCAGTCCTACAAAACTTGCTAAGATCTGGTCCTTGTCTTAAGAAGCTCTCAAATAAAGGAGCCTGCATCATCAAAGTGAGGCCAAGAATTTCAGCCTTGAAAAAGCCTGAATCTCTCAAAAGAAGTTTTCCATTCAGGAAGCCAAATCCCCAAGCCCCAAAGACACTGACTCCTAAAGTCATCCATCTTGTCTGCGGCTCATCCAAGCCCGGAGCCTACCCACCTCCTGGCTCAGTGCCAGAAACTAGGGCGCTGCGGGGAGTCCGGACGCTTCCTTTGCGCGAGGCTGAGAAGAGGGAGGCTCCTGTTCGCTGCCCCTTGTTAATGGCCGTCCCTTGGACTGTGGTTCCTGATGAGGTAAATTCCCTCGGCAGGCTGAGGCAATATTTTCCAAAAGAAAGCAAGTTGTGTTTTGCGTTTGCCCCTCCTCCTCCTTGCGAGCCGCGCTCGGTTCCCAGCCGGGTCTGCCCACAAGCGACCATCTGGCTCGCAGCTGCTGTGTCCGAGTGGAAACGCTCGGCTTGAGGCCTGAGCGTCCAAGGGCTCCTTTTCCTTCTTGTAAATGACAACGTCTGCGTTGTAGGTCAGCCCATCCTTTCCACTGGAAAGGCAACAGCTGCCATTTTCTTTCCTTTTTCTTTTCATACGAGGTTGTTTCCAGGGGGAGCACATATGTCAGGCATATGGCAGGGAACTAGTTGGTTTAAATCGTGAGCGTGAGCAGCCGCGTTTCATCGACCCTGTGAGCGCAGCTGCCCCGGAGAAACGGTGGGGTTAGAGTGGTGGGATCCGGCCAAATGCGGGTCGGTTTGGTCGAGAGCGCCTGCTGATTGAGCGTTAACAGTGGTCTCAGCACCAGACAAGAACCTCTCCCTCCCATTTTCCTGCCCTAAACAACCGCAGTGACCGGTTAGAAATAACAATAGGTAGTATTTAAGAGTGCTTGTTAGGTGCCGGGCGCTGTGCTGAGTGCTTTGCATGCATTATTCTGTTAAATACTCTTATCGGCCCTAGGAAGTGGTTATCAATGTTACCCCACTTCAACATTTTGAAACCTGCAGCTTCAAGGAGGTGGGTCATCTGTGCATGGTCACACAGCTTGTCTGGCCTACTTTGTGCTTTCTCAATGGCGCGATTAGATTATCCTCAGCTCCTTGCGGGCAGGAGTCATGAATTGTCCACCACTGAGGTCTCAATACTTAGCACACAGCCTCAGTCACAGAAGATGCTAAAACAAAACAACACCAAACCCCCAAAACCCAAACTCCCCCAAAGCCAACAACTTGTGGAATGAACAGATGTTGAATGAACGGATAATAAATTTGTGCCTTTTGCGGGAGAAGGCTGTCTGTTTTCTCTCCTAAAACCACGAATCTCTCTGACCAACTTTACTGAAGTCGTCTACACTCAGGACTATGGTAGAGAAAAATGCCACTGCTGGACCGACCTCTCCAGAAACTGTTTTCGCCGCACATCATCCGGCAGTTGGCCCTTTTTATATAAAACTATATTGCAATTAATGTTGTCTTATTTCCGCCTGCAGTTTTCCTTTAGTCAGGCTGCTTGCTTCATTAATATATCCTCTTTGTTAGGCTTGCTCCATCCTGTCCACCTTCAAGTTCCAGCTCAGACTTGTCTCCTCCAGCACGCCTCTCCCAGGGTTCCTTGATCTCTGCTTTCTCCTACAGTGCTTATGACTCTTTAACACCAGTTAGAATGTAGTGATTGCCAGGAGCCTAGCAGATTACCTTTAGAGGCTAAGGGTTTAAGTCTAGTAAACTAGGTAAAGAGAACTGTAAGCAGATAGAGTTCTGTGTCCTGGACAGACCCTGGGGTAGTGGTCAATAATAACTTAATGCTCTAGCTTTTGGGCCAGATCCTTGGTCTCATGTCCTTCACGGCTAACACACCCTTCTTTCCTCTGCTTCTTTACACCTGTAGAGTTCACACTGTCTCTGTGTACACAGACACAGCCTTGTAATAAGAGTATTTCTTCATACTGAGGTTTTAGACAATGTTCTAATTGACATTTAAGTGTTTACTCGGTGCCAGACACTTTATCTACGTCACAGCATGACTCCGGTACTCAAAGAGCAGAGCCAGTCTAAACTGGAAGTATGCAAGTTTCTCTGGTTGGGGTTTTAGGAGGACCCGAAGGTCTTGTGCAGTCGAGGTCTTGTGGATTCCTTTTCCCTGAATCTTCTTTCTCATTTCTTGCTTCTTCCTCAACTTCCGTTCTTGGAATTTCATTCTCTTAGCTGGTCCTATAAAGGGGTTTACATTTGGGTTTTGATGACCGTAACATTAGACCTTGAGCTTTTGTTCTGGAAAGGCTGGCCATGCAGAGACTAGCTGTCAGACTGGCTGTGAGTTTTTCTTTACTCTCTGAACACTTCTGTGTCTTAGAACTAGGGTCAGAATAACCTTGTGGCTGATATTTGCTCAGAGGATCATAGTTTGTGAAGCACTTTCAGAAGACCTCTCTTGAGCCTTCAACTCCCGGTAAAGATGAGAGGGTTCTTATCCTTATTTTGCAAATGAAGAAACCAAGAGTTAAAGACAGTGAATTTCTGGTCCATGTCACACAGTCCAATGTCATTTGAATGACTGACGTGGTGTGCCCCCAGCTTTTTCCAACATACCATGCTTCCCATTCTTAAAATCTCCCCAGACAGTGTTAACCACCTTAGGATGACATGGGACGCTTATAAAAAATACCAATGCTGAAGCCCCACCCCAAGTGATTGGCATTTCATTGGTATGTTGGGAGCCTGGCCGTTATTATTTTTTCATGTCCCTGTTTTTAATGTGAGAATCATTGATCTATAGTCTTTATTTCCATAGCACTTGGTGAACTGCAAAGGATTCTAAAAATTGATAGCAGCTGTAAAGACTAGTGTTTTCTTCTTCGCAGCAGTTGCTGAAAGCCAGACTGTTAAACGGTTGAATCTCTGGAAAGGCAAATTTTCTGTTGCTACATGAGCTTCCAAATCCAGCTCCTCAGTCATTCTAGAAGACAGTTTCCCGCTCCAGACTGTATGCTGCCCCAAGCGAAATAAAAGCCAGAGGTTATCTCCTTCAACTGGCCAGCTGTTGGTATTTATAAAGCTATTTGTGCTCCTGTGATCGTTCTGCCATGGAAATTATATTTATAAGAGCTATTACCAGCTCACTTTTATATCTGACCAGCAATCCAGAGGAAAAATGTTAGCTAGTTTACAGTTTATACTTCCTCAGAAGTTTCATGGTGAAAACACATTTTCCAGTAAGTACATTCCTCTCTTTCTCTGGGTTTCAAGCAGAACATTTTAGATGTGATCAGTGGCTTGGATCCGGAAGCACAGTCTGCTCCTCCAGCCAGGGAGGCTGGTTTGCTAAGAAGCAGCAGGCCAGTGTGGAGTCAGCCTGAAGGCCGGGTTCTCCAAGCTCAGTGGACTAGAAGCCCCCTGTATCCTCAGGGGTCCTCATTTTGAGTGTAAGGACGGGGTCAGTTTTTCCTTCCGTGCCTCCATTGGAAGGTGGGTCTGATGTGCTGGGAAAGTTACAGAGAAAAGTGGAGGGAGGCAAAATGAAGAGAGACTTTTTCTCTTCTAAACAATTAAAACTCAGCTAATTGGAAGCTTCAGTTAATCAGAACTCCCTTCCACTGCAGTAGAACGAGACAAACCCTAACAAGACAAATTTATTATAAAAGCAATTAGAAAAAGAAAACCTTCCTATGTCCTAGGTTCTATTAGAGTGTAAGAATTTGAAATCAGAGATGGTCTTTATTCATCTTTGTATCCTTCTAACGTAATACAGTGCCAAAAGTATATTTGTACTTAATATATTTGTGTTCAAATTCATTTTTATTTTCATCAAATAAACGTGTGCTCATAGTTTAAAAAAAAAAAAAGCCAATATACTTTCAATCCTTTTAATGAGAAAATAGTAGCCTCTAGCTTTCTCCCGTTATACTCTGGTTCCATTCTTTAGCAACTGTAAAATATTTTGGTTATTTTTTCTGACATTTTACTTCTTATTTCTAAATAATGCATTAATGCTGACTTTTCTTGATTTATAGATTTTAGAAATTATTTATTAACCTGCTGTCAACTTTGGACAAGGTCTGCTGACCTATTGTGGTAGATGAGCGTGTGGCTGAGTGAGCTGCGGGGACCCTCCATCTCCCCTGATTGCTCCATCCCTAACCTCCTTTTTAAACATAGTTATGTCACACTTTTTGTTAAGCACGCATTTACTTCCATGTAAATATTATTTGCTACTGAGTCAAGTAGTATACTCTGATTATATTTTCTTTCTTGTATGTTTTGTTTTCTTTCTCAAGTTAATTGCCTGTTTTTAAGCTGAATTTGTCTATAAATTTTTCAGTAAATTCCTTCTAACTGCAACACAGTTCCAGTATGCCTCTCAATATTATTTTTCACATTTTAATATGTTATCACATGCATCAAATAATCTCGTAGCTCCATTTTGATATTTTTCTCTTGGAGACCTCTTTTTCTACTTTGCTCAAATCTTGGTGGGCTGTTCTGCAGAACTGCTGAACAGCTGTCGTCTTGTTTGTGGTATGCAGTCTCTAGGGTGGCCTCCAGAGAGCTCATCTCATCTTGGTATTCATGCTCTTGTGTAATCTTCTCCCCTGGAGTGTGAGTGGGAATTATTAATCTCTTGTAACAAACAGAATATGGCGGAAGCGGTGGGATGTCACCTTCTGAGTACAAGGACTATGGCTTCTACCTTGGAAACTCTCTCTTAGGCAATGGGGTGCACGCTCTCTCTCTTTCTCTTTCTCTTTCTCTCTCTCCTCTTCCTAGCACCTTCTTTTTATTCCATGGATATAATATCTTCTCTTTTCTCTCTGAGTTCATTCCAGGTGGTCATTCAGGTACAGGGACACAGTTGAAGTTGTAAATAAACACTGAGCCCAGATTGTGAACACACTGGAAAGCAAGGGGTGTTCTGTAAACAGTCAGAAGATCAAATGACTCAGGTCATGTATAGTCCTTAGCGCTCTAAGAGTCATGTATATAAAACATGTATGGCATGTATAACTCTTGTGTGTTAAGTGTTCTTAGCACATGAGAGTTCAAGAAATATGGGAAGAAGAGAAAGGAGAGAAGAAGGAGGAAATCTTTTTAATAATTTGGGTAAGAGAGAGTCTTGATTTGAACTAACAGTAGCATCGGATATAAAATAAAAGGAAGGATCAGAGACCCCTTAGAATAGTTGGAAGACCATCCTATGTGATCAGTCTATCCATTGTTTCCTGGTGATCTGTTAGTATAATCTACTTAGCTGACAGAATCTACTTATCTTTAGATAATTAGCTTCTTGAGGGCAGAGAGGAGTCCTCATGTAAGTTGATTACCTGAAGTTTTCAAGTTAGAGCTGTGCCCAAAGCGGGGTACTCAGCATTTGTTGTCTCTTTCATGCTGCCTGCTGACCCTCTCCTCTCCTCACTGCATCGCACAGGCCCTTGTCGTTCTGCCAGATGACCCGGTTCATTCAAACACGATCATTTGCATTTTAACATTTTAACCTTGAATGAGGGACATTCAATCTATTCCATTTCTCTCTGGCTACTTGGACTATTGAAAGCAGAATGCCATTTATGGAAAAGGACTTATGGGGAGGGGAAGAGCAGAAATGAGAGGCTGGTGAAATACTTCCCCTGTCAGCACCAGAAAGAACCTCACTGCTTCTTCAAAAACAATCATCCACGCCTCTCTCTGAAAAGAAGCAATTTGTCTTAAGCCAGAAATATAATGAGAAGGAGACCAAGTTTCCACAGATGAAAATTATATTCATTATATAACACTTAAGCAATCTGTGGGAATCTATGAAAAAAATACTCTCTTTACAGCCTCTTGCAGGGACCTATATCCATTGCAGTAGACACACAGTGTAGATTTGCCTTTGCCATTTGTATGAACAATGTATATAGCTCATACTAACTAGTCAAAAATATTTTGGACAGATGCTCAGGATACCTGCACAGGCATTAGAAAAGGAAGGAACAGAGTGTAGCACTATGCTCTGTAGTGTCACCAGAGTTATACTTCACTCTGACACTCATAGAACCTTTATGGTCCAATTTCCTACTGGGTAAATGTGTAAGAAACATATATTCATGGTTTTTGAATGGATAATTAAAAATAGGGTGCACCATTTCCACCCTTCCCTCTTTTCTTCTTCCAGTCTCTTCTTCCTGCCACCTCCCTCTCTTCATTAATTAACTAACTATTATGTTCCATCCACTGAGTGAGGCACATTTAGGAAAAAAAAGCTTCTGTTATATTAGTTTCAAACCTGGGAATAATTTCTGCCATTAATCAGGCCTTAAATTTAAATACAGTCTCTGACAATCTGAAATAGAGTTCTGGGTGGGGACCTCGCCCATGCCCGTGTGTTATTGTGTATTGTCTGCTTCCCCTTCATCCACCTCCTCCAACTCTACTTGACTGTGAAGTCCTGGTGGGGCAGGAGACTAACTTTCGTTTGAATCTTTTTTCTCTGCCTTCTGTTCCTCAGCTTCTCACTTCTCTCATAGCCAGAAATGTAATTCTTCACATTGCAGGGCCTCCATAAAGACTCTTAAAATAGAAATTGTAAACAAGCAAAACATGCCATCAGAGAGGGCCAGAGAAATTGCTATGGGAGATTGAAGAGGAAATTTCACGAAGCAGGCTAGTGGGGCAAAATCAAAGAATCAATGGGTAGAACTCTGGAGTGGGTGAGCTGCACACACGACTGTGGAACTGTTCCCTCAAGGGACTCTGCGGAAATCACCTGCCCTCTCTCAGCGTTGCACCGTGCTCTTGGTAAAATAGGCATAATAGTCTCTTTCCTTCCCTCCCTCCCTGGACTGCAGGAGCATGAATCGTATAACATGTGTGAAAGCAATCTGAACTCCTTGGAAGTCAGGAGTGACAGACTCAAGGCATGGTATTATGATTTTCTGCCTGAAATTTGGCATCTAAAGCAATGACTTAAATAATATTATTTGAAGTTAAAAGAAATAGTATATCTTATTTATGATGATCTTTTAATTGCAAGAACCTAAAGGCATATAAAACATTGGTTCAGATGACCATTAAAAATGTGATTTGACTTTTTTTTTTTTCTGGGAAAGATTTGCCCTGAGCTAACATCTCTTGCCTGCCAAGCTTCCTCCTTTTTTTTTTCCCCTCCCCAAATCCCCAGTACATAGTTGTATGTTCTAGTTATAGGTCCTTCTAGTTCTTCTATGTGAGCTGCCACCACAGCACGGCTACTGACAGACAAGTGGTGTGCTTCCGCATCTGGGAACTGAACCTGGGCCGCTGAAGCAGAGCATACCCAGCTTTAACCACTATAGGCCATCAGGGCTTGCTCCAGATGGTTTTTTAATCAAAGCACTTACTTTACTTTATTAGTCAGGAGAGGCTAGGCTTGTGCTGTGGTAACAAATCACCCTAGAATCTCAGTGTTTTAACACTTGAAGTTTTGCTCACTAATGTAAAATCTGCTGGAAGTCCGGGCGACTCTGCAGGGTGGGGATTCAGGAGTCCATGCTACTTCAGTCTGGGGCTCCACCCTCTCAACGGGAGGCTTTCTCCGTGATTGCTGGGACAGAGGGAAGGGAGATTGGAGAATTGTGCAGAGCCTTTCATCGACTCAGCCTGGAAGTGCCACATCCCATTCCCACTCATATTTTATCAGTCAGAACTAGACACACGCTCCTCCTTTCCCCTAAAGTGCTGAGAAGTATGGTCTCCCCTACAGACCCAGAAGGAAAGAAGAACTGGGTATTGGGGAGTATTAACAATGTCCACTGTACTGCCATACTTACAAATACTGTTGGAATATGCTCCCAAGTCCACGGATAATGAGGCATAAGAGTGATGAAAATGAAACGCAATCCAGCACCAACAACTCCTTTCAGAGACAGGGAAACTAAAGATTTATGCCTGAGGTCCTGAGGTCAGTGATGATGAGTCAGGACTAGAACTCAGAGCTCCTGACTCCCAGTTCAGAATGCCTTCTGCTCCACGAGCATTTCCCAAGTGCTTTCCTTGGAAGGTTAGTTGGTCTCTTACATGCAGAAGTCACTCTGTGGTCAAGTTACTTTACAAAGATGGGGGTAAATGCTGAGATAGATGAGGCTAAATTGGTTTATTTGCAGCAGAACTTCTCCGGACCTTTAACATAATAAAGTACATTGTGAATCTTAAGGTGTTCAGAAATTACCAACCACTTTTGAACACAGGAACCATCCTCTCCTCTCCAATATTTATTTTCTTCAAGGTACCTTGTAAGTGAGGATCACACTTCAGGAAATGCTACACTATTATATTACACTTGCAAAGTTGTTATGCAGGCAAAGTTACTCTTTGGAAGTTACCCTTATCAATATTGGTTAATAAATGGGGATTTTTTTCTCTCTACCCCTCCTTAGTCTTCCATTTCTTTCATACCCTGACTTTGAGGGCTGTATCCCAATGATGCATATCGTTATTCTTACCTTCATACGTATCTCCATTCGTATAACAAATATTCAGTGAGTATACACTCTGTTAGTATCAGGTCTGACACTAATCTTGCATACGTAAAGATGAACAAGGCATAATCTTTGTTTTTACATTGCACGTAGACTAAAATGGGAGACATATTCCAAATAAACAACATAACAAAGTGTTCTAAGTGCTACTGTAGACACGGGAATGATATTCTATGGGTGCGCAAAATAGATGAGTGTGACAAAATTGTGCTCTTTCTGGTGAACTAAAGAGTCCGAGGAGATTTTCACGGGAACAATGATTAAATCTTTCCCTGCCTTTATTTGAACAAATGGTCCCCTGGACCTTGGTGCCGGCTTTACTCTTATACCAGCCACGCTGCATCTCATCCACTTGGGCCTCTGGGATAATCAGTGTCTTCTGGAATCTTGGTTTAGGAACTCATAGAGTAGGTCTTCCTCCCTGCTCCCACCGTTTGCAGGTTTAGTTTTCCTCCAAGTCCATAACAACAGTTTTGCTCAAGGCAAGACCAATGACCCACAAAGAGAACTACTCCCAGTCTTAGAAAACCTCATGCCACTAAAAACTTATCTTCTGTCTTTAAACCAATTTCAGTCCAAGTAAAAGTTCTGAAAGAAACAAGAAACATTTAAATTGTTCCATATGGGCCACTGCCTTCCAAACATCCTTCTTGTTCCTCGTCCTTGCTTTCTCCATCTCCTTTTCTAAACATTAATTGAGCTCCTATGAGAGTGCCAGGTGTGGTGATGGGTGTGCTGGGATCTTTCAGTTCAATCCCCCACAGTGGCCTCTCAGTCAGGTACTTTCCCCATCATTTTACAGGCACAGAAACTGAGACAATGAGAATATACATCCTACCCGGAGATACATATACAAACGGATAGATGAGCTGAAACTGAAGCCAAGTTGATCGAATTCCCAGATCCAAAAATTTTTATTTATAACATACTGTGCCTTATTCCAAGGCCTCAGAAGTGTCTGACTGCAAACATGTTGGCCATTTTTTTGGCATTGGATCCTCTTCCCTTGTTATCTGCCAGCCCTCCTCCAATTATCTGTGGGAGTCCACAGGGATATCTTACATATACTCTGCTCCAGCAGTTCCTAAATCTATCACCATTGGGATGACCTGGGAAAATTTTTAAAATGAGATTCCTGGGCCCCACCTTTAGAGAATTTTGAGCCCATGGGTCTAGAGTAGGGCCCAGGAGCCTATACTTTTAAGAAAGTGTCCAGGTAATTTGATGACCTGGCAAATTTTGGAATACTGGTTTTTTCACGTGTCATCATATACCAGAATTGGAGATTGAAGTCCAGATGGAGAGTAAATGATCAGCAAAGTGCCTTGTGATAATATAGTTCAGAAAATTAAATAAAGCTTTCAGCTCTCTCTCACTGGTCTCCAGTACCATCTTTCTTCCTGGAAAGTATAGTCCAGGAATCAAAGAACTAGGCTTTGGTCCTTTCTCCTTCCTTATCTGCTAAAAAAGGATAAAGAACCGTAACAACTATACCACCACAATGTATTTGGAATGTGAACACACCAGCCCACCTCACCCCCACTCTAGCACAAGCCCATCATCTCCCTGGGGGGCTATCGCAGCATCCCTCTAAATGGTCTCCCTGCTTCTACTCTCAACTCTTGCTCTAGGCGCATTGACCTTCTTGCTCTGTCTTGGCTTGATTTCCACCCTTGTAGACTCTGGGTGAAATATTTATAGGATAATTCTTTTGTGTTTGTTTTCTCCATGTTTTTCAACCTTCTCCTCCTCCACCTTGCTTCTCTCACTTCAAGTGGATAATCAATCATTGTAATGCTTTGCTTCAGATATTTTCACAGTCGAAAAGGTAAGCGGCTGTAAGACTATAGCTTTTCTAGTTTTGTAGAAGACTACATGCACTGAAGAAATTATGCAAGGTGTTTTGGAGGCAGAGACAACCAGCAAATCATCTTTGAGGGGCATCATATCTAAGAAGGTGTAGGAAGGTCACTGGGAAGGTCAGAGATGTTGATGAGACTCAAGAACCAAGGATGAAGCAAGCCTCTCAGTAGATGGCTGGGAGGTACTCAGGGTAGCAGAGATACCATATTTAAGGAAACTATTACAAGCTATGTCAGTGGTGTGGTATGTTGTGACCGTGATAGACTGGAGGTTGAAATACTTCATCTCTCATTTTTGGGGTACTGTGTAAATATCCAGGACCCCAGTTACTGGGAGGAGGATGGTTTCCCTAAATGATGGACAAAGAAGTGCACAGCCTTGTGGGATATGAATGCAGCATATTGACAATGAATATTGATAATGGGAAAAGGTTGAATTTAGAATTAATTTAATTGATAGAAAATAAAGTCCCTGTTTTTTGCACACCTGAGTTTTTTGTGAGTGGTATGTGCCATAGGAGAGAGATGGGAATATTGATGAAAGGCATCCAACTGAGCACTCCAAGTCATGTTGTAGTCATCAAAGACATCCTAGGGAAATGACCCAGAGACATTCATGTGCAGTGCTATTTCTGTCTGTCAATATGGCTGCAAAGCACTCCATAATTTCAGGCCAACTGTTTGTTGACAATAGTGCAGACCGGGAGTAAGTTCCAGATTAGGTACTACTTCTAATTTTAAATATTATTGGAAAAGCATTATCTGATAATATTTTATTTGAGCAATATCTGTGAATAATTGCAGCCTTGAACTTGAATATAATAGTCTAGTCTATTGTAATTGGTGAAAAGATGTTTTATGCTTTCCCATCTTCAGCAGGAGATTGTGATCTCCTTGAGGGCAACTCTGTAGAGTTTTAAATTTTAATTTAATTATTTTGCATTACATAGAACGATGCCTGATACTAGTAGGTGATTGGCAAAACTGAAAAAGGAGGAGAAGAATGATACATATTAAAAGAGGAGGAGAAAGTAGGTGAAAGAGCTGCTGATGAAGGAAGAAGACAATAGTAGAGAAAGAAAGGGAGAAGAAAGTAGAGGGAGGATGCAAAGAGATGAGGAAGGAAGCGGAGGAAAGAATTGTGAATACTTGACAAGCAGAAGGAAACAGGAACAGGCCAAAGTTGCTAGCCAATTTCTCCCATTTCCCCCTCAGATCAGAACAGAGGGTGATTCCTGGGCACCTTCAACCTGCACATGAGGACACTTCCACCTCTCTTGGCAAGAGTTAACCTTCATGTGAGCAGTTCTGTAAAGCATGGAGACCAACCAGTAGCTCTTCATCGACAAGTTTAGAACTCTTAGTGTGGAGCGACAAGATTCAGAAGCGTGTTCTTCCTTCTCTCTGATTGTTGTACTATTGGGCAAGGTGGCGTTGTGTTCAGGCAGAGAGAGGGGCTCTAGCTCTCATACTCTTCAATTGGTGCAGCACATAGCTGAGCTGCAGGTGTTCCAACTGGAAGGGTCTTCCATGGATATCATTATTATTGTTGAAGATTAGAAACACAAAAGAAATGGCAGGTTTTCTCTTCCTAGAAATATGAAAGTAAGTCCTTCCTTTCACTTCCTGGGAATATTGCCTTTTCTCTAAACACATCATTGATTTTCCTCTGTTTCTGAATCATAAATCCAAACAGTTGTATCTTGTTTACTTTTCTCTTTTGACTTTCATCACCCATGCCATCAGGAAATCTCAACAAGTTGTGCTGCGATAGTGGCTGCCTCCCTGCTAATGTAGGCAAACATAGCCAGGAGTTGGCAAATGCGGCCTTGGCAAAATCACTGTGGAAAGAAAAGAGGAGGTAGGTATTTATTGGAGTAATGCAGAGGAGTAGCCAGAGACTTCCATCGGGCAGATGTGCCCAATAGTCTCTTAGAAACGAATATACACCACTTTATAGCTGCAGAGTGTCGGTGCGCTAAGTTTCCTTAGGAACGTACAGCTGTGCTTAGGTTAGGCTCCTTTACAAAACTCACTCTCTGTATAAATGAATTTTTCTCATAATTGAAATTGCTCATTTCAAGTCTAAGACTGAAAAATGTTAACAAATAGTAGTATTCAAGAATGTATTCTCTACTCATTTGCCTTCTTGCACAAGGAATAGTGAAGTTGTAATGACAGTTTTCTCTTAAACCAAGGCCACTTTTATGGACCTCCACTATTTTTTACTTTTATTTTTTTGAGGACGATTAGCCCTGAGCTAACTACTGCCAATCCTCCTCTTTTTGCTGAGGAAGACTGGCCCTGAGCAAACATCCATGCCCATCTTCCTCTACTTTATACGTGGGACTCCTACCACAGCATGGCTTTTGCCAAGTGGTGCCATGTCCCCACCCGGGATCCAAACCAGCGAACCCCCGGCTGCCAAGAAGCGGAATGTGCGAACTTAACTGCTGCTCCACCGGGCCGGCCCCCCGGACCTCCGTTGTTGATTGACGATAAAAGTTTGTGTTGCATTGCAGTTTTCTGTCTTCTTCTTCTATGTTAAACAATAAATTGTGATTTTTAAAGGTCTATCTTTCTCTTTCTCTCTCTCTCTCAGACTCTGCTACCCTTAGGCTTATTCTGTAAGCCTGTCAAAGTGTATGGTTTTGGTGTTTGAGCTTTCTGATGGCTATTTCGTGAAGTAAGGGTCACTTTTTGCTTAATTTAAAGGCATATTTGGAGGATTTCGTTTGCTAGAAATATGAGCTGAGGAAAATGGACTATTGCTTTATCTAAATTCACATATTGCTTCTTAACCACCGCAAGAAACTCTCCAGTCATTTATTACTTTTAACCACACAGGGATTTT